>NW_026779010.1:1020000-1320000 GCF_030144855.1 Hypanus sabinus
TTAATATTCTGTCTTCAAATTTGATGTAGCAAAATGAACCATTTCACACATCTGGGTTGAACTCCCATCTGCCATTTCTCAGCCCAGTTTTGCATCCTATCAATGTCCCACTGTAACCTCTGACAACCCTCCACACCATCCACAACACCCCCAGCCTTTGTGTCATCGACAAGTTTACTAACTCATCCCTCCACTTACTCATCCAGGTCATTTATAAAAATTTATAAAAATCACGAAGGGTAGAGGTCCCAGAACAGATCCCTGAGGCACACCACTGGTCACTGACCTCCATGCAGAATATAAATTGTCTACAACCAACCTGCCTTCTGTGGGTAAGCCAGTTCTAGATCCACAAAGCAAGGTCTCCTTGGATTCCATGACTCCTTACATTGTGAAGGTGTCTTGCATGAGAAACTTTATCAAATGCTTTGCTGAAATCCATATACACTACATTTACTGCTCTACCTTCATCAATGTGTTTAGTCACATCCTCAAAAAATTCAGTCAGGCTTGTAAGGCAAGATCTGCCCTTGACAAAGTCATGCGGACTATTCCTAATCATATTATGCTTCTCCAAAAGTTCATAAATCCTACCTCTCAGGATCTTTTCCAGCAACTTGTCCACCACCGACTGCATTTTAATAGATATTTGCTGAATATATTCAGACGAGGCTGGTATATTGAATGATCACAGAGATAGGTCTGTCATGTTTCTGGTTCCATAGAGTCATGGAGTCCATGAAGTCCATGGTGGCCTTCAAATATCCATTTGCCGTAGTCACATTTTATTCTCTCATCACATGTCCCAGATAATATCACTCTTCTAAACTTATTGGACAATTTACAAAAAGCCAGTTAACATCTGTTCCTACACCCTTTGGGATTGAAGGGAGATGCTGGAGAAAACTTGTGTGGTCACGGGGAGAATATGCAAATTCAGCAAGAACAGTATTGGAGTTCATGACTTGGGCACCATGGTAGCTTAGCAATTAGTGTGACATTGTTACAGTTCGGGGTATTGAAATTTGGAGTTTTGTAAAGAGTTTGCACATTCTCCCCATGTGGGTTTCCTCTGGGTGTTCAGGAGACCAAACACTTCCCAGTTATTAGTTTAATTGCTTCTTGTAAATTGTCCTGTGATTAGGCTAGTGTTACGTAGGGGTTGCTGGGGAGTGCTGCTCATTAGGCTGGAAGGGCCTGTTCTTTGAGATATCTGTAAATAAGTAAAGCTGGGTTACTAGATCAGTGAGCCACTCATCATAGAGTTATATGGCATGCAACATAAACATAGAAATCTACAGCATATTACAGGTCCTTCAGCCCGCAATGTAACCATGTTCAGCTGACCTGTAACCTACTCTAGAAACTGCCTAGAATTTTCTTACATCGTAACCCTCTATTTTTCTAAGCTCCATCTATGTCTATGCAAGTCAAGTATTTGACTGGGCACTTGAAAAATGCTGTCAGCATCTTGGCTTCCACCACTCTGGTAGGGCATTCTAGATATACACTCTCTGAGTGGAAAAGGACACCTCCAGATTTCCTCTGTCCATTACTTTTAACCCTTAAATCTAGTTTTATTCATCGCTCATAAAGTGAGTTATTTGCTGTCTTACTTTACCTTTCATACTTTTTTAATACTTTTTAAAAACATTTATGTTTGGCAAAATGTATTTTTGGTTATTAAAACTTCAGTCGAAGCACGCATTAACTTTTAGATTATTAAGTACAATTAAATAGAAATTGATAACACTGACAACACATTCATTGAAGTCCTGCTAACTTGTTAAGAGTTACTGCAATCTACCAGGTAACCATTGTCACAGCACTGACTGTCCAAAAAGCCGTTATGGGTATTTTGGAAGCTACTTAAGTTCAAATTAAATTTCTTATCAAAGATCATCAATGGAAGACTGCATTAATTTGGGCATTCAACAATATGCAGAAGGCAACAAACTGTGTAAATACAAAAAGATGATGATGATGATGATGATAATAATAATAATAATAATAACAACAACAACAACAATAATATCTAAATAAGTAATAAATAAGAACAGGAATGAAGATTCCTTGAAAGGTTTGGTAATATTTCAATAATGGGGCAAATGAAATTGAGTTGAAGTTATCCCTTTTGATTCAAGAACCTGTGGAGTGGGTCCTGAGGCTACTGCACTTTCTTCCGGATGGCAGCAGAGACAGTACAAGTGAAAAAGTAAAGAATATAAGTTGATATTGATTGTTGGGAAGAAGTTTAATTGGTTAAAAAAGAAACAACCTTTGTAGATGATGTTTACATTGTGTCCACTTTTGATCAATGCAGTTTGGAGAAAATTTGATGGT
The DNA here is from genome assembly GCF_030144855.1 of Hypanus sabinus. Lineage (NCBI taxonomy): Eukaryota > Metazoa > Chordata > Chondrichthyes > Myliobatiformes > Dasyatidae > Hypanus > Hypanus sabinus. Next base: position 1,022,344 of record NW_026779010.1, read on the forward strand.
CCTTTTGAAGATCCACTGACAATTTACCAAGATGAGGGATTTTAGCAACAAAGTTGGCTAGAGAACTTGAGGATGTTCTCCTTTGAAATAAAGGAGATTGAAAGTAAATTGTATTTATGCAAGGTGAGAAAAGTGTATGGGTTACTAAGTTGTGAGGATGCTATGTTAGCTGTGGAAGTTTGGCAACACTTGTCAGCCCTCCCAGCACATATTCAGCTGATGCAAACAATTCACTTCATTATATGTTTTGATATTTCATGTGGATGTGGCAAATAAAGCTAATTTGACAAAGTTGAAAAGACTCTGTAAGTCAGGCAGTATCTGGATAAAGAGAGAATCAATGTTTCAGGCCAATGACTATTCATGAGAACTGATAATCTTGTACTGCAGATCTGATCAATAATTTCAAAAGGCAATTGGTTAGGTCATTGAGGAAAATTAGTTGACAGGATGACTGAGGGAATGGGACTGACTAGTCTACACTGCAAAGACAGTGATGATTTGATGGGCTAATTGGGTTCCAGTTTCACCATAATGCCTCTATACTGAAAAAAAATTGAAGCCCTTGAGTAGTGAATGGCAAACATGACCTTTTGTACTATTCTGCCTCTGACATTACAGGCATTTAAGAGAATCTCCACAGACTCCTGGGCTTCAATTTTTCAGTATTACTGAAATGATTGTTGCCCACTGTAGATCTTGGATTAATAGACAAAATGTTATCAAGATATATTTGGCAAGGTAAAAGGTTGCTCCTCAATGTTTAATTGAGTGTCATATGATGGGTTGCACCAACATATCACAGCTGTCAACTGTGCTGCAAAATAATAATCTCTAAGAGAAGGTAGGCCCCATCCCCCCCCCCTTTCCTTCGCTAATCGCAGACTTTTGAGACAAACTCTAGACCTTTTACCTTGCCAAATATATCTTGATGACACTTTGTTCCATTTATTGAATTGATTTTGATTAATTTCTATTGGTAGGGTCTAAAAATGTGGAATTAAGTCACAGTATAATTTCAATCAACCGTTTCTTCTTTATTGCAACTTCAGCTGGCGAGAGTTGGAGATCTACAGTGGGCAAGAATCCCCCCTCTTGCCAACAGGACCTCAATCCTAGGATCTCTACCTTACATACAAATACCATCCCTTTTTATACAGATATTTTGCAGAACTTATAACAATTACAACAGTTTTCAAGTTACTTCCCCTTAAGCAATCAGCCTAGCAGAGAGTCCATATTTGTCCATCCTCCAATGCAGATGAAGCTTACTCCGTCACAACCACAGGTTAGTTATAAACCAAGTTAGCTATAAAGCAGGAACAACTTTAAACAAAGAGGGAACAATACAGTCTGCCATATTTTGTGTACGTGATTAACTAAAAATTGCTATTTTAGCAGAACAGCTAACAACCTTTTGGCTTTAAAAGGGGACAGTCATACATCAAAAATCCTTTAGCTGTAAAAGGGAATAAAACAGTAAAAAGACAGTACCTTCTTTACATTATCATTCCCTCCTTTTTATCATTTGATGATAAACTTAAAAACAACCCATCCAGCCTACAACAGGCTATGCAAAAACTGCTGCTATTACCATTAGAACTATTATCATTGCCACATGTAAAAACTTTCCCCAATCTTCAATAAGATTAAATGACCGAGGCTACATTCCCTTTCCATCGGTAAACCCATGCATCCCCCCTCCAATTCAACAATAGCAACTCCCGTTCACATTTCCAATAACAATGGGTAAAGTGTAGGGAAGGCCTTTCAGCCCCAGCTGTGGATATCTGTAAATTCCAGCCCCCAGAAGCAAAAGCATCCATACTCCATAGTAGTCTGGTCTGGCTTAGTCAGACTAAAATCCTGCATAAACTTGACAGACAGCATTTTGCTGCTGTTCAAGGGCATCTCCTCCAGAGACATTCCAGATTCTGTGTGTTGGGATAGGTGGGCTAGCTGATTGCCTTACCCGTCTTACCTAAGTGTGGCACAGGGAAAGAAAAGTATTAGTTTGGAGTCCTGAGGAAACGAATAGCAGAGTAGGCATTTTTTTCTCTCTTTTTTTCAATCGCCATCTTCTGGTGACAACCTGTTCGGTGAATCCACCCTGGTTGTCCTTCCACTTCAGGGCCGTGGATGTGGTCAACAACACCTGATAGGGTCCTTTCCACTGACTGTCCAATTTCTTTCTGTCCCAGTTCCTTATCAAGAAAAAGTCTCCAGGATTAACGGCGGGGTAATCCCCTTTAGCTGGATCCTCGTCCTCTCAGTAGGCCTGATGAACTTGTGAGTGCAGACTTTGGAAAATTTTTAAGTTAGCCTACATAAATATTTTCCCATCTCCTCCCCTAGGGTATGCATATCTAGTTTATCAGGGAAGGGACAAGCTAACCCTGGTGTCCATGGGGTACGCATAGGCTTTTCATTGATGATTCCTGATGGGGATAGTCCAGTTTTAGTTGAGAGTGTAACTCTCATATGGAACGATGCCAGAGGTAAAACCTTAAGCTAGTTTAATCTGGTTTCTTGCGTAAGTTTAGCTTACTTTTTAAGGTTCCATTTGCGCATCCCACTACACCTGCTGCCTTAGGACGGTGAGCACGGTAAAATTGCTGCTTTATTGCCAGTTCTATACAAATTTTTTCATTTATTTTAGCAATAAAATGAGGTCTATTTTCAGAGCTTATGGACTCCGGTAGCCCATAACGGGGAATTAATAATATTTTTACAACCGTCCCGGTAGTGTTATCAGTAGTGGGTTAGCTTCCTTCCACTTGCTAAATACGTCTACTATTACCAGGCAATGCACCCTGGGCAATTCAATAAAATCAAGTTTCAGACAAGAAAAAGGTCCATCTGGCAAGGGGGTCTTCCTGGGGCACACGATATCCCTTTTCCACCATTCACCTTTTCAGCTGCTGGTTGGAAATCAGGGTGCCACCGGGATTGTAATAATGTAGGGTCAGCCACAATTGAGTATCATTGTCATAGTGACATCCCATCTGGGACCACAGTTAGTGCTCTTCAGCAGGTGTGTCCCTGAAACGCAGGGATTTCCCCTATGACGGGCATACCGTTTGCTGTGACTTTACTTCCCGGCGAGAGCGTCTTGTTTTGCCGCTTCATCGGTGCTAGCGTTTCCCCTGGACATCTCAGCAGCGTCTGTGTAATAACAGCCACTTGGGAGGGGAGCTGAAGAGCCTGTAATAAATGAGAAACATATAGGGCATTACTAATGGGATGTCCTGTGGAAGTTAGAGATCCCTGATGTTCCTACAGGGCACCATAGTCATGTGCAATGCCAAGGGCATAGTGAGAGTCAGTATAAATATTGACCGATTTGTCTCTAGCTATCGGTCTCCAGACCAATTTGTCACACAGGCTTGCATCAGATACCGCGTATGACATGTATTGAGGAGTTCCACTGTGGAGTGTGGTGTGAGTACAGTTGGTGTAAGGTAATTGATGCAGTTGATACGAGTGTGTATATGGCTGGCAGAATCTGTGTGCATGGTGGTAATCCTGCTGCCACTGGATCTAATTTGGTAGAATAATAAGCTACTGGGCGCTGTTGATCACCATGTTGCAAAAAATGTATGCTGTAAATCTATCATGGTAAATGCACAGGCACTGGCGGCTAAAAATGTGGTTGCAGGATTTGGAACAAGGGCATGTAAAGGTGCCACGATTTCATTTATCTTTCTCAAGTCATGCATCATGCGCCATTCCTTTCTTCCTGGGTTCAGGACAGGGAAAATCGGTGTGTTGCAGGGCGATCGGCAAGGGATCAAATTCTCTGAGCTGGAAAGGTTAAAAGGGCCCACACCCTTTCTTCTGCCTCTGGGTTCAAGGGGTACTGAAGGTAATGTTTGGTTTTCTTTGAGTTCGATGTGCAAGAGGTTTGTCTGACTTTGTGGGGTGAGTTTGTCCACAGTTGTGGTGCTATTTCTGTCATTGGGTTGATGCTGGGGGCATGCCGCATCAAAAACCCAGTCAAGTCCTGTGGGCACTCCCAGTACTGAAGGTCTCCCTGAGGGAACTGCTGCCACTGTCCTTTAGCGGTCTGGGCAAGATGTGTCAGGAAGTAGGCGAAGGTGCCCAGACTTTTTGCCTTATAACCTGGGTTAACAGTCTGCGTGATGTGTGGAAACACTAACCCCGTTTGTCGCCAAAGATCATCAGGAATCACCGAAACTGGATATTCCTTTCTTACAAGAGCAGTATAGTACAGGTCGTCTTCAATCGAGGTCCCGGTAGTATCATAACAGACTGTTACATGGGGGGGAGGCATCAGCTGTTGGGAAGAGAGGCACGAATGTGGATGGGCCCAGGCTGATTCCTCACCATTGGGGAGCGGCAAACGGGAAACACTGCCTTCCCCCAGTCAGTCCCAGCGTGATACCTTCATCTGTGCAGAGAATTTCGACCACCAATGGACAGAGCAGATCTTGTCCTGCTAGATCACACCCCAGATTGGTGGTAACTGTAAATGGAATAACACAGGTTTCTCCGCAGTATTGAACAAGCAGTGGCATGATCTGTCAGTATACGTTTTCTTGTCCCACAAATCCTGACCACAGTTACATCTGATAGCCAGAATCCCCTATCCTTCACTACCTCCTGATTGAGGATTGAGGCGGTTGCTCCCATCAATCATAAATGGAATAAGAATTCCGGCCACTTGTAATATTACATGCGGCTCTTGGTTGGGGGACTTGGTGACAACCAGGAGATCTTGACCAAAGGGATTATTCACAGTGAATGAAGCTCAAGGAGGTCCATGGGGAGGGGCTTCTATCCTTCATTGATAGGGAAAATTTGCCCTCCAATGACCATATCTTCCGCAATTATAGCAGGGCCCACCCTTTGCCCCGGGTTGAGATCCCCCTCTATGTGTCTGGGGTCTGGTTCCCTGTGGCTCATATCCACTATTAGGTCTTCCTCAGCTTCCCCTCCCAGGTCCCAAGGGTTAGTGGGTGGGGGGGGATAGGATCCTACAACATCACCCAAATCAGTCTTTAGTAGTGGCCTCATGCATTTGGATAGTACAGTCGGTCCTCCTTATCCGTGAATTCCAGTTGCGTGAATTCAACTAACCTTGAATCACGAAAACCTGGAAGTGCTCTTCCAGCACTTGTTGTTCGAGCATGTGCAGACTGATTTTCTTGTCATTATTCCCTAAACAATACAGTACAACAACTACTTTACATAACATTTACATTGTATTAGGTATTATAAGTAATCTAGGGATGATTTAAAGTACACGGGAGGATGTGCGTGTGTTATTGTGGATCGGGATCGAAAAAAATTGGAAGATCTCTTACTATGTAAGTCGGAAGAGGTGCAGTCGGTATTATTTAGCGTTAGTCAAATGTTTGTCTTAGTATATAGTATATATTTTATCTTTCTATGCATATAAAACACTAAAGAATGTATGTTTCAGTGCCGGGCTCGGGATGGAAGCTCCTGAGTTCAATCCAGTGACAAATCGCTCCTGAGTGCACTCTCCACCGTGTCTGGTTGATGTGGAGATCAAAAACCCAATAATTAAACCACTGTGTTGCTTAGTAATAATTGTAGCTTTCATCGGGGCAGAGCCTTTCTCACTTTATCCTTTAAAATTGTTCCGATCATTGACCGACTGTAGCCTAACGCTTTTCCAGTGACCAATGGTGTTTCACCTTTTTCCGATGGCTTTATTATTTCCACTTTATTTTCAATCATTATCATGATTATTTTCGTGAACAGAAACACTGCGGATTCAGATCTCTGGCGCTGGGTCCTAATGTCCACTGCACTGAGACAGGTTAAATAAGGTCTGGGGTTCCGCTGGCTCCTAAGGTCCTCTGCTTTGGGACAGGTTGGGACTTGAGCATCCGCAAACTTTGGTATCCGCTGGAGGGTGGGGGGGGTGGTCCCAGAACCAATCCCATGCAGATAAGGAGGCCTGACTGTATCCAGACATACTGGGCAAACTGGGCTGGCTTTTCCTTACAATCTGGGGCTTGATTCATTATCATAATCATTTCCTGGTGTTTCCAAGGGACATAAACCTCAATAGTCGTTTAATGTCTTTGTTCTCCTGCTCCTGGATTAGGCAGCTGTCTAATTGGGTATTGCCCTGGAACCTGGACCACCTTCATTTGTCAACCTGAAATTATTAACCTGCTCAGTTGAGGAAAAACACCAGAGATGAAATTACCTTTGAAACGGTTTTTATTCAGAGAGGAGTTCGCAGCCTCACACACTTCGGGCGTGAGGTAGCCAACTCCCAATTTGTCAGTTTACAAAAGTCATACTTACACCCAAAAGCAGGGTACTACATTCGCAAATGTTACCGATTCAAATTCATCAATTGATTGACTATTGCATAGCTAAGCATGCAAAATACTCAGAATTAGCAAAGGTTAAAGTGTAATACCTAGAATTAATACTGACGTACTTCAGGACACTTGAAATAGGTATCCTTAAAATATTTTGCCAAGCGCATTGTCTTGTGGTTGTAGATTCCCTTTTCCTTTTGGTCTTCACGTCTGGCCTGGCACCTTATTTTAGCTACCTCTTCTTACTTCCCCAATGATGTACCTCTCTCTTGTCCTGTCTACATATTTTGCTACACTTACCCCTCACCCACCCCCTCTACACGTACCCCTTACCCTCTTCACATTCTCACATTTGCTGAGTAAGTTCTGCCACTTCCTCCTCCTGACTTGTATTCTGAATTTCTTTATACCCCCCCCCCCCTTTCTTGGATGCAGTTTTACTCACTGTCCGATAGTTTCAGCATACTCCGCATTATAAGGTGGAGGAGGTAGAGAGGGGGCAGATGGAGGTATTGGGATTCTACAAGGGCCTCCCCACTCCTCATGTGTCTCATTCCCTGAGACTCCACACAGGGTCAGTATGCCAGACATTGGGTCAGAATCCCGGGACCCTTTCGGTCTTGCCTTGCAGCGCTGCTGTCTCAGCCCTTCCTTCCTATCCACTTCAGCCTTCTGTTGCCTCCTCTGCTCTTCCTTTTCCCTCGTCCTTCTCCCATCTACCCATTCACATTCAGTTTTGAGGGTCTCCCAACCTCTGGGAGTTCCATCAGACATACATACTTCTATCCCCATATCACAGGCATTATTCATCCAACTGGCCAATGAAGTATTATTCCATTTTACATCTGCCTTATCTTTCCATTCTTTGATCAAGGACTTCCATGTTTTTTTCACAGCCCTTTTTCCAAATTAAATTAACCGCTTGTTCACATGACTCTATATCCCAAGTTCCACCAGGAGCCAAATATCAGATCCCAAATGTTAAATGTTTAGTAAGTACAAAACTTAATCTTCGTAAATCATTCTCTGATTTAGGTAATTATTCACACATACTCTGAAAGGAAGTTCCATTTCCAGCTGTACGAAAGGCCTGTCCCATTATTGCCCTTACTATGTTACCAGTTATTCTTATTTATCAAGTCAGGTCAAGTCAAGTGTATTTATACAGTGCTTTTAAAGACAACCCACGTTGACAAAAGTGCTGTTCAAAGCAAGTAGCTAAAAGCACAAATACATGAAGCAAACAAACCAATGGGGAAACAGTTTATAGACACAAAATACTCAACACAAGGGCCCAGGCATAAACCAAAAAAATCCCTGTTCTATGCCATTGGGTGGGAAATTTAGCCAGCCTGCCTCCCCCTATAATCAATTTCAACTGGCCATATAATCAGGAGGCAGCTGATATGGTCAAATCCATCAGGTAGCAGTGGCCACTTCTCCTGACTGGTGTCCCCAGTCCCATCTCTTTCCTTAGCAACAATATGGAATACCCAATGACACCCTCAGACTTTAATTCTCACAAAAACTGCTAGCCTATTTTCCGTTACTTGCAAAAGAAAACAACCCTCACATACTCTGGAGGCCATTCCTCCTTTATCCTGAACTTGTCTCATTAAATTTCAACCAGCCATATTTCTGCTGCCAAGGTGAGAATTTTACTGGGCTGTCAGTCTCTTGTCTTTTTCAAATTTCAACCAGCCACATCTTGAGACATGGGCAACCCCTTTTCCGAATCATTAAATTTCAACCCGCCATATCCTGTCACCTGCAGCAATATAAAAGAGACAACTGCTTACCTTAATTCCTGTATCCAAACGGGTCATCTGATCCCATCAAGGTACCAGTCTCAATGGGCGAGGGGCAGAATGCTCGATCGAACACAAGGAGTAGCCAGAGGTAAACTACCTCGGGGCGCCCTGCCACTCAATTGTGTTCGATTTACTTACTCAGCCCGTTTCTTCTTTATTGCAACTTCAGCTGGCGAGAGTTGGAGATCTACAGTGGGCAAGAATCCCCCCTCTTGCCAACAGGACCTCAATCCTAGGATCTCTACCTTACATACAAATACCATCCCTTTTTATACAGATATTTTGTAGAACTTATAACAATTACAACAGTTTTCAAGTTACTTCCCCTTAAGCAATCAGCCTAGCAGAGAGTCCATATTTGTCCATCCTCCAATGCAGATGAAGCTTACTCCGTCACAACCACAGGTTAGTTATAAACCAAGTTAGCTATAAAGCAGGAACAACTTTAAACAAAGAGGGAACAATACAGTCTGCCATATTTTGTGTACGTGATTAACTAAAAATTGCAATTTTAGCAGAACAGCTAACAACCTTTTGTCCTTAAAAGGGGACAGTCATACATCAAAAATCCTTTAACTGTAAAAGGGAATAAAACAGTAAAAAGACAGTACCTTCTTTACATTATCAAAAGAGATGTAATAGTCTGGGCAGTATATTCATTTTAATAGATTCAATCCTTGAACAGACTAGAAAAAGGAATTAGGTTCCATCTTGTTATATTTTCCTTAGATTTTTTATATAAAGGCTGATAATTGCATTCTGATAATTTTGACAAATCTTTTGGCTTAATGATACCCAAATATTTGAAAGACTCTGTGTGCCATGCCCAGGGATATCTACTTTCAATTTCTCTTGGTACACTATAATAATATGAAAATAATTGTGTTTTATCTATGTAGATCTTGTATCTGATAATTGACATATTGTTCAAAGGATTGCATTAATTTAGGGAAAGAGTATGTTGGTTGCCCTAGATAGATCAAAATGTCATCCATGTAACAAGCCAGTTTATGCTCTGTCCCTATTATAGTAATTCCCCTGATATCTTCATTTTGTCTGATGTATTGAGCTAATGATTCTAGATTTAATGCAAAGAGTAGTGGTGACCATGCACAACCCTGTCTCATGTCCCTTTCTAGGGTAAAACTATTTGATAAATATCCATTGATTTTAATCCTAGCAGTAGGGTTGTCATATAGTGTCTGTATAGTTTTAATAATTGTGTCTTGGAAACCAAATCTATGTAAAACTCTGTAAATAAAATTCAAATTAACCGAATTAAATGTTTTTTCAGCGTCCACGCTTATCACTATTGCTTCGATTTTATTTTTTTGTATATGATCCATAATGTGAAGTGTCCTTTGTATATTGTCTTGAGTCTGCCATTGTCGTATAAAACCTGTCTGATCGTTACGTATCAGTATGGGTAGAAACTCCTCTAATCGTTTAGCCATGATGGAGGTAAATGATCTATAATCTACATTAAGAACGGATTTTGGTCTAAAGGATCTGCATTCCATTTTATCCTTGCCTTCTTTCAGTATAGCTGAGATTATCGCTTCCTTCCAACTGGGTGGCATTTGTACCTTTTTCAGAGCCCAGTTCAGTGTGGGGAGTAAAACAGGAATTAACTTATTTTTAAATTCTTTGTACCACTCTGCTGTATACCTATCTGATCCTGGTGACTTGCTTCATTTAAACCTACTAATTGCAGCTTTTATTTCAACTTCAGTTATGTCAGCAGTCATCGTTTCTTTCCAGAGAATTCAGGAAGGTGTCAATTTGGGTTATGGAACTTTGGAATATAGAGTTTTGTAAAACACTTCAAAAGCTTCTTGAATTTCACTTAGCTTTTTTTTAAAATCATTTTTGTTCTTGGATTCTTAATTCTATGAATTGTATTTTCTGTTATCTTTTTTTTCAGTTTCCATGCCAGTATTTTCATTAGATTTCGATCCACTTTCATAATGTCTGTTTGAGAAACATTAAATTTTTCCCAATTTCTTGCTTAGCCAAACTATTAAATTCATTCCTGATTTTAAAAATTTCCTCTAATGTATCTTGTGCCAAATTCAATTTGTGTTTTTCCTCTAATTCCTTCAGCCTATTTTGTAATTCCTCCCAATGTTTTATTCCTTATTTTTTCTTATATGAAAATATTGCTATGATTTTTCCTCTTAAAACAGCTTTCAGAGTATCCCATAAAATGGGAGATAAAACCTCTCTATTATCATTAAATTCTAAGTAAAGACCATTTTCTTTTTCAATTTGTTCCTTAAAGTAGGGATCATTGAGTAGACTTGAATTTAGTTTCCAAATAGTATTCTTTGGTTGTAGGTCAGAATCAACAGATAAGTATATAGGTGCATGGTCACTTACATCTGTTGTCCCAATTCCACAGGTGTTTATTTTGTCTTTTCCAAATGTTATGAAATAGTCTACTCTTGTATATACAGAATGGGGAGCAGAATAATGAGTGTAATCCCTTCTGTCATATACCAATTAAACCAACATCCTCAAAAAGTGTATTAACTTCCTTATGTAAGGATTTTGTTTCATAGGTTTTTCTATTGGAAGAGTGTAAGTTTGGTTGTAATTATAAATTTAAGTCTCCCCCACATATCAGGAGACCATCTGTTTCCGTTACTATAGTATTTGTAGTTTTCTGAAAGAAACTAATATTTCCTGGGAGTGCTTATATATTCAACAGAGTAACTGAATTTTTGTCTATATTCCCCCTTAACAGAATATATCTACCCTCTTTATCTCACATTTCAAATAATTTTTCAAAATTTAGCTTGCTTGAGATGAGAATCGCAACTCCTCTGTCCTGATTTATATGAGGAGAAAAACAAATTAGTGAAGACCATTCTCTTTAGTTTTCCATGCTTATGATCACTTTAGTGAATTTCCTGTAAATATACTACATGGGCTTGTTCTTTTTTATTTTGGATAAAATTCTCTTATGTTTGATTGGATTTAATAGCCCATTGATGTTAAAAGAAATAAATTTAACTTTGTCCTTGGCCATGTGTATTTATCTATCAATGTATCATTGAAATTAGAATAAAACTTAATTGATCTACTCCCCGAACAAATAAGAACCAAGAAACACAAATAATAACAAAAATAGCAACAAACGTGTGATTCCCATTCCAGCCCATTGACATTAAAAGAAATTAATTTTACTTTGTGGGTTGGCCTTGGCCATGTGTATTTATCAATATATAATTGAAATTAATAGTTTAAAGCTTAATCAATCTACTCCCTGAATAATTAAGAACCAAGAAACCCAAATAATTATTAAAGAAAAGGCAAGGCTTTTCCAAGGCTGAGGTCTCTAGTAGGTGACCCTGCGTTGAGCTAGAGCAAATGTCCAGCTGTGGGGGATAACCCCTCCTACTTGTGAGTTGAGAGCCCCCATTGCAATATTCATAAAAGTCAGTGAACAAATCCATTACACAGAAAAGATTTCCCTGTGTACTCCTCCTATATATATATTGTCACTTAGGTGGGGATAAAGGACTGAATGAATGAATAAAATAGAATAATTGAGATAGGTATATTTTTGTTTCCGTTTAGCTTCTCAACACTTTTAAAATTAGCCAAACTTTATGGGTCTTTTGGAGGGGGTGAGGACTGTCTTCAGAAAACTCCCGGTCTCTTCCTGATATACTTCTCTCCAGCCTCCTCCCATCTCCTGCTTTCTCGATTCTCTCAGTATTTCCGAAGCAGAGTGGGATAACTGCTCAGCCAGGCTTTCCCTGGGTTTGATCATGCTGACGGGCAACTCTCTGGCCTTCATGTCTGTAGTTGCCACTTCCACTGTCTGGTCCAGTTGGATCCCATCTTCATAAAACACCCACAGTTTAGCAAGTCATGGAGTTTGAAATCAGATCGTTCCTTGCTTTAATATTCACTTTACTTCAGAGTATTCTTTACCTTTCTGTGTACTGCCGGGAGGTAATCTTGATGGAAATATATTAATTTACCATCTAAAAACACTCTCTTCTTACCCTTAGCCCTTTGCAGAATCTCTGCCTTGGTACTGTATCGAAGGAATCTATTTTCTATTGAGTGTGGCTTATCTTCTCTGTCTGCAGTAGGCCTCAGGGTGAGTGCACGATGCCTCCTCTCAATTTCAAGCTCCAATAGTTGAAGGAATCTGCAGCGTGTCCCACAGCAACTTTCATACAAACTCTGTCATAGACAAACCCTCCGCTTCTTCGGGAACATTATAAATCCTGATATTTTTCCTCCATGATCTTCCCTCCTTGTCAAGCACTTTGCTTGCTTGTTTATTTCATATTTTTATCATCTTACTTAGTATCTGTTCCACATTTTGCACGTGATCTTCCACCTTCTCAATTCATGTCTCTGCCACCATTATTTTTTGATTGACGTTGGTGAGCTCTGATGATATAATTTAGTTGCTGTTTTCTATCTTTTTGGAACTCCCGTATCTCTTCCAGAATTTTGATCATATTTGCGAGGCCCATCGTCAGCCTCGCTACCACATATTTGGGTAGGAGAGCCGCTCACTGCACCCCTCTCATCCGCAGTGATGCTCTTTTTATCTCCCATTCTTTTTCCCCATTCTTCCCCCCCTTATCAATTCAGATATTTTCAAAAGATCTTATATTTGATGATTAACGGGGCAAAATGTGTGTTTTTCCAGAGGAGCTATTGACTTAAGCTGCCATTTTGGACGATGATGTCACCGGAACTCTTTCTTCCCCGTTCTAATGTTCGGTCTGAACAACAACTGATTCTTGATCATGCCTTTGTGCTTGTGCTTGAGTTTCGGCAATATGATTAGCTGATTAGATACCTGCATTAACACAAAGTTGTACAGATGTACTTAATAAAATGGTGGCTGACTGTATCTGAAACCTTACTGGAACATCCAATAATGATGACTTCCATAAATGCTGCCTGATGTGATGTTCTTCCAGCATTGTGTTTGTGTTGCTTGGATTTCCAGCAGATTTTCTTTTGTTTGTGACTGGAATACCCAGTAATTAATTTTGTGTTGCTTGGGAAATTGGGTCAGATGGTAAAAGGGAATACCAATGAAATTTGCTTCTCCTATAAGGTAATAACAATCTCTGTGAACTTGCAGCATGATGTCTCATAGGGGATTGTGAGCTGATCAAGTTCTATACAGAGATGCAGAGTTGCTTCACAATCATCCTAAGTGCAAGGATGATCTTTTGGGCATGTGTGGTTCTTGTTTTGGTGTTTGACACACAATCTTTAAATCATAGCAAAATTGCTGGGAAATTGTCAGCAGTCCAAGCATCATCTAGGAAGCTATACAGCCAACATTTTGGCTCTCCAATCCTGCTGAACTGGTTTTGTTTCAGCAACTTTTAAATTGTGTCTAATGCTTCATGCATTTTAATATTGTTTTCAGTTTATTATTGTCACATGTCAATATTATTGATATTGAACATAGAATAATACAGCACATTACAGGCCCTTCGGCCCACAATGTTGTACTGACCCTCAAACCCTGCCTCCCATATAACCCCCAACCTTAAATTCCTCCATATACCTGTCTAGTAGTCTCTTAAACTTCACTAGTGTATCTGCCTCCATCACTGACTCAGGCAGTGCATTCCACGCACCAACCACTCTCTGAGTGAAAAACCTTCCTCTAATATCCCCCTTGAACTTCCCCCCCTTACCTTAAAGCCATGTCTTCTTGTACTGAGCAGTGGTGCCCTGGGGAAGAGGCGCTGGCTGTCCACTCTGTCTATTCCTCTTAATATCTTGTATACCTCTGTCATGTCTCCTCTCATCCTCCTTCTCTCCAAAGAGTAAAGCCCTAGCTCCCTTAATCTCCGATCATAATCCATACTCTCTAAACCAGGCAGCATCCTGGTAAATCTCCTCTGTACCCTTTCCAATGTTTCCACATCCTTCCTATAGTGAGGCGACCAGAACTGGACACAGTACTCCAAGTGTGGCCTTACTAGAGTTTTATAGAACTGCATCATTACATCGCGTCTCTTAAACTCTACCCCTCGACTTATGAAAGCTAACACCCCATAGGCTTTCTTAACTACTCTATTTACCTGCGAGGCAACTTTCAGGGATCTGTGGACATGTACCCGCAGATCCCTCTGCTCCTCCACACTACCAAGTATCCTGCCATTTACTTTGTACTCTGCCTTGGAGTTTGCCCTTCCAAAGTGTACCACCTCACACTTCTCCGGGTTGAACTCCATTTGCCACTTCTCAGCCCACTTCTGCATCCTATCAATGTCTCTCTGCAATCTTTGACAATCCTCTACACTATCTACAACACCACCAACCTTTGTGTCGTCTGCAAACTTGCCAACCCACCCTTCTGCCGCTACATCCAGGTTGTTAATAAAAATCACAAAAAGTAGCGGTCCCAGAACCAATCCTTGTGGGACACCACTAGTCACAACCCTCCAATCTGAATGTACTCCATCCACCACAACCCTCTGCTTTCTGCAGGCAAGCCAATTCTGAATCCACCTGGCCAAACTTCCCTGGATCCCATGCCTTCTGATTTTCTTAATAAGCCTAACGTGAGGAACCTTGTCAAATGCCTCACTAAAATCCATGTAGATAACATCCACTGCACTACTCTCATCTATATGCCTGGTCACCTCTTCAAAGAACTCTATCAGTCTTGTTAGGCACGATCTGCCCTTCACAAAACCATGCTGACTGTCCCTGATCAGACCATGATTCTCTAAATACTCATAGATCCGTTCTCTAAGAATCTTTTCCAACAGCTTTCCCACCATAGACGTAAGGCTCACTGGTCTATGATTACCCGGACTATCCCTACTACCTTTTTTGAACAAAGAGACAACATTTGCCTCCCTCCAATCATCTTGGACCATTCCCGTAGACAACAAGGACATAAAGATCCTAGCCAGAGGCTCAGCAATTTATTCCCTCGCCTCGTGGAGCATCCTGGTGAATATTCCGTCAGGCCCCGGGGACTTATCCATCCTAATGTATTTTAACAACTCCAACACCTCTTCTCCCTTAATATCAACATGCTCCAGAACATCAACCTCACTCATATTGTCCTCACCATCATCAAGTTCCCTCTCAGTGGTGAATACCGAAGAGAAGTATTCATTGAGGACCTCGCTCACTTCCACAGCCTCCAGGCACATCTTCCCACTTTTATCTCTAATCGGTCCTACCTCGCTCCTGTCATCCTTTTGTTCTTCACATAATTGAAGAAAGCCTTGGGGTTTTCCTTTACCCTACTCGCCAAGGCCTTCTCATGTCCCCTTCTTGCTCTTCTCAGCCCCTTCTTAAGCTCCTTTCTTGCTACCCTATATTCCTCAATAGACCCATCTGATCCTTGCTTCCTAAACCTCATGTATGCTGCCTTCTTCCACCTGACTAGATTTTCCACTTCACTTGTCACCCATGGTTCCTTCACCCTACCATTCTTTATCTTCCTCACCAGGACAAATTTATCCCTAACATCCTGCAAGAGTTCCTTAAACATTGACATCGTATTGGTTTATTATTGTTGCATGTACTCATGAGATACCTACTGTTTGCGTACCATTTAGAGAGATCATTTCATACATAAGTTCAGCAAGATAGTGCTGTGGACATTATGAAATCATGTAAGAAGAAAAAATATAAAGATTATAGGGGTACTATAAACATTTTTATGTCCAGAATAGTCAAGGCATACTGTATGTCGTGAAATTTGTTGTTCTACAGTAGAGGTACAGTAAATACTTAAAATATGATATAAACATATGTTGCCAAACAAAACGTTCATCTAGACCATAGGTTGTCAATCTGGGGTCCATAGACCCTTTGTTTAATAGTATTGGTTATTTCAGATAGAGTGGACAGCCAGCTCCTCTCCCCCAGGGCACCACTGCTCAGTACAAAAGGACATGGCTTTAAGATAAGGGGAGGGAAGTTCAAGGGGGATATTAGAGGAAGGTTTTTCACTCAGAGAGTGGTTGGTGTGTGGAATGCACTGCCTGAGTCAGTAGTGGAGGCAGATACAGTAGTTTAATTTAAGAGACTACTAGACAGGTATATGGAGGAATTTAAGGTGGGGGTTATATGGGAAGTAGGGTTTAAGGGTTGGAATAACATTGTGGGCCGAAGGGTCTGTACTGAACTGTACTATTCTATGTTCTATAAATTAAATTAAGAAATATATACAGGTGCCCCCTGTTTCTCAAACGTTTGCATTACAACACCTCGCTGTTACGAAAGACCTACCTGTTTTCGCTGATGAAAGGTGTTTCACTTTTACGAAAAAGGCAGTGGGTGATAAGGGCCAGAGGGTGATAACAGGCAGTGGGCAATAACAGGGAACGGGCGTTAACAGCCAGTGGGTGATAGCAGGGAGCGGACAATAGCAGGGAGCGGGCGATAACAGAGTGGGTGATAGCAGAGCGGGTGATAACAGGCAGCGAGCAATAACAGAGCAGGTGATAACAGGGAGGGGGTGATAGCAGCCAGCGGGCGATAGCAGGCAGTGGGCTATGAGAGCCAGTGGGGGGGTGAGAGCCAGCAGGTGATAAGAGCGAGCGCGTGATGAAAGCCAGTGGGTGATAGTAGCAGCGGGCAATAGTAACCAGCCGGCGATGAAAGCCAGTGGGCGATAAGAGGCAGTGGACAATGAAAGCCAGCTGGTTATAAGAGACAGCGGGAGATGAAAGCTAGCGGACAATAACAGGCAGCAGGCAATAGCAACCAACAGCCTGGAAAGCCAGCGGGCGATAAGAGGGAGCGGTGATAAGAGCCAGTGAGCGATAAATCCAGCAGGTGATAAGAGGCAGTGGGCGATAGCAACCAGCGGGAGATGAAAACTGACGGGTGATCAGAGCCAGCGGGCAATAAAAGGCAGTGGGCATTAAGTGCAAGCTGGTGATAAGAGCCAGTGGGTGATGAAAACCAGCAGGTGAAAATAGCCAGCGGGCAATAAAAGCCAGCAGGTGATAAGAGGGAGCGGGCAATAAGAGCCAGTGGGCAATGAGAGCCAGTGGGCAATGAGAGCCAGCAGGATATAACAGGTAGCGGGCGATACCAGGCAGTGGGCTATGAATGTCGCTGGGCGATAAGAGGCAGTTGGCGATGAAAGCCAGCAGTCAATGAGAGCCAGTGGGCGATAATAGGCAGTGGGCATTAAGTGCAAGCTGGTGATGAGAGCCAGTGGGCGATAAGAGGGAGCGGGTGATAAGAGTCAATGGGCGATCACAAGCAGTGTGCAATAACAGCCAGTGGGCAGTGAGAGCCAGCGGAATATAACAGGTAGCGGGCGATAAGAGCCGGAGGGTGATACCAGCCACTTGGCGATGAAAGCCAGCGGGTGATAACAGGCAGAGGACGATAGCAACCAGCAGTGGGGAAAGCCAGTGAGTGATAGCAACCAGTGGGAGATGAAAACCATCGGGCGAAAACAGGCAGCGGGCGATTAAAGCCAGCGTGCAATGAAAGGCAGCGGGCGATCAGAACCAGCGGGCCATAAGAGGCAGCGGATGATAACAGGCAGCAGGAGATGAGAGCCAGTGGGCGATGAAAGGCTGCGGGAGATTACGGGCAGCGGGCAATAACAGCCAATGGGCGATAAAAAACAGCGCACGCTGAGCAGCCAAGCTCCTCCCCCGGAACTGCATTCTTGCCGGCATTGGTTAAACACATGCCTGTGAGCAACTGTGTTTTATCTTGTGTATCTGTTAGGAAGGTGAGTTCTGAGGTATCGGAAAAGCCTAAAAGAGCATGTAATTAAGCTTTCGATTGTGGTGAATGAAATAAGGCCATATGAGTTTGGCTAAGGAGGCTGGGTTTGTGGAGATTGAGGAGATGATGTTGAAGAGGTTTTAGCGTCCCATGACCAAGAACTGATAAATGAAGAGCTGATGAAGAGGAAGGGACAACAATCGAAACAAAACGCAGTAGCAAAGGGACCAAAAGTGAAGTCATCCAGAAACTGAACGTGAAGCAATTGCGTGAGATCTTTGCGATATTTCAGAAAAGTATGACTTTATGTTTGGGGGAAGGAGCAAACATGAACGAGTTAGGATATAAAATCCTATAATGGTAGTTACATAGGGTTACATATAATATTTTTGACCAGAAGGAATGGTTCAGAAGAGATTCATGGGAATTATTATTAATCCACTATTATTACTATTTTTCTTAACAATTATTGTCATTGGTTAGTCTAATAGGGTGGAATTACAACTGCACATAATTATCTATTTAAGTGCCTCAGTACTTTTTATATTATCTCAATGTGTACTTATGAATGTATAAAAAAATTTAGATTAAAATTAAATTTAAAAAATGAAAGGGTACGTAGGTTTACGGAATATTTGCAGGATGGTTTGAGTGCTTACAAAGAACTGCATGAAGAAAAATGTGGGAGGTTAAGCAGTCAAGCGTACTGTCGTTTTTCAAGTCTTCCATATCAGACACAGCAGCAGACGAACCTCAGCCTTTGACATCGAGGCAGGCAGATATAGAAGACATTAGTGACCTGCCTGCCCTGATGGAAACCGACGACGATGAGATGACACCCCAGACTCCTCTACCTCCCACCACCCCAACCTCCGAAAATTCAGCCTAATACCATCATCAGTGTGCTCGCTGTCTTCCCGATTCCAGTAAGTGAAACCACACTGGACGTACATTATTTCTACTTTATATAGGCTGTGTATTTTTATGTGTTATTTGGTATGATTTGGCAGCTTCATAGCTTAAGGGTTACTTGAAAGAGTGCTTCTGCCGAGAGTGCTGCCGAGAGCACTTGCGTGAGATTTTCACTGCGGTGGACAGTGCTGCAATGATTGTAGAAAAGTACTCCTACTTTATACAGGCTGTGTATTTATCAGATCATTCCTGCTTTTACTATATGTTACTGTTATTTTAGGTTTTATGTTTTATTTGGCATGATTTGGTAGGTTATTTCTTGGGGTTGCAAACACTCACAAATTTTCCCATAAAAATAAATAGTAATTTCTTTATCACTTTATGACATTCCGGCTTATGAACTGTTTCATAGGAACACTCTACCTTCGGATAGCAGGGCAAACCTGTACTATGAATATTAAACATGTAGTGCAAAAAGAGAGCAAACAAGTGAAGTACTGTTCATGGGTTCATTGTCCATTCAGAAATCTGATGGTGGAGGGGAAGAAGCTGTCCCTAAAATGTTGAGTTTGGCTTCTATACCTCAGTGCTGAGAGTTCTTGATTATGGATGCCCTGTTTGAACATTCCCTTTTGAAGATGTCTTCAAAGGTGGGGAGACTTATGAGGAACATGAAAGTCAGTATTGGGGATCGAAGTCATTGATGGGCATTTTTAACAGCCCTCCCTTTGACATCTTGTATAAATCTCTGCTTGTATTCTCACCTTATAACTTTCCTCATTCCACCTTACATTAATTAAAAGTGCCAGGTAATATGGAGCTTAGTGTGGTGCTATTACAGACAGACAGACATACTTTATTGATCCTGAGGGAAATTGGGTTTCGTTACAGTTGCACCGACCAAGAATAATGTAGAAATATATCAATATAAAACCATAAATAATTGAATAATAATGTTAATTATGCCGTGGAAATAAGTCCAGGACCAGCCTATTGGCTCAGGATGTCTGACACTCTGAGGGAGGAGTTGTAAAGTTTTATGGCCACAGGCAGAAATGACTTCCTGTGACGCTCAGTGTTACATCTCGATGGAATGAGTCTCTGGCATGAGGTTGCTTTAGCAGTAAGGGTGAAGAGCTTCTACAGGTACATTAAGAGCAAAAGGATAGTAAGGGATAAAATTAGTCCTCTTGAAGATCAGAGTGGTCAGCTATGTATGGAACCAAAAGAAACGGGAGAGATATTAACTGTGTTTTTTGCATCTGTATTTATTAAGGAAACTGGAATGGAGTCTATGGAAACAAGGCAAACAAGTAGGGAGGTCATGGAATTTATACAGATTAAAGAGGAGGAGGTGCTTGATGTCTTGAGGCAAATCAGAGTAGATAAATCCCCAGGACCTGACAGGATATTCCCTCGGACCTTGAAGGAGACTAGTGTTGAAATTGCAGGGGCCCTGGCAGAAATATTTAAAATGTCGATATCCAAGGGTCAGGTGCCAGAGGATTGGAGGATAGCTCATGTTGTTCTGTTGTTTAAAAAAGGCTGAAGAAGTAAGCCGGGAAATTATAAGCCAGTAAGTTTGAGATCGTTAGTAGGTAAATTATTGGAAGGAATACTAAGAGATAGGAACTACTAGTATTTGGATAGACAGGGACTTATTAGAAAAAGTCAGCATGGCTTTGTGCGAGGTAGGTCATGTGTAACCAATCTATTAGAGTTTTTCAAGGAAGTTACCAGGAAAGTGGATGAAGGGAAGGCAGTGGATGTTGTATACATGGACTTCAGTAAGGCCTTTGACAAGGTCCTGCATGGGAGGTTAGTTAGGAAGATTCAGTCACTAGGTATACATGGAGAGGTAGTAAATTGGATTAGACATTGGCTCAATGGAAGAAGCCAGAGAGTGGTAGTGGAGGATAGCTGCTCCGTGTGGAGGCCTGTGACTAGTGGTGTGTCACAGGGATCAGTGCTGGGTCCATTGTTATTTGTCAATGATCTGGATGATAATGTGGCAAGTTGGATCAGCAAATTTGATGATGATACAAAGATTGGAGGTATCTTCTGTAGATCTTTCCCGCTGTCACACTACCGAAAAGGATCCTGGTGATTGTAGGGATGATTTAGAGCGGATTGAAAAACTTGAGCATATAGACATTAAGAAAGAGGTTAGACTAGAACTTTTGGAAAGCATCAAGTTTGATAAGTCGCGGGGACTGGATCATATGTACCCAAGGCTACTGTGGGAGGCGAGGGAGGAGATTGCTGAGCCTCTGGCAATGATCTTTGCATCATCAATGGGGACGGAAGAGTTTCCGGAGGATTGGAGGGTTGCAGATGTTGTTCCCTTATTCAAGAAAGGGAGTAGAGATAGCCCAGGAAATTATAGACCAGTGAGTCTTACCTCAGTGTTGATGGAGAAGATCCTGATGTTGTAAACTTCTTTTGATCTACCTGATACAAAGACACCACATACTACGATGAATAGAACTTTAACTCTTTATTAGCAATTTACCAAAGAGAACCTTCCTTAAGCACTCTCTGGTTTCAAAAGCAATTAGAGCTCTTTAATACACATGCAGTCCTACACTGGATACATGTGGGTTCAACCCCCTTGGTTTTCTGTACAGATGGTTATTGTTAACTTATCAACTATAAATTGTCCGTGTAACAGCTTAACTGCCCCTATGTCTGGAAACAGACAGGCACAGGCTTACCACTCAGAGCCTCTTGCCCTGGAAATACCTACCCCTTTTAATGCTTATCTTGCAAGTGCGATAGTAAGTACAAAGCAGGTATGTCTCTCACAGCAATTAATCAAGCACGTTACTCTAAGCAAGAACTGAAGTTAAACACAGGTCATGTCACTTGCTCAGCTTATCTTGTAAGAAACACGTGCTTCTATACTTTTTGCAATGTCTTAGCCACTATGACCCTTACAAAATAGCCAGTCACAGTAGGCTTATGAGATGCTAACTCCTTAACATCTCACTGAGAGGTAGGATTTATGAACATTTGGAGAGGCATAATATGTTTAGGAATAGTCAGCATTCCTTTGTGAAAGGCAGATCTTGCCTTACGAGCCTGATTGAATTTTTTGAGGATGTGACTAAACACATTGTTGAAGGTAGAGCCGTAGATGTAGTGTATATGGATTTCAGCAAGGCATTTGACAAGATACCCCATGCAAGGCTTATTGAGAAAGTAAGGAGGCGTGGGATCCAAGGGGACATTGCTTTGTGGATCCAGAACTGCTTTTCCCACAGAAGGCAGAGAGTAGTTATAGACGGGTCATATTCTGCATGGAGGTCGGTGACCGTGGTGTGCCTCAGGGATTTGTTCTGGGACCCTTACTGTTCATGATTTTTATAAATGATCTGGATGAAGAAGTGGAGGGAGTGGTTAGTAAACTTCCTGATGACACAAAGGTAGGGGGCTTAGAAAAATAGAGGGTAATGGGTAACCCTAGGTAATTTCTAAAGTTACTACAAGTTCAGCTCAGTATTGTGGGCTGAAAGGTCTATTGTGGTAGGTTTTCTATGTTTCTACCATGCTCTCTAAATTCTCTTTTCAGAACATTGCTTTTCCTTCCAATATGTACCAAGACATGTGGCTGTTCCAAAACCCTCCTCCTAAATGTTGTGCACGTGATCTGTGACGTCCCTGACTCGGACAGCTGGGAGGCAGCATACCATCCTGATGCCCCATTCACATCCACAGTCTCTTGTCTGATCCCCTCACTACTGAATCATCTATCACTACCACTCCCTTCT
This sequence comes from Hypanus sabinus, assembly GCF_030144855.1. Lineage (NCBI taxonomy): Eukaryota > Metazoa > Chordata > Chondrichthyes > Myliobatiformes > Dasyatidae > Hypanus > Hypanus sabinus. Next base: position 1,044,880 of record NW_026779010.1, read on the forward strand.
TCTCTCTTTTTCACTTCTGCACCATGCACCATGGTCAGTGCCATTAACCTGGTTACCATGGCATTCTCCTGCAAAAGTATATAAAGCAGTATACTTACATTTGAGGGGAATGGCCACAGGGGTATTTTGCTTTAACTGCCTCCTGATAGTCGTAATTTCTGTTTGTTCTGGCTGTGGAGGCTTTGGAGAGGGTACTGATGAGATTCATGAGGTTTCCACCTGGATTAGATTATTACGATTGTATTAACTGAACTTTTAGAGGCCGAGGGGAGATCTCATAGTTTATAAAATTCAGTGAGTCGTAAATAGTCTCTTTACTGAGGGTAAAAATGCCCAATACATGAGGTCCCTGCACAGCCCTGTGTAAGACCACAAACTAGGAACACTGCCCTGTACAGTCTTTGCAGTGGGTAAGTGTGGTGATTGACATGACTCTGGAGAGAGCAGCTATACTTTGGTGACTTGCACAGGGCTGTGGGGAGAATACAGATGTTAAATTATTTTGGGGACGAATACAATGCTGTGAGGTGAGAGTGGGTTACTGGAAGCAGCTGGTCTCATTGCTTCTGAGGAACCTAGCTGCATATAAAGTATTTTGCTCAAATCATGTTTTATGTGCTTCTTTGAAAATACAGATGCTCGGAAGTTATTCTGTGAAGAAATATAAGGAAATATAATTCCATTCTATTAATTACTTGGAGCAACTTGTCTTTCTGTGAATCTGCCTTACATAACCTCAAGATACCCCAAGGTGCTTTACACCCAAGGCCTAATTTAGAAGTTTATTCACTGTTGTGTTATGATAACACAAAAGTTTAAGCTTTTATAAAAGCTGTTTATCTGTGAGTTATACACACAAAATTTGAAGAACTCAGCAGGTCAGACAGCATCAATGGAGCGGAATAAACATACCAGTTTTGGACTTCATCAGATCTGGAATAGAAGGGCATCTGCAGAATCTTTCATTTGGTGTATTGATAAGCAGATCATCCATTGTAATGTTGACTGTGGAATAAGATTAGACAGGGATATGTGGTAGAACTTCTGTTCTTCTTTGTAACCTTGCCATGGGATCCCTAAAACAATTTACAAAGTCAGATAGAGTAGGTCTCCCAGGTCTACCATCTCTGATGGAATAATGCATTAACTCCAACTGGTGAAGAGACCAACGTTTGTACACCACAGACAGCCAGTGTTAGGATGTGTGCAGAAGCAGAACCAAAGAAAAGATGGACCTCAGAGAATGTTAGGTTAACAGTACCAAGAATGGCTGTTTTTGTAAAACAGACCTGAAAACAATGCATTGTAGCGGTGTGCTACACACAGCGCTGGAATAACGACACGCAGACGGTGAGTTGCAGTTGCGTAAAAGATTTATTCAAACTTCGCGGCCTCGTTTTAAAGCCTTCTCGTTTCTGCCCTCCCCGGGTGGGAATGCTGTAGGGGGCGCATATTCACAGTCCCATCCCGTGCGCGGGCTTTTCCCCTTGCTGGTGAAGAAGGCCTGGCGCCGTATTTGAGACTGCCCTCTCTGCCGGCACATGCCACTTTGTGAGCCGGTTCGAGTGTGCTGGAAGGTGGGTCACCACATAACCCCCCCCCCCTAGAACCGGCGATACACCCCCCAATGTCCACAGTCTGAGTCGGCCTCTGTTTGGAAGGTCTGCCTCTGCGCCGCGGTGCTGGAGCTCCGACCGACTGCACCAAGTCCACAGGGGCCAGTTTGAGTCGGTCTACCGTGAAAATCTCCTTTCTCCCCCCAATGTCCAGCACGAATGTGGACCCGTTGTTTCTGATCACTGTAAACGGCCCCTCAAAGGGCTGCTGTAGCGGTGCCCGATGCCCGCCCCGTCGTACAAAAGCAAACTTACAGTGCTGCAGGTCTTTGGGTACGCAGGTCGGGTTCTGCCCATGCTGTGAAGTGGGTATGGGGGCCAGGTTACCGAGCCTCTACGAAGTCTGTCCAGGACTGCTGCGGTTTCTTCCTCTTGCCCCCTTGAGGCTGGTATGAACTCTCCTGGGATGACCAGGGGTGCGCCGTATACCAACTCGGCCAACGAGGTGTGCAGATCCTCTTTGGGTGCCGTGCGGATTTCAAGCAGGGATCCAGGGAAGCTCGTCCGCCCAGTTGGCTCCTCGCAGGCGGGCCATGAGGGCCGACTTCAGGTGACGGTGGAAACGCTCCACTAGCCCGATCGACTGTGGGTGGTAGGCAGTTGTGTGGTGCAGCTGTGTCCCCAAAAGGCTGGCCATAGCTGACCACAGGCCGGAGGTGAACTGGGCACCTCTTGAAGGTAATGTGGGCCGGTACACCAAAGCGAGATATCCAGGTGGCGATCAGGGCTCGGGCGCAAGATTCGGAGGTGGTGTCGGTGAGCGGGACCGCCTCTGGCCATCTTGTGAACTGGTCCACGATAGTCAGGAGGTGCCGCGCTCCTCGTGACACTGGCAGGGGGCCCACGATATCCACATGAATGTGGTCGAAACGACGGTGGGCGGGATGGAACTGCTGTGGTGGGGCTTTGGTGTGCCGCTGCACCTTGGCCGTCTGGCAGTGCATGCACGTTCTGGCCCATTCACTGACCTGCTTGCGGAGTCCGTGCCAAACGAACCTGCTGGAAACCATCCGGACAGTTGTCCTGATGGAGGGGTGCGCTAAGTTATGAATGGAGTCGAAAACACGGCGCCGCCAGGCTGTCGGGACGACGGGACGGGGCTGGCCAGTGGCAACGTCACAGAGTAGGGTCCTCTCACCCGGGCCTACGGGGAGGTCCTGGAGCTGCAAACCGGAGACTGCAATCCTGTAACTCGGAATCTCCTCGTCTGCCTGCGGCGCCTCTGCCAGTGCTTCATAGTCTACTTCCGGGACAGAGCTTGGATGCTAGGGCGGGAGAGGGCATCCACCATGACATTGTCCTTTCCCGAGACATGCCGGACATGCCGTGTAGTTGGAGATGTAGGACAGATGTTGCTGCTGGCGGGACGACCGGGGGTGAACGCAAAGGTAAGCGGTGAACATGGTGAAGGGGCTACCTTCTAGGAAGTACCTGAAATGCCGGATTGCCAGGTATAGCGCCAACAGTTCCCGGTCAAAAGCACTGTATTTGAGCTTGGGTGATCGTACGTGTTTGCTGAAAAACGCCAGTGGTTGCCAGCGACCTGCGATGAGTTGCTCCAGCACCCCACCGACTGCCGTGTTTGATGCGTCCACTGTGAGGGAGGTAGGGACGTCCATTCTGGGGTGCACTAGCATCATGGCGTTTGCCAAGGCTTCTTTAGTTTTAATGAAAGCGGCGGCGGACTCCTCGTCCCAGGTAATGTCCTTGCCCTTACCCGACATCAGGGTGAACAGGGGGCACATGATTCAGGCTGCTGAGGGGAGGAAGAGGTGGTAGAAATTCACCATACCCATAAATTCTTGCAAGTCTTTGATTGTGTTGGGTCGGGGGAAATGGCGGACCGCATCTACCTTGGTGGGCAGAGGGGTTGCCCCATATTCACTCAGTCGGGCGTAGTTGACGGAGGTGGGACAGATGCTCCTGACGACTGCTGCTGGCTATAAGGATGTCGTCCAAATAGATGAACGCGAAGTCCAGGTCGTGTCCCACCGCGTCCATTAGCCGCTGAAACGTCTGTGCGGCATTCTTCAGGCCGAACGGCATGCGGAGGAACTCGAACAGGCCAAACGAGGTGATGAGAGCCGTTTAGGGGACGTCATCCGGATGCATCGGGATTTGATGGTACCCTCGGATGAGGTCTACCTTGGAGAAGATCCGTGCACCGTGCAGGTTTGCTGAAAAGTCCTGAATGTGCGGCACAGGGTAGCGGTCCGGTGTGGTAGCCTCGTTCAGCCTGCGGTAGTCGCCGCACGGTCTCCAGCCCCCTGTCGCTTTGGGCACCATGTGCAGGGGGGAGGCCCATGGGCTCTCGGACCGCCATATGATCCCCAATTCCTCCATCCTCTTGAACTCCTCCTTCGCCAGTCAGAGCTTGTCTGGGGGAAGCCGCCGAGCACGGGCGTGGAGGGGTGGTCCCTGTGTTGGGATGTGGTGCTGTACGCTGTGTCTGGGCATGGCTGTCGTGAACTGTGGCGTGAACTGTGGGAAATCTGCCAGGACTCTGGTGAAGTCATTGTCAGACAGCGTGATGGAGTCGAGGTGAGGGGCTGGCAACTGGGCTTCACCCAGGGAGAACGTCTGAAAGGTCTCGGCGTGGACCAGTCTCTTCCCTTGCAGGTCGACCAATAGGCTGTGAGCTCGCAAAAAATCCGCCCCCAGGAGTGGTTGGGCCACGGCAGCCAGTGTGAAGTCCCACGTGAACCAGCTGGCACCGAACTGTTGCCGCACCGTATGGGTGCCGTAGGTCCGTACTACGCTGCCATTTGCGGCCCTCGGGGTGGGTCCCGGTTCTCTGTTGTGGTTGTCGTAACTCATTGGAGGTAAGACGCTGATCGACCAATAACGGCGTCCCGACCGCTGGTCCGACATACAGGAGGCTATCCCAATGGCCAGCTGCTGTAGCCATCAGCGGTGGCTGGCCCTGGCGTTTTCTGGGAAGTTGCAGGATGGGCTACAGCGGTGTGCTTCTGGGACCCACAGCTGGTGGTAGAAGCACCATTGTTCGTTGGGCTCCCCACCCCTGTCTCTGGGGTTAGTGGGCTCTGCAGCCGGGCCTGGACTGGTTTGCTGCTGGGAGCGTGGCCTGGTGATCTGTGTGACGGACGGCCCACTCTCCTTGGCTTTCCACAGCACATCTGCCCGGGCCGCCACCTTCCGGGGGTCGCTGAAATCCGCGACGGACTGCAGCAGGCGTATATCCTCGGGCAGCTGCTCCAGGAACGCCTGCTCAAACATGAGGCAGGGCTTGTGTCCTCCAGCCAGGGACAGCATCTCGTTCATTAATGCCGACGGTGGCCTGTCCCCCAAACCATCCAGGTGCAGTAAGCGGGCTGCTCGCTCGCACTGTGAGAGTCCAAAAGTCCTTATGAGCAGGGCTTTGAAATTGCTGTCCTTTGTATGAATTCCTCAACCTGGGCGGCTGTCTCCTGGTCGAGGGAGCTCACCACGTAGTAGTAACGTGTGGAATCTGAGGTTATCTGCCAAATGTGGAATTGGGCTTCTGCTTGCTGGAACCATAGGTGAGGTCACAGTGTCCAGAAGCTTTAACGAACAGATTCTGCGTCATTCATCTCCGGTCCAAATATCGTTTGGGCCATCAGGGTCACCAATTGTAGCAGTGTGCTACACACAGCGCTGAAATAACGACACGGAGTCGGTGAGTTGCAGTTTATTCAAATTTCATGGCCTCGCTTTAAAGCCTTCCTGTTCCTGCCCTCCCCAGGCGGGAATGCTTTAGGGAGCGCATATCCACAGTCCCGTCCCGCGCGTGGGCTTTTCCCCTTGCTGTTGAAGAAGGCCTGGTGCCCTTTTTGGGCCTCCCTGCCGGCGTACGCCATTTTGTGAGCTGGTTCGACTGCGCCACAACAGGATGTTTATTTAGAGAACAATATCAACGGTGAACTTTTTATACAGTGCACTATTTTACTATGAAAGATAATTTGTAATTCTGGAAAATACCAGCAGATTTTATCGTGAAGTGATCTTTGCCAACATCTTCAAGTGGCTCAGTCTCTAGAAGGTGACATCTTTCATTAAGGACTCCCACCATCCAGAACATGCAAGCCTCTTATTATTATCATTGGAGGAGGTTCAGGAATCTGAAGGCACACATTCATCACTTGCTTCTTCCCTTACACCATCAGATTGCTGAACGGTCCATGAACACTACCACATTTTTTTTTGTTTTGCACTTTTATTTTTCAATGATTTTGTGTTTGCACTGTACTGTTGCTGCAAAATGACGTATTTAGCATCATACAAGGCAGCAATAAAAGTCTATTTCTGAATCAGTTATTCACAATAATAAAACGTTATCTAAAACGTTATCTAACGTGGGTCTAATTACAGAGGGTGGGATAGATAAAGTTAAGGCATATATATTGGTTGTAATTTTGCAATTTTAGGTGACTTTCCCATTTTGGTTTCAAAAATGAACACCCACTGATTACAGAATGATATTCTTGTTAAAAGCAGTTTATAAATAAAACCTTTTACTGTGTTGCACCACAATTTATTTGTCTTAAATTCATGAATATGAAGATGTACATGTTAAGTTTTCTTTAAAAAAACTATCAAATGGTATCAAGATCTGATTAAAATGTTAAAATCTTTAAAATTATGAATGCTCCTGTAATTACTACTATTATAGTGATAATGACAATTGTTGAGTGTCTTCGAGTCACCATTGACTCATGGTGACCCTGTGGATAGTGTAGATTATACTAATATATACACTATATAGGGACTCTATACACTACAGTAAGGGACTTACTGGAAATGTCAATTTTTTATTTCCATAGATGTTTCCTGACCTGCTGAGTTTTGTCCAGTACTTGATGCATGTTGCTATCAGATTAGTTATTTTTATAATTTAGAGGTTGTGGCTTTAGTTCCAGGCATAACTCCTCCTATTATAAAACTGTATGGAGGCTGATTCATTGTCAGTTCTGTTTCTTAGGCTCTGATCATAATCTCATGAGTGCCTGTCCTTGCCACGAGCTGTTTTGCTCCTGCAGAATGTCCTTCAGCATCAAGGAGTTTCAGACATGAAATAATTCAAGTCAAAAAGGAAAATGCCGACAGTTGACCATAGTAAAAACTATTGTGCTGACCAGAGAAGGTTAAATTTGGCTCTTGGTGCATAGTACTTTAAAGCATCCACTTCACTTGTGCTCATCTTCTGTCAATCTGCAGTTGACAAATACACTGGTTTTGTTCTTTGAATTAATATTTGCTGTATGCATGTGTCACTGAATTCTACCTAAAATATAATATTTGTTAGTTCTTTGTTTTTGGGGAAGTAGACAGTGAATCAGAAGCAGACCTATTATCACATAATGTAAAATTTATTGTTTAGTAGAACAGTGTAAAGTTACAAAATTACTATAAATTATAAAAATAACAAAATAATTTAAAAAGAAATAACTTTTGAATAAATGATTATGACTAGTTATTTTTCATAGATGCTGCCTGGCCTGCTGAGTTCCTCCAGCATTTTGTATGTGTTCCTTGGGTTTCCAGCATCTATATTTTTCTCTTGTTTATGATAATATTAGCTCTATTTGTCACATATACATCAAAAGCTTTAGTGAAGTATGTTGTTTGTGTCAATGACCAACACAGTCTGAGGATATGCTGGGGGACACTATGCTTCTGGTACCAACATAACATGCCCACAGCTTACTAACCCTAATCATAAGATCATAAAAATTGGAGCAGTATTGGACCAATTGGCACACCAGATCTGATCTGCCATTTCTTTATGGCTGATCTATTTTTCTTCTCAGCCCCAATCTCTTGCCTTCATATCCTGTCTATCAGCCAGTCAAGGTAGCACTAGCCAATAACTTACTTCAGCTAGATGGCAAATCTCTTCAATTATTACACTTTTTCTGTGCCTTCTGCTTGTTAGTTTTATATTTGTTCGTGTTACAGAAAGGCATAAGAACACAAATTGAGTCATGGAAATAGCAGAAATGAGGTGAAAAATCATGAACACCATCTCGAAACAGTGAGGAAAATTGAAACATCGAGTTGAATTAATAGGAAGTCAGTAATGGCTCCTATTGAGTTAGTCAGCAGCTGATTTGGTTGTGTTTTGCCCCAAGTTATCATTTTTTACAGATGGAACGAGTTCATGTGGCTGCTGCTCTCATATGCAGATGCAAATATGTTTACAGGTGGCCCTTGTTTTTCAAACGTTCACTTTATGACACCTCGGTGTTACAAAAGACCTACATTAGTTACCTGTTTTCACTAATAGAAGGTGTTTTCACTGTTACGAAAAAAGGCAGCCCGTGCGCCAAGCAACCAAGCTCCTCACCCAGAACTGCATTCTTGCCGGCATTGCTTAAACACGTGCCTGTGAGCATCTGTGCTTTATGTCGATTTACATTCGGCCCTCCTTATTCATGAATTTCAGATGTGCAAATTCAATCAACCGCGAATTGCGAAAACCCGGAAGTGCTCTTCCAGTACTTGTTGCTCGAGCATGTACTTGTGTTTTTCTTGTCATTATTCCCTAAACAATGCAATATAACAACTATTTTACATAGCATTTATGTTGTATTAGGTATTATATGTAATCTAGGGATGATTTAAAGTATACGGGAGGATGTGCGTGGGCTATCATACGTTAGGATCGAAAAAAATCGCAAGTTCTCTTACTAAGTAAGTTGGAACAGGTACATCGGTGTTATTTAGCGTCTGTTAGTCAAACATTTGTCTTAGTATATAGTATATATTTTACCTTTCTATGCATATAAAACACTTGATTGTATGTTTCAGTGCTGGGCTCAGGAACGGAAGTTCCAAAGTTTGATCCAGTGACAGACCACTTTGGAGTGCACTCTCCACCGTGTCTGGTTGATGTGGAGGATAAAAAACTCAAAACCGCAAAATCCAATAATTAAACCACTGCGTTGCTTAGTAATAATTGTAGCTTCCATGGGGGCACAGCCTTTCTCATTTTATCTTTTAAAATTCCGATTGTTGACCGACGTAGCCTAACACTTTTCCAATGACCAATAGATTTAATATCTTTCCGATGGCTTTATTATTTCCACATTATTTTCAATCCTGATCGTGATTATTTTCGTGAACAGAAACACTGTGGATCTGCTGCTGGGTCCTAATGCCCACTGTACTAAGACAGGAAAAATAAGGTCTGGGGTTCTGCTGGAACCTAAGATCCACCACATTGAGACAGGTTGAATAAGGTACTTGAGCATCCTCGAGTTTTGATATCCACGTGGGGTCCTGGAACCAATCCCCCCCCCGGATAAGGAGGGCTGACTATATTTTGTGCATCCAGTATCAAGATGAGTTCTAAGGTATTGGAAAAGCCTAAAAGAGTTCATAAGGGTGTTACATTTAGCATAAAACTAGATATGATTATGCATTTCAATTGTGGTGAACGAAGTTAGGCCATAGTGAGATTGGCTAAGGAGGCTGGGTTTGTGGAGATTGAGGAGATGATGTTGGAGGTTTTAGCATCCCATGACCAAGAACTGATAAATGAAGAGCTGATGAAGAGGAAGGGATAACATTCGAAACTGAACGCAGTAGCAAAGGGACCAAAAGTGAAGTCGTACAGGAACTGAACGTGAAGCAACTGTGAGATTTTCGCTGCGATTGACAATGCTGCAATAATTGCAGAAAAGTATTTCTACTTTATATAGGCTATGTACTTATCAGATCATTCATGCTTTTCACAATCACAAGACAAAGGAGCAAAAGTAGGCCATTAGGCCCATCGAGTCCACTCCGCCATTCAATCATGAGCTAAACTATTCTCCCATCTGGTTCCAATTTCCGGCTTTTTCCCAATATCCCTTGATATCCTGACTAATTAGATACTTATCAATCTCCTCCTTAAACACTCTCAATGACTGGGCCTCCACAGCTGTATGTGGCAACGAATTCCATAAATCCACAACCCTCTGGCTAAAAAAATTTCTCCTCATCTCTGTTTTAAATGGGTAGCCTCTAATTCTAAGACTGTGACCTCTTGTCGTGGACTCACCCACCAAGGGAAACAGCCTTTCCACATCTACTCTGTCCAACCCTTTCAACGTTCGAAATGCTTCTATGAGATCCCCTCTCATTTTTCTATATGTTGATGAATACAGTCCAAGAGCTGATAAACACTCCTCATGTGTTAGTCCCTGAATTCCAGGAATCATCCTAGTGAACCTTCTCTGAACTCTGTCCAACATCAGCACATCCTTTCTAAGATAGGGGGCCCAAAACTGCACACAGTATTCCAAATGGGGTCTTACCAGACCCCATAGAGCCTCATCAACACCTCCTTACTCTTATACACTATTCCTCTTGAAATGAATGCCAACATAGCATTTGCTTTCCTTACTGCCGATCCAACCTAGTGGTTAACCTTTAGGGTATCCTGCACTAGGACCCCCAAGTCCCTTTGCAGTTCTGATTTTTGAATTTTCTCCCCATCTAAATAATAGTCTACCCAATTGTTTCTTCTTCCAAAATGTACAACCGTACATTTCTCAACATTGTATCTCGTCTGCCATTTCTTTGCCCGCTCTCCTAAACTGACCAAGTCTCTCTGCAACCTTTCTGTTTCCTCAACACTTCCTGCTCCTCCACCTATCTTGGTGTCATCCGCAAAACTATTTAATCCATAATCTAAGCTACAAAACCATTTAATCCATAATCTAAGTCACCGCTATACAGTGTAAAAAGAAGCGGCCCCAACACCGACCTCTGCGGAACAACACTAGTGACCGGCAACCAGCCAGAACAGGATCCCTGTATTCCCACTCTTTGCTTTCTGCCTATCAGCCAATGCTCCACTTATTCCAATATCCTTCCTGTAATTCCATGTGCTCTCATCTTACTAAGCAGCCTCTTATCGAAGGTCTTTTTGAAAAGATCCAAATACACAACATCTACATCTCCCTTGTCAATCTTACTTGAGATTACCTCAAAATATTCCAATAGATTGGTGAGGCAGGATCTTCCCTTCATAAAAACCATGCTGGCTTTGGCCTATCTTGTCAGGCACCTCGAGGTATTTCATAACCTCATCCTTGAGGATCAACTCCAATAACTTTCCAACTACCGATGTCAGACTAATAGGCCTGTAATTTTTTTTTTGCTGCCTCCCCCCTTCCTTAAACAGCGGAACTACATTTGCAACCTTCCAGTCCTCCGGAACCATGCCAGAGACTATTGATTCCTGGAAGATCATTTCCAATGCCTCCACAATCTCCAAAGCCACCTCCTTCAGAAGCCTTGGGTGCACCTCATCTGGTCTGGGAGACTTATCTATCCTTTGTCCATTTAGCTTCCCAAGCATTTGCTCTCTAGTAATCTTGACTGTACCTAATTCTATTCCCTGAGACCCCTGGCTATCTGGTATGTTGCTAATGTCTTCCACTGTGAAGACTGATGCAAAATACTCATTTAGTTCCTCTGCCATCTCTTTGCCGTCATTATAATTTCTCCAGCATCCTCTTCAATAGGTCCTATATATACCCAAGTTACTCTGTTACTCTTCATATATTTTTAAAAACTCTTAGTGTCCTTTTTTATGTCAATTGCCAATTTCCTTTCATAATTCATCTTTTCTTTCCTAATGACTTTCTTAGTTTCCTTCTGTAAATTTTTAAAATTCGTCCAGTCCTCAGTTTTCCCACTAATTTTTGCTTGCTTGTACACTGCCTCTTTTGCTTTTATTTTAGCCTTAACTTCTCTCGTTAGCCATATTTGTGTCATTTTTCCTTTTATGATTTTCTTTTTTCTTGGAATATATTTTTCCTGCACTCTCCTTATTTCATGTAGGAATTTCATCCAATTCTGCTCTACTGTCCCTCCATTTAGCTTACCTTTCCAATCAACTTGGGCCAGTTCCTCTCTCATATCACTGTAATTTCCTTTGTTCCACTGAAATATTGATACACCTGATACCAGCTTCTCCTTGTCAAATTTGAAACTGAACTCGATCATATTACGATCACTACTTCCAAGGGGTTCCATTACCTCTAGCTCCCTAATCACCTCAGGCTCATTACACAGCACTTAATCCATAACAGCCGATCCCCTGGTGGACTTATGGACAAGCTGCTCCAAAAAGCCATCCCGTAGGCATTCTACAAACTCCCTCTCCTGAGATCCAGTATCTTCCTGACTTTCCCAATCCCCTTTCATATTAAAATCCCCCATAATTATCTTGACATTTTCCTTCTGACATGCTCTTTCTATTTCCAGCTGTAACTTGTAGTCCACATCTCAGCTGCTGTTTGGAGGCCCGTGTATAACTGCTATTAGTGTCTTTTTACCCTTGCCATTTCTTAACTCGGCCCATAGGGATTCTACGTCTTCTGATCCTATGTCCCTTCTTTCTAGTGATTTGATATCATTGTTTACCATCAGGGCCCCGCCACCCCCTTTACCTACCTTCCTATCTTTCCTATACACGGTATATCCTTGAACATTCAGCTCCCAATCACATCCATCATTTAGCCATGACTCGGTGATGGGCTCTATATCATATTTTTTAACCTGTAGCTGTACAACAAGGTCATCCACTTTATTTCTAATGCTGCGGGCATTTAAGTACAGTACACTTAGATCAGTATCTGTTACCAATTTTGCTATATTTCTATCACACAGCAGATTATCCTGTCTGTTCACCTGCCTGTCCTTCTTGCCATCTTTGCAGCACAGTATCTTTGACTTGTTTCTATTTTCCTCTTCCTCAATCCTAACACCCTGGTTTCCTTCCCCTTGCCAACTTAGTTTAAGATCCCAGTGATTTTAAGTATTTGAAGCCCTGCCCCCTGCACCTGTAACTTAGCCACACATTCATCTGCTTAGTTCTGCTATTCTTACCTTCATTAGTGCATGGTTCAGGCAGTAATCCTGAGATTATTACTCTGGACATCCGGCTTTTCAATTTTCTTTCTAGCTCCCAGTAATCTTCCTTCAGAACCTCCTCTCTTTTTCTGTCTATGTCATTGGTACCAACATGTACCAAGACTTCTGGTTGCTTGCCCTCTTTCCTCTGGACCCGATCTGAGATATACCATATACTGGCACCAAGGAGGCAACACACCATCTGGGTATCCTTGTCTGGCTCACAGAATCTCTTGTCTGTTCCCCTCACGATGGAATCCCCTATAACGACTGCATTTCCCCTTGCTCTCTTGATCATGGCACTGGGCAGAGTGCCAGAGTCCCGTTCCTTGTTGTCTTCCTCTGTCAGGTCATCCTCTCCAACAATATCAAAAATGATATATCGATTCCTGAGGGGGACTGTCACAGAGGTGCTGTCAACTATCTCTCTGTAGGTACTATCGATCACCTCCTCACTCTCTCTAATAAGCTGAAGGTCATCAAGTTGTTGCTCCAGATCCCTTTTACTATAATGTTACTGTTATTTCAGGTTTTATGTGTTATTTGAGATGATTTAGTAGGTTATTTTTTGGGTCTGCGAAAGTTCACAAATTTTTCCCATATAAATAGATGGTAATTGCTTCTTCACTTTACGACATTCCGGCTTACAAACCATTTCATAGGAACACTCTATCTTCAAATAGCGGGGAAAGCCTGTACCATATGTCTGAGGTTTATGTGATTATTGGACTACATTTTGGTGTTTTGTTTGTTATAAACAATTGCCAGGTGGCAATTTCTGTTAATTTTTTGTGTGTAGGGTGTTGTAGATTTTGTACTGCATTTGCTTGTCTGTGAATGAGGGGGTGGGCAATTGTTATTCCATCATCCCCTCAAAACTAATCTATGAACTCATACAATCAAGACATTGGCCACAATACCCCTTGTGCAATTGGATCGAGGGTTTCCTCACTTGTAGAGCCCAGTCATTTCGGATTGGTAAAAACATCTCCTCTATCACAAACGAGAAAATCTGCACATGATGGAAATCCAAGTAACACACACAGTCCAGGAGGAACTCAGTAACCCAGGCAGCATCCATGGAAGAGAGCAAATTTGACAATTTGGGCTGTGATCCTTCATTAGGACTGGAGAGGAAAGCTGACATCAGAGTAAGAATGTGGGCTGGTGGGGAGGTAGAAATACAAGGTAATAGGTAACAGGTGAAAATGGGAGAGGGAGCAAAGGTGAAGAGCTGGGAAGTTAATTTGGTGAAAGATTCTCAATATTCCTGGATTTCAGTGCTTTAAAAGGAATAGAGAGGGGGGAAAGGGGAGGAGGGGTGGCATTACTGGTCAGGATACTATTACAGATACAGAAAGGGTGGGTAATGTAGCAGGATCCTCTTTTGAGTCAGTATGGGTGGAAGTCAGGAACAGGAAGGGAGTAGTTGCTCTACTGGGAGTATTCTATAGGCCCCCTGGTAGCAGCAGAGATACCGAGGAGCAGATTGGGAGGCAGATTTTGGAAAGGTGCAAAAAAATAACAGGGTTGTTATCATGGATGACTTTAACTTCCCTAATATTGACTGATTAGTTCCAATAGTGTAGATGGGGCAGAGTTTGTTAAGTGTGTCCAGGATGGATTCCTGTCACAGTATGTTGACAGGCCGACTGGGGGAATGCCATACTAGATCTAGTAACGAACCGGGTCAGATCACAGATCTCTCAGTGGGTGAGCATCTGGGGGACAGTGATCACTGCTCCCTGGCCTTTAACATTTTCATGGAAAAGGATAGAATCAGAGAGGACAGGAAGATTTTTATTTATGAGCCTATAAGACTAGAACTTGCGGGTGTGAATTGGGATGATGTTTTTGCAGGGAAATGTACTATGGACATGTTGTCGATGTTTAAGGATCTCTTGCAGGATGTCAGGGGTAAATTTGTCCCGGTGAGGAAGATAAAGAATGGTAGGGTGAAGGAACCATGGGTGACAAGTGAGGTGGAAAATCTAGTCAGGCGGAAGAAGGCAGCATACATGAGGTTTAGGAAGCAAGGATCAGATGGGTCTATTGAGGAATATAGGGTAGCAAGAAAAGAGCTTAAGAAGGGGATGAGGAGAGCAAGAAGGGGGCATGAGAAGGCCTTGGTGAGAAGGGTAAAGGAAAACCCCAAGGCATTCTTCAATTAAGTAAAGAACAAAAGGATGACAGGAGTGAAGGTAGGTCTGATTAGAGATAAAAGTGGGAAGTTGTGCCTGGAGGCTGTAGAAGTGAGCGAGGTCCTCAATGAATACTTCTCTTCGGTATTCACCAATGAGAGGGAACTTGAGGATGATGAGGATAATATGAGTGAGGTTGATGTTCTGGAGCTTGTTGATATTAAGGGAGAGGAGGTGTTGGAGTTGTTAAAATACATTAGGATGGATGTCCCCAGGGCCTGATGGAATATTCCCCAGGCTGCTCTACGAGGCGAGGGAAGAGATGGGGAAGCCTCTGGCTAGGATCTTTATGTTCTCATTGTCCTCAGGAATGGTCCCAGAGGATTGGAGGGAGGCAAATGTTGTTTCTTTGTTCAAAAAAGGTAGTAGGGATAGTCTGGGTAACTATAGGACAGTGATCCTTATGTCTGTGGTGGGAAAGCTGTTGGAAAAGATTCTTAGAGAACGGATCTATGGGTATTTAGAGAATCATGGTCTGATCAGGGACAGTCAGTATGGCTTTGTGAAGGGATGCTACCTGGTTTAGAGGGTATGGATTATGATCAGAGATTAAGGGAGCTAGGACTTTACTCTCTGGAGAGAAGGAGGATGAGAGGAGACATGATAGAGGTGTACAAGATATTAAGAGGAATAGACAGAGTGGACAGCCAGCACCTCTTCCCAGGCACCACTGCTCAGTACAAGAAGACATGGCTTTAAGGTAAGGGGTGGGAAGTTCAAGGGGGATATTAGAGGGATGTTTTTCACTCAGAGTGGTTGATGTGTGGAATGCACTGCCTGAGTCAGTGGTGGAGGCAGATACACTAGTAAAGTTTAAGAGACTACTAGACAGGTATATGGAGGAATTTAAGGTGGGGGGATTATATGGGAGGCAGGGTTTGAGGGTCAGCACAACATTGTGGGCCGAAGGGCCTGTAATGTGCTGTACTATTCTATGTTCTATGTTCAGGTGCACTGGGCTGTCCACACCACTCTCTGCAGAATCCTGTGATTGAGGGAGGTAACGTTCCCGTACCAGGCAGTGATGCAGCCAGTCAGGATGTTCTCAATTGTGCCCCTGTAGAAAGTTCTTAGGACTTGGTGGCCCACACCAAACTGTCTGTTGTGAAAGAGGTGCTGTTGTGCCTTTTTCACCACACAGCTGGTGTACAGACCACGTGAGGTCCTCAGTGATGTGGATGCCAGAGGAACTTAAAACTGTTCGCCCTCTCAACTCCTGATCCATTGATGTCAATAGAGGGGTTAGCCCATCTCCATTCCTCCTGTAATCCACAACCAGCTCCATTGTTTTTGCGACATTGTGGGAGAGGTTTTCTTGATACCACTGTTTCAGAGAGATGACTTCTTCCCTATAGGCCACCTCATTATTGTTTGAGATTAGGCCAATCAATGTAAGCGTTGCCGAAATATTTAATTAGCAGATTGGAGCTGTGGCGGTGGGGGGGGGGCGGGGGGCAACACAGTCATGGGTATAAAAGAGGGGACTTAGTACACTGCCCTGAGGGGCTGTTGTACTGAGAGTCAGAAGGGTGGAGGTGAGGGAGCTATCTGACAGGAAGTCCAGGATCCAGTTGCACAAGGCAGGGTCAAGGCCAAAGGCTCTGAAGTTCTTGTTGAGCCTGGATTGAACTGTAGTGTTGAATCTCACATAAGCATATGTAGAGTAGTGGCTATTGCGTTGTCTGTAGATCAGTTGTGTTAGTAGGCAAATTGTAGGGGTTCTAGTTTGGGTGGTAGCAAGCTGCAAATGTAGTCCTTGACCAGGCTTTCAAAGCATTTGTTTTTTATTGAAGCGAGTGTGACAGGATGCTAGTCGTTCATACATGTTACCTTGGTCTTTTTAGGTGAAGGGTATTAAAGTTGAATCTGAATAAAACTCGGGAGACCAGCTTCTGTTTACTGTTTACTGCGCACCCTCCTGCAGGAGTTTGAGACCCAGTTGTCAGAGGGAAAGTATGTAAGTACTGCCACCATCCGACAAGTGGGCCCACTCTCCGGTTACAGCCGTATATTTATACATAGTAATCCCCATACGTTACTGTTGCAAGATGTCATTACAAATGGTACACCCACCAAGTCTGGTGGTGTGAAACTTAGTTATAGATAAGAAAGTCCACTAGATCAGGGCTTAATGACAGATGGATGTTCTTTCTAGTCCTTATCAATTATTAATTGCAGATGGATGTTCATTCCTGTCCGGAGAGAATTCTTGGGGATAGGATTTATGAACATTTAGAAGATCATGGAGAGCCCACATGACTTTGTTTTGATAAGGGTGATTGATGAAGGTAGATTTGTAGATGTTGTCTTCACAGATTTTAGTAAGGTGCTTGAGAGGGTCCCTCATGAGAGACTCATCCAGAAGATTAAGAAGCGGGGAATCAATGGTGAATTGGCTGTTTGGATTCAGGATTGGCTTGCCCATTGAAAACAGGGTAGTGGTCAAAGCGACTCATTCTAGCTGGAGGACTGAATATAGTGGTGTTTTGCAAGGATCTGTGCTGGGACCTGTTTGTTTTCGTGCATTGGAAAATTGGTGCATATGTTCCAACCCATCAGCATTTGGGCTGGTGGGAGGCCATTCTGCAGTGATGCAATTGTGTAAATCATTAGACTTATGTGGAAATGCTCTCATGGTATAACCATATAACAATTACAGCATGGAAACAGGCCGTCTCGGCCCTTCTAGTCTGTGCTGAACGCCCACTCTCACCTAGTCCCACCGACCCGCACTCAGCCCATAACCCTCCATCATCTTGCACTTTCTTCACTTGACTGAACTCTTTGCTAGGCCGTTAGATTTTGGGTGATGTGGACTTGAAGTTCTATGTTGAAACCTCCGAAGATTGGAAAAGGCCTCGAATTCACAGCTGAAAAATTGTCTGATACCACTTCTTGTGAAATGTCATGCCTTGCAAGAAGATAATGTTAATTACAGTATTGCAACCACTTGGTAATTGGAAAATTACGAACAATATTACTCTTATCAGTACAATCAGACAAGTCCACTCCAACTTTGAAGTACAACCTGTCTAGAACTGGATGTGGTGTAAGTGGTTCTGCTTGCTGATTTGGTCTGTAAGTAAGACATATTTCACATAAAGCAGTGGTCTGGTTGATGTCTTGGTTCACTCTTGGTTAGTAAATAATTTTTCCCTCACTAAGATGAGAATTTCCTTACATAGCTACACTGGAATCACAAACCTCTTTCCTATGAAGACTGTATACGTCACTACAGATAGTTCAGTTCTGCCTGCCCAATCTTAGCTGCTGGCCATCCTTTCCATATTGTATCATATTTCATTATTTCATCTGACACTACTGTTTTTCTAATCTGCTGTATCCTATTAGGGGGATACAGGAAGGGAGGTGACAGTGAGGTCAACATAGGCCTGTATATCTACATTGACCATTTGGTCACTTTTTTTTGTTGACTGCTTAAGACATCACATGTAAGGAGGATGCTAAGAGGATGCAGGGTGACTTGGATAGGTTAGGTGACTAGGCAAATTCATGGCAGGTGCAATGTGGATAAATGTGAGGTTATCCATTTTGGTTGCAAGAACAGGAAAACAGATTATTATCTGAACAGTGGCCGATTAGGAAAAGGGGAGGTGCAACGAGACCTGGGTGTCATTGTACACCAGTCATTGAAGGTGGGCATGCAGGTACAGCAGGCGGTGAAAAAGGCAAATGGTATGTTGGCATTCATAGCAAAAGGATTTGAGTACAGGAGCAGGGAGGTTCTGTTGCAGTTGTACAAGGCCTTGGTGAGACCGCACCTAGAATATTGTGTGCAGTTTTGGTCCCCTAATCTGAGGAAAGACATTCTTGGCATAGAGGGAATACAGAGAAGGTTCACTAGATTGATTCCTGGGATGGCAGGACTTTCATATGAAGAAAGATTGGATCGACTAGGCTTATACTCACTGGAATTTTGAAGATTGATGGGGGATCTTATTGAAACATATACAATTCTGAAGGGATTGGACAGGCTAGATACAGGAAAATTGTTTCCGATGTTGGGGAAGTCCAGAACGAGGGGTCACAGTTTAAGGATAAAGGGGAAGCCTTTTAGGACCGAGATGAGGAAAAACTTCTTCACACAGAGAGTGGTGAATCTGTGAAATTCTCTGCCACAGGAAACAGTTGAGGCTGGTTCATGATGACAGATGAGAAGAGATAAATTATCTCAAATGTTTTTATTGTGACAAGCTCAGTAACAGACAAGATTGCCATGGCTTGGGGGAAATGATTATTACACACTCTGGTTATAGTCAGGGTGATCCACAGTCACACAAGTGAATAACCCAAGCTAAACTATAACAATAAATGATCTTGGAACATCCCATCATAATTCAACATTCATGTTACAAGAACAATAAATAGCAGTGGCCACTAGGAATGCAGGTTGCCATTTACATAGCTATACTGTCCCCACCTGAGGGATCAGCTGTCTCTGGCAAGGTCCTCATCTTGTGTTGGTCATTAATGCTGCAGTCTGGAATGCTTGGCGTATCTGTAGCCCTCTTCAAGAGGAGGCACTGTTTGGCGAGGCAAGAAGCAGAGCACCCAGAGACTCATTTTCTCTCCTCAGCTTTGCGGGGTTGGTGGTGGCCAAGACCAATATGGTGCCAGTCAGATCCAGTATAGTGGAAATGCCTTCTCTACTCAGACATCTGAGCCTGGTAATGACATTGGAGATGGAGTCATACACCTTTCCTGGACCCTTCCAGTGGCTTCCAAGCCTGGGGGATAGTTCTTTTAAGGCGGGGAATAGACCCAATACTGGGGTCCCCACCATGTACTGGAAGCATGGCGCTTTCTGGGATGTCCAAACAGCTCCACGTCCTACCCAATGTCTTTGCAACCCTGAAATGGCTGGGTCCCACCTGCCCTTTGCACTGATCGCAGCACCATGGTGCGGAGTTCCTGGAGATGTCACTGTTGGAGCCATGATTCATCTCCAGAATGCCCCTCTGAGAGTGTAGGGCATTGGTATCTGGATCAGGGCAGAGACCTCTGCCCTCTAGGGCCGTTGCCCCATGCTCAGCCATCCCTTATCCAGGACTTAACAGTTTTGGTCTCCTGCTCACTGCATAGTTGCTGGTGGTCATTGGGGTGGTCTATCTTGCCAGCAGTTATCACCTGAAGGGCTGATATTGCTGCTGGCTCAGTCCTAGGATCTCTACCTTACATACAAATACCATCCCTTTTTATACAGATATTTTGCAGAACTTATAACAATTACAACAGTTTTCAAGTTACTTCCCCTTAAGCAATCAGCCTAGCAGAGAGTCCATATTTGTCCATCCTCCAATGCAGATGAAGCTTACTCCGTCACAACCACAGGTTAGTTATAAACCAAGTTAGCTATAAAGCAGGAACAACTTTAAACAAAGAGGGAACAATACAGTCTGCCATATTTTGTGTACGTGATTAACTAAAAATTGCAATTTTAGCAGAACAGCTAACAACCTTTTGTCCTTAAAAGGGGACAGTCATACATCAAAAATCCTTTAGCTGTAAAAGGGAATAAAACAGTAAAAAGACAGTACCTTCTTTACATTATCTGTTAGTTCTTCAGTCCTCTGTATGACATTCATCCACTTCATGCATACTAGTTTTTGCTTAGGTTTGTCTGTAGGTGGAAACTGAAGTTTCCTGTATGCATGGACAACAGGAATCACTGTCTAATCTATATGAACTTAGTGTGTAACAGATAAACATCTGAGTGCCTCTAAGACATTTGTGTACACTTCCATGAGTATTGTACGATCATCTTTGGTCTGTGAAGCCACTACGAAAACTCTTCTCACCAGGTTTATCTTTTCCATATAACCATATAACAATCACAGCACGGAAACAGGCCATCTCGGCCCTTCTAGTCCGTGCCGAACCCTTAATCTCACCTAGTCCCACCCACCTGCACTCAGCCCATAACCCTCCACTCCTTTCCTGTCCATATACCTATCCAATTTTACCTTAAATGACACAACTGAACTGGCCTCTACCACTTCTACAGGAAGCTCATTCCACACAGCTATCACTCTCTGAGTAAAGAAATACCCCCTCGTGTTTCCCTTAAACTTCTGCCCCCTAACTCTCAAATCATGTCCTCTCGTTTGAATCTCCCCTACTCTCAATGGAAACAGCCTGTTCACGTCTATCTATCCCTCTCAAAATTTTAAATACCTCGATCAAATCCCCCCTCAACCTTCTACACTCCAATGAATAGAGACCTAACTTGTTCAACCTTTCAGATGAACTCAGACTTAATATTGACTGTACTCATGTTCTGCATTCAGTAGCTGTGACTTTTGGTATTACCCCTTGTGTGTGGTCACTATACAGTTTCGTTTTACTGGAATGTTCTCTCTAGTATAGCTTGTCACTTTTAACTTGACTTACTCTCTTTACTATGAGAGTCTTGTACCGTAATCATTCATGGATAACAGATTGACCAGGGCTCTAGTGTCAAACTTGAATGGAATTACCGTCATATTCAGTCATTGGAATAATACCTTCCATTTTACCAGCAGTCTGTAGAGAATCCACAAAGAATTTGTCCACTTCCTCACCAGCCATGTGCTCCCACCTGGCAAAATGATTCTTCTTCCCATAATAATTGCAGGACTTGCTATTAGCAGGACGTGAACTTGAAATGTGACTACCTCCACATTTGCTGTTTGAGCCATCCTTTGCTTTGCTGTTGCTTTGGGAAACACCTTGTGCGCTGTTCCTCTTTTCACAGCATGCCTGTTCCAATGAGGCACCAGTGGAAATGTTTTAACTCAGCAGTTCTACAAGACCCAGAATTACTGCAGCCACTGGCACCAGACATCGTCTACTGGATCCTTGCTGAAGGATTTAAAGTGCATTAATTACAATTACTGATCTACAAAGGACTTCTGTATTGATATTGACAGGGAGACTTTGAGAACATTCTCAATTTTTTTTTCGTAACCTACATGGTAACCTTTCCTATTGACAGAAGCTTGTTTGTACTTTCTGGAATTTAGAAGAATGAGGAATCTCATTGAAACCTATAGAATATTGTCATAGGTTATGGAGAGAAAGCAAGAAAATGGGATTGAGAGCGATAATAAATCAGCCACAATAGAATGATGCAACATAGTCAATGGGCTGAATGACCTAATTTTGCTCCTACGTCCTATGGTTTTAAAATCTGTTTGGCTGGAACTTATATTTTCTTCCTGCTTCTTATTTTCCCTCACAGTGAACTTCTTTTAACATCAGTTTATTAATGGGATGTAGGGTTTGTTTATTTGCTCTTAAGCTGGATTGCCTTCAACAGTGTACTGGCAAGATGTCAACATAATTGCAGCCAGCTCTGGCCTCAGATTAAGTACACTGACTACATCCAGCAAAAGCACCTTTGATAGGAGAAGCTCCTCTACACCTGATTAGATAGCGGGTAGATTCTGCTGTTCTGCTTACAAAGTTAACTTTTTATATAACTATATATTTCCACAACACAGTGAACCTATTCTGTGCTATATACGTTGCAAGAGAGCAGTTACTAATGATCCTTCCTTAATTGTCAATGTGATCACCCACCTCCAGTCTCTTTGCCTCTCCCACCTTCTATGAGGACTGTCATAATTTTGTTGCTAACAAGCAGGAATCAAGGCTAAAGCACAGAGAAGGAATAAAGAATTGTTGGAATAATCAGGAAGGTGAAAGGGCAACAGGTATGTATGGTTATAGCTACAGGCATGTTACGATGGGGCTAGAACCATGGTTACACTTGCCCAGCACAATCCTCACTGATTTGATGATAGCTTTGCATGATTTGATGCAAGTATGACAAATACAGGTTTCCCCCGCTATTTGAAGGTAGAGAGTTCCTATGAAATAGTTCGTAATCTGGAATGTCGTAAAGTGAAGAAGCAATTACCATTTATTTGTGAAAAATTTGTGAGCGTTCACAAACCCAAAAAACAACCTACCAAATCATGCCAAATAACACATAAAACCTAAAATAACAGTAACATATAGTAAAAGCAGGAATGATCTGATAAATACACAGCCTATATAAAGTAGGAATACTTTTCTGCAATCATTGCAGCACTGTCTAGTGTAGCGAAAATCTCACGCAAGTGCTCTCGGCAAAAGCACTCTTTCCAGTAACCTTTAAGCTATGAAGCTGCCAAATCATACAGTAACACATAAAAATACACAGCCTATATAAAGTAGAAATAATGTACGTCCAGTGTGGTTTCACTTATCGGAATTGGGAAGACAGCGAGCACACTGATGATGGTATTAGGCTGAATTTTCGGAGGTTGGGGTGGTGGGAGGTAGAGGAGTCTGGGGTGTCATCTCATCGTCGTCGGTTTCCATCAGGGCAGGCAGGTCACTAATGTCTTCTATATCTGCCTGCCTCGATGTCAAAGGTCAGGGTTCATTGGATGATGTGAAAGGTTTGAAAAACGACAGCACGCTTGACTGCTTAGCCTCGCGCATTTTTCTATCATACACTTCTATGTAAGCACTCAAACTGTCCTGCCCTTGTTTTACTTTATTCACCATGATTGAAACACTTAATTATGTCTAGTTTTACGCTGTGTAACACCCTTATGAGCTCTAATTCACCAGAGGGGGCACCACAATTTTAAAGTACACTAGGTGGCCACTTTATTAGGTACACCTCATTAATGCGTATACTGTATATAATAAGCCAATCATGTGGCAGCAACTCCTTGCATTAAAGTATGTAAACATGATCAAGAAGTTCAGTTGTTGTTCAGACCAAACATCAGAATGGGGAAGGAATGCAAACTTCAGTGACTTTGACCATGGAATAATTAGTCATGCCAAACGGGGTTGTTTGAGGATATCAGAAACTACAGAAATGGGATTAATTTACTTTATTGACCCAGAAGATGTTGATTTTGAATTCTGAATTCTGAACCCTGGTGGGTCATGAAGGCTCAAAAGCTGAGTATGTTCAGAGCAGATACTTTATAGGCATTTGGTTAGTTCAAGAATGTGGCACTATGATAAAACATCAACCATGATATTATTGATTGGCAGTGTAGATACAAGTAAGACCTACTCTAGCCTCTTTGTCTTGTGTTCCAATGAAATAGGCATGCTATGTTAGTGCTGGAAGCATTGTGACACTTGCGGTCCCTCCCCCAACTTATCCTCGGGCTGTGTTGGCTGTTGACGCAAGCAACGCACTTCAGTGTATGTCAGGATGTACATGTGACAAACTTGTCTTGATGATAGTCCTGATCTTATTTGCTCTGCTCTGTTAAGAGCTTGGAACTTCTATAATTTGTGATGAGGCTTAATTTTCATGTTCACACAAAGAAGGCAAAAGGTGCTTGACTGAGAAGTATTTTGGAGATTGGTTCCACAAATTATTTGGACATTGACATTATGCAATGCTACTGAAATAACACTTGAGTTTGAGGTGTACCTTACTTACTTTGCTTTGTGTCTGTAATCTTCATTCTTCTTTCAAGTACCACCACCCTACCATGCAACCCAAATTACTTATTTTTAAAGAGTGGAACTAATGTGAACTGCCATAAAAGTGACTTTACAGTATTTACTGTTTCCTTTTCAGATCAATGAACTAAGCCATGTTCAGATTCCTGTTATGTTGATGCCAGATGACTTCAAAGCATTCAGCAAGATTAAAGTGGACAATCACCTTTTTAACAAGTAGGTGACAGTGATTTTCATGGTTTTATTGCACAGATGAAAAAGTGAGATATCCTCGGGTTTAAATATTTGAACCGGCTGTATTGAACTTTCATTTATAAATTATACCCAAAATATCCCTGTGAACTTTCAAGCAGAGAAAGTTTTCAGAAAGAGAAAGAGAGAGAGAGAGAGAGAGAGGGAGGGAGGGAGGGAGGGAGGAATCATCAGATTTATACATGTTCAATTCCTGTGTGCTTAGTTCATCATTTCCCTAGGACAAGGAATAGGGACTGTATCTGTTTGGGGGAGGGGGTGAATAGAAAGAAGAAAATACAGGATGGGGTCAAATCAAAAGAAGAAATTGAACCAATTGGCAAGCTAAACTTGGTATTTTGCATATCCAACCAGGGACTGCAAGAAAATAATTGAGATGATCTAAAAGCTCATACCTTGGTTTCCCATAAATGAAGAGTGATATAATGGCAGGCAGGTCAGTGGGACAGAGGACAATGGAGAAATAAATAGTTTGGGAAAGGACAGGGAGGGAATGTGCAGTTGTAGTCAAATAGTAGACTGTTGGATGGCCTAGAATTCTTTAATGTAAAATTATGAAAGAATTTGATATGACAGGCGTAGGGATAATCTTTTCATTTCTGGAAAGAACTAATTAAATAATTGAGACAATCGTCAATACGGGTGTCCCCTGTTTTTCAAACGTTCACTTTATACTTCTACATTAGTTACCTGTTTTCGCTAACAGAAGAGTGTTCTCACTGTTACAAAAAAAGGCAGCGTGTGCCCGAAGCAGCCAAGCTCCTCCCCCGGAACTGCATTCTAGCCGGCATTGCTTAAATACGAGCCTGTGAGCATCTGTGCTTTATGTCGATTTATTTTGTGCATCCGTTAGCAAGATGAGTTCTAAGGTATCGGAAAAGCCTGAAAGAGAGTGTAAGGGTGTTAACACAGCGTAAAACCAGACGTAGTTAAGTGTTTCAATCGTGGTGAACGAAGTAAGGATATAGAGAGTTTGGCTAAGGGATTGTGGAAGTTGACGAAGATGATGTTGAAGAGGTTTTGGCAACCCATGACTAAGAACTGAGAGATGAAGAGCTGGTGAAGAGGAAAGGATAACAAGTGAAGCCGAACGCAGTAGCGAAGACGTCCAGGAACTGAAAGTGAAGCAACTTGCGTGAGATTTTCACTGCGATTAACAACGCTGCAATGATTGCAGAAAAGTGTGACTTTAATTTTGAAAGGGTACGTAGCTTTAGGGCATATTTGCATGGTTTGAGTGCTTACAAAGAAATGTATGATAGAAAAATGCGCCAGGCTAAGCAGTCAAGCATACTGTCGTTTTTCAAGCCTTCCACATCAGCCACAGCAGACAATAAAACTTGACCTTTGACATCGAGACAGGTAGACATAGAAGAAGGTGACCTGCCTGCTCTGATGGAAACAGACAACGATGAGATGACACCCCAGACTCCTCTACCCCAGCCTCTGACAACTCAGCCTAACACACCATCATCAGTGTGCTCACTGTTTTCCCAATACCAGTAAGTGAAACTACACCGAGCATACATTATTTCTACTTTATATAGGCTGTGTATTTTTATGTGTTATTTGGTATGATTTGGCAGCTTCATAGCTTAAGGGTTACTTGAAAGAGTGCTTCTGCCGAGAGTGCTGCCGAGAGCACTTGCGTGAGATTTTCACTGCGGTGGACAGTGCTGCAATGATTGTAGAAAAGTACTCCTACTTTATACAGGCTGTGTATTTATCAGATCATTCCTGCTTTTACTATATGTTACTGTTATTTTAGGTTTTATGTTTTATTTGGCATGATTTGGTAGGTTATTTCTTGGGGTTGCAAACACTCACAAATTTTCCCATATAAATAAATAGTAATTTCTTTATCACTTTATGACATTCCGGCTTATGAACTGTTTCATAGGAACACTCTACCTTTGAATAGCAGGGGATACCTGTATTAAGAACTAAAGAAAATCTTTTCAAAAAGTTTAGAATTTGGAACTCATTACCAAATGATTAACTCTGAGATGAGACAATATATTTTACAGGAAGCTAAGCAGAAAGGAACAGAAGGGTGTACTAAGAATATTTTTATTGGTGTTTATAGTTTTTTTTATGTAGTTCAAAAGATTCCGGGTGGAAGCAATAAATCAGACACATAAGCTCACAATAATTCATAGGCACTTGGTGTTTTATCAAAAAGTGGTTTAACAACTTAGTTTGAGTAATCTATTGATTATGTTTTTTTTTGTAGGGAGAATCTCCCAAGTCGTTTCAAATTTAAGGAGTATTGTCCAATGGTTTTTAGGAATCTGCGAGAGAGATTTTGTATTGATGATCAGGATTACCAGGTTGGTTTCTCTCAGCCATAAGTGTACGAGATTTCTTTAACTCCTGTTCATTTTGCAGTAAGATTTTAGGGCTTGTTTAGGAACTGAAATTCGTTAAGTAAAGATTGAACATGACCTACTTATCTCAGATAATCTTAAGATCATAAAATATTGAAAAAGACCAGCCCAGAACATGTTTTTTTCACCATCAGATTTCTGAACAGAAAATGATCACCTGAGCACTTCATCACTATTTTTGTTCTCTTTCTGTAACTACTTGGTTTTTTTGTATATTTCTTATTGCAGTTTATTGTATTTTTTATGTAGTGCATTATCTTTGCACTGGTTCTATTTTCCTTGATTCCCCTGTTGTCCAAAAGTGTTTGTCTTGAATACCAAACAACCCAATTTCCTCAACTTTCTTAGAATATGGAGAAGATTTATTAGTATGTGGTTGAAAACATTTCTTCTTTGCTTTCTTCTGAATGGACAACCATTTCAAGATTCAAGATTTAAGGTGGTTTAATGCTATTTCCTGTACATGTATAGAGGATAACAAGTAATTGTTACTCTAATGCAAAACACAAAAAATATAAATACATATACATATACAATGGCCCCATTTTTCAAACTTTTGCTTTAAAACAGCTCACTGTTATGAAAGACCTACATTAGTACCTGTTTTCACTAACCAAAGAGGATTTTCGCTTTTACGACAAAAGATGCCTGCTTTATGCGTGTGTTTACCCCGAGAAAGACTACCATGACCATGAAGTCTTGTGCGGGCAGTTGTGTGTACGTGCATATGTGTTTAGATGTGTGCGTGCCCATTTTTTTTCTCCAGATCGATTTTGACTCGCTGTCTTTCTATTTTGATAAGTGAAACTACACCGTACCTACAATATTTCTACTTTATATAGGCTGTATATTTATCATATCATTTAGGTTTTATGTGTTATTTGGTATGATTTGGTAGGTTTATTTTGGGTATGTGAACGCTCACAAATTTTCCCATATAAGTAAATAGTAATTTCTTTATCACTTTATGACATTCCAGCTTACGAACTGTTTCATAGGAACTCTCTACCTTCGGATAGCAGGGCAAACCTGTATACATAAGATAGTTTATCCACATAAATTGATTATATGAACACAAAGTGACACGAGGGTTAAGTTTCTGTACATAGAAAACTCTAATGGGAATTGATGAAGTTAGGGGGTGTGGTAGGGTGGATCAGAAGATGGAAGTTTGATCAACTTTACTGCTCAGGGTAAGTAATTGATTTTGAGTCTGTTGTTCCTGGTGTGGATCCTATGTAGCCTCCTCTGTGATGGGAGTGGGCCAAACAGTCCATGGAGGGTGGGTGGAACTAAATCAGATTTGCAGTATTTCATATTAGAACATCCAGCAGTGTCTTGAGGTCACAGGAAAAGCAACTGAGCAACTTGCTTACAAGTAGATCTGCAGTACTTTAAGTTCTTAAAGTCCAGCAGGATCCTACAATAAAAAAAAACTTTTAATGGACAATAACATCTTTTGTTGACTCCATAGAAGCCGCTGCACAAGGAGTGTTTGCTTAGATAGGCCAATTCCATTATTAAGGACCCCGATCACCCGGGACATAACGTCATAAGATATAGGAGCAGAATTAGGCCATTTGGCCCTTCAAGTCTACTCCACCATTTTATCATGGCTGATCCAATCTTCCCCTCATCTCCTTCATCACCAATCAAGAATCTATCAATCTCTGCCTTAAATATACATAAATACTTTGCCTCCACATTTGCCTGTGGCAAAGAATTCCACAGATTCACCACTCTCTGGCTAAAGCACTTCCCCCTCACCCCTGTTCTAAAAGAATACCCCTCTATTCTGATGTTATGCCTGGTGTTAGACTTTGCTACCATATAACCATATAACAATCACAGCACGGAAACAAGCCATCTTGGCCCTCCTAGTCCATGCCGAACCCTTAATCTCACCTAGTCCCACCTACCCGCACTCAGCCCATAACCCTCCACTCCTTTCCTGTCCATATACCTATCCAATTTTACCTTAAATGACACAACTGAACTGGCCTCTACTACTTCTACAGGAAGCTCATTCCACACAGCTATCACTCTTCGTGTTTCCCTTAAACTTCTGCCCCCTAACTCTCAAATCATGTCCTCTAGTTTGAATCTCCCCTACTCTCAATGGAAACAGCCTATTCACGTCTATCTATCCCTCTCAAAATTTTAAATACCTTGATCAAATCCCCCCTCAACCTTCTACGCTCCAATGAATAGAGACCTAACTTGTTCAACCTTTCTCTGTAACTTAAGTGCTGAAACCCAGGTAACATCCTAGTAAATCATCTCTGCACTCTCTCTAATTTATTGATATCTTTCCTATAATTCGGTGACCAGAACTGCACACAATATTCCAAATTTGGCCTTACCAATGCCTTGTACAACTTTAGCATTACATCCCAACTTCTGTACTCAATGCTTTGATTTATAAAGGCCATCAGAAACATCCTCTCCACATCCATACTATCAAGGCCTGTCACTATTCGATGTGATTTAATGAGGTCACCTCTCATACTGCTGAATTCCAGTGAATACTAGCCCAGCCCATGTGACAAATCATACGATCAGGAATAATTTTTGTGAACCTCTTTTGAATCTGGTGTGGATCCTATGTAGCCTGGAATGGTTTGAATATAACTGTAAATCTGGACTGTTTTCACTTAAAATGATTCAAAATAGAATTTGCAAGTTGCCCTCATGCTGAATGCTTTTCTTAGTTCCTCTTTCTCCACTGAATCTGCTCTCAGGATAATGTCTTTCATTCCAGAACTACTCAGACACCTTCCTTCTTCAAAATGAAGGTCTTTCCTTCCTCCACTATCAATCCCTTCTCTTCCATTTTACACGTGTTTGCCATCATCCCTCCCCCCTACCAGGGAAAGGATTCCTCTTGTCTTCATCTACCACCTAATCAGCCTTTGCTTCCATCACATAATTCTCCAAAACTCCCTTCACCTCCTACTGTATCCCACCACAAAGCCTATCTCCCCCCGCCACTCCAAACTTCCTGCTTTCTACAGGGATCACTGTGCAAAAGTCCACTCATCCCTCCCCACTAATCTCCTTCCTGGTACTTATCCTTCCAAGCAGAACAAGTGCTACACCTGCCCTTACACCTCCTCCTCCTCACTACCATTTAGGGGCCCAAACAGTCCTTCCAGGTTTGACACTTCACCTGTGAGTCTTTAGGGGTCATCTGTTGTATGAGGCCCTACTGGTGTAGCCACCTGTATATAGTTGAGACCTGATGTAAATTAGGAGTTGGAGGAGTTATATTCTGTCTGGGAAGCTTCTTACCTGATGGCATGAATATCGATCTTTGGGTAATTGATTCCCTTCATCATTTGTCATTCTTGTTTCCCTCTCTCACCTTACCTCCTTACCTGCTTATCACTTCCACCTAGTGCTTCTCCCACTTGCCTTTCTTCTGTGGCCTTCTGTCCTCTCCTATCAGATTTTCCTTTCTCCAACCCTCTTTCACCTGTAAACATCCCAGCTCTTTACTCTTTCATCCCTCCTCTTCTCCTAATTTCACCTGTCATCTACTGCCTCCATCCTTACTTTCTCACTCTGACCTCAGTTTTTTTTTCTCAAATCTGGTTGTCTTGTTGGGATTTCCAGCATCTGTAGATTTTTTAATGGCCAGCTGTTTTCCTTTGTTTAAATAAAAACAGGAAATGTATGTTTGTGATTTCCAGCATCTCTGCTTTTAAAATCAGTTTTGCTCAGTTGTATCTGTTGAGTAATAATAAATATTGGTAGAGAGCCCTAGTCTGATGAACTAAGAAACAAAAACTACAGAAAGTATGTCAATACAATGTTGCATACCTGGAGAGTGGTTTTATTCCATTCCCAGTTCACTGCTTCTTATAGCATTTACAAAATGATAGCAAAGTGTGGAAAATCTCATACAATCATTGAAAGATTAATAATGTCTGCTGTATCAGAAATGCTCACAACTTCTCAAGATGGATAACGGTATTTTAAAATCAATTCCTCTGAGTGATAACATTGAGAAACAACAATGCACAGTTACAAAAAACAAAATTTGGTATACAACTAGATAAGTCAGCTGTGCAAGACAAAAAGGCATTGCTAATGGCATATATACATTTTATCAAAAATAGAAAAGATTATGAAGAGATTCTCTTTTGTAAAAAGTTACAGCCAAATATCAACGGATATTCCTCCTTCTCCAGTCTTTTCCAACTATCATCTCCCATTTTCTTACTGTATTTCTCACTCCCCCAGCAAACTGACTTCACCTACTGATTTATAACATACTGCTTCTTAAAACCCCAACTTCTTACCCCACCTTATTCAGTCATTTTCTCCCTTCCTTTCCATTGAAAGGTTCAATTTGTAACATCCTCTCCATAGATGCTGCTTGACCTGCTGAGTTTCTCTAGCATTTTGTATGTGTGATACTCTGGTTTTCCAGCATCTGCAGAATCTCGTGTTTGGGGCTTGTTCTGTCTAGTAATACTCTCACCTCACTGAAGCTTTGTTTTTTTGAGTTAGGGCATCATGAAATTGATTCCCAGCTTAGCAATGATAACTGATTTTATGCTCCATGCATAATGTAGGAAAATATTCTTTTAAAGGAAGATTATAATAGATTATAAGATTATAACTGAGCCATGCAAATGAAATGCTTCTGTTGCCATCATTCCCACAATCCTGATTGAGAAGTTCCAGAACCTGAACCTCTGTACTTCTCTCTGCAATAGAATCCTCAACATCCTAACTGGAATGGTTGTATCATCAACAAATTTATGGATGGTATTTGAACTATGTTTAACCACACAGTCATGTGTTTACAGAGAGTAGAGCAGTGGGCTAAGCACACACCCCTGAGGTCCACCAGTGTTGATTATCAGTGAGAAGAATATGTTATCACCACTCCATACAGAGTTTGGTCTTCCAGTTAGGAGAGCCACTGAGATTGTGTCTCCTATCGACCTATTGTGGTGATGGGTAAATTGCAATGGGTCCAGGTCCTTGCTGATGCAGGAGTTCAGTCTAGTCATAACCAACCTCTCAAAGCATTTCAACACTGTTGATGTGAGTGCTACTGGGTGAAAGTCATTAAGGTAGCCCACATTATTTCCTTAGGTACTGGTATAATTGTTGACTTTTTGAAGCAAGTGGGGACTTCTGCTGGTAGCAGTGAGAGGTTGAAAATGTCCTTGAATACTCCCGCTGGTTGTTTGGCACAGGTTTTCAGAGCCTTACCAGCTATTCCATCGGGACCTTCCGCCTTGCGAGGGTTCACTGTCTTTAATGACAGCCTAACATCAGCCTCTGAGACAGAGATCACAGGGTCATCAGGTGCAGCAGGGATCTTCACAGCTGTAGTTGTGTTCTCCCTTTCAAAGTGTGCATAGAAGGTGTTAGTTCATCTGGTAGTGAAGCATCGTTGACATTCTTGCTGTTGGGTTTTGCTTTGTAGGGAGTACTGTCTGGCAAAAACTGCCAGAGTTGCCCTACATCTGATGTTGTCTCCCACCTCACTCATTTGAAATTTTCTCATCTCCTTTGAAATAGCCCTCTGTAAATCCTACCTAGTTTTCTGGTACAGACCTAAATCGCCAGACTTGAATGCCACAGATCTAGCCTTCAGCAGACGATGTACCTCCTGGTTCATCCATGGCTTTTGGTTTGGGAATGTACAGCAAGCCTTTGTAGGCACACACTCGTCCACAGGTTTTGATGAAGTCGGTAACAACTGCGGCATACATGAATCCCTGAATACAGTCCATTCCACCGATTCAAAGCAGTCCTGTAGGTGTTCCTGTGCTTCCCTTGTCCAAACCTTCTGGGTCCTCAACACTGGTGTTGCAGTCTTCAGCTTCTGCCTGTACTCAGGGAGTAGAAGTACAGCCAGGTGATCAGACTGCCTGAAGTGAGGTCATGGAATAGCCCGGTAGGCATTCTTGATGGTGGTGTAGCAATGGTCCAGTGTGTTGTTTCCTCTGGTATTGCAAGTGATCTGTTGATGGTAATTACTTAGTGACTTTTTTCAGACTGGCCTGGTTAAAATCTCCCAAAATGACGGTGAGGGCATTAGGGTGCGCTCTTTTGTGTATGTTGATCCCATTACTCAGTTCATCTTCGGCCTGAGGTAGAATGAATACTGCTAGTGTAATGATCCCGGATATATCTTGTGGTAGGTAAAACGGACGGCACTTAACTGTTAGAAATTCCAGATCTGGTGAGTAGAATTGGGACAACACTGATATACTTGTACACCAGGAAGAGTTGATCATGAGGCATACTCCTCCACCTCTGCTTTTGAGAGAGACTATAGCTCTAAACTGACTGTGTAAAGCCATCAATCTGAATCGCTGCATTGAATTGATTTTCCTTTGTTCTATTTCACTATATCTTGGTACAAATGACGGTAATAAACAAATTTACCTAATGCCCCAGATTCTAGCACTCTCCTGCACTCTAGGGTAATTGATAGTTACTATTAAAGTTATCAATACACACATCTTTAGTGTAAGGGAAAGAACTAGAAGAGCCAGAAGGAACTTGCACATTTATAGAAAGAATGCGGGGATTCCGTACAGACAGCACCTCAGTCGAAGACCCGTCAGCTACCCTCACCTGGTTTGGCCCATCTGTTGAGACGGTTTACCGGGGTGTGTTATAGCTGCCCTGAAAAAGGCATGGCAGGCCCCTCACCAGAGATGCTACACCTACCTCAACAACCCATAAATAATAGAGGAGCAAACTCAATGAGCCAAATGGTCTAATTATGCACCTTGGTCTTATGGACGTGGATTGGACATCATGTCTTAAGAGGATAGGCCTTTGTTTTAAGGCCTATTATCCTTGGAGAGGAGGAGCTGCTAAGACCATAGGAAGAATTCTATGATGTATTGATCTAATTTTTTTTTGTTTTTTTGGTCATATCATTGTCATAAAACATAGTCTTCAACCCTTGGTGAGGTAGGGGATCTGTCTGTCCCAGTGTATGAAGTCTGGCTCTGTTGGATTGAGCAGAGGAGACCGATTAATGGTCTCAACGGTCAAAAAGGTAGGCCAACAGGTGTTCTGGAGCGCTAAGAGCACGACAAGGCACTTAGACGTCCTGGTCATCCACTGCAAGAGGTGGTGATCTCTTTAAACTCACCCGGTAGAAGACAAAGGCAAACCACTACTGTAACTGCTAAGTACATGATTTCCCAATATGTCAGAGTAGCGTAGAGGGAAATCATCTGCCGACTGGAAATTCCAGATGCAACCTACAACGATGACCGCTATTCCTTAATGCCTGATTTATTATCCCTCTCCTGCTAGTGTCGATAGGCTTTGATGGAACTCTGCAGCTGGTAGGCTTTGTAACCTTTGCTCTTTGTATCTTGATAATTTGTTATTTCTTTACATCTTCACATCTTGCACGAAGAATTGCTTTTTACTTGAAGTTTTATAGCTGTCCTATCAAATAACCATGAGATGAATAGGTTGTGGGTCTGATTTCAGCTGGTATAGGTTGTACTTGGTCGTGGAATAGCACGGTAGGCATTCCTGATGGTGGTGTATCAATGGTCCAGTGTGTTGTTTCCTCTGGTATTGCAAGTGATCTGTTGATGGTAGTGATTTTTTTTCAGATTGGCCTGGTTAAAATCTCCCAAAATGATGGTGAAGTTGTTAGGGTGTGCTTTTTAGTGCATGTTGATCCCATTGCTCAGATCATATAAAGCCTGATTGACATTGGCCTGAGGTGGAATGTAAACTGCTACCAAAATGACCCCAGAGAACTCGGGTGGTAGGTAAAACGGATGGCACTTAACTGTTAGATATTCCAGATCTGGTGAGTAGAATTGGGACAACACTGATATACTTGTACACCAGGAACAGTTGATCATGAGGCATACTCCTCCACCTCTGCTTTTGAGAGACTGATGGTGTATAGTAAACCCATCCGCTGCATCTGTTACGGAAGGGGTTAACCAGGATTCCATGTGGTCCTAATGCCCCTCTGATTCAACACCCTAGCTCTGAGATCATCGACTTTATTCACCAGAGGCTGCACATTCACCAGCAAGATGGTTGGTATAGGGCAGGGGTCAGCAACCTTTACCACTGAAAGAGCCACTTGGACCCGTTTCCCACAGAAAACACTGGGAGCCGCAAAACCCGTTTGACCTTTAAAATGAAATAACACTGCATACAACGTTTTGTTTTGCCTTTATGCTATGTATAAACAAACTATAATATGTTGCATTTATGAAATTGATGAACTCCTGCAGAGAAAACGAAATTACATTTCTGCATGCAACAAAAACATTTTGAACTCCGAAAAAAAGACGTTGAGTTGAAGGTTACTTTTAAGTAAAATACTTATGAAAAACGCCAAACTTAAATTTGCCGCCAGCAGCAAACCAAAAATAACGTCAGCCAGCTGTCAACCTGAAAAATAAAAGGACTATTTCACTGAACAATGAAAACATATGAATATACGTAAAATAATAGGCAATTAAAATATTTATCATACTTGTTCAGGTTGACTCACACCTGACAATGCAGTCGTATTCAGTAGGGATGGATTGATGCTTAGGGGAGTGACCGGGAAGGATAATGTGTTTTTTTCCTCTCTGAACTCACAGAAGCGTTTCCCAAACGATGTTTGCATTGCGATGATTGCAGAATGTAAATACTTCGAATTTATCATGTCGTGACCTTGTTTGAACTCTCTCAAATTGGGGAAGTGAGACAATGTGCCTTTCTGTAAATCTCTGGCAAGCAACGTCAACTTGCGCTCGAATGCCAAAACATCCTCCAACATGTGCAGGGCTGTACGTCCTTACCCCGTTGAAGAGCTGTGTTCAGCGTGTTCAGGTGCGCTGTCATGTCTACCATGAAGTGTAGCTTTTCCAGCCACTCTGGCTGTTCCAGCTCAGGAAAGGTGAGCCCTTTGCTGCCCAGGAAAGTTTTCACTTCTTCCAGACACGCGACAAAGCGTTTCAGCACCTCCCCTCTGGACAGCCAGCGATAAAAACACGTTGTAGCGGTGTGCTACACGCAGTCAGTAAACTGCAGTCAAAGATAGCTTTATTCGAACTAAACAGCCTTGCTTTTAAGCCTCCCTCAACCCGCCCCCCATGGGCGTGGATGCTGCAAAAGACACGTACTCACAAACCACCGTAGGCTATCTCCCTTAGCCTGAACGCTGGCTAATTGTGAGCCGGTTCGGATGTGTCAGGAAATGGGTCGCCACAACGTCTTATTCAGATTGTACAAGATCACCATAATCTTCAAATTTAGATTTACATTTCAAAAACTAACAAACTAACATAAAATACATTTTAATTAAATACTGACCATGTAGCGGTGTGCTACACGCAGCGCTAAAATTACGACACGGAGTCGGTAACTGCAGTCGAAGGAAAAAACTTTATTCGAAATCTTCAGCCTCACTTTTAAGCCTCCCTCAACCTGCCCCCCATGGCGCAGAGGCTCCAAAGCTCTGTGCTCGCAAACCCCCGTAGGCTATCTAATTGTGAGTCGGTTCGGATGTGCCAGGAAAAGGGTCGCCACAACCAATTATTTCCCAAGCAACAGGGAGCCGCAGCACAGACGTAAAAGAGCCACATGTGGCTCCGGAGCCGCGGGTTGCCGACCCCCGGTATAGGGAGTTTAAAACCTAATTTCCTTAATTGTGCTTGTCATCCTGATCTACAACCACACTTATGAGATTTTCTCCGTGGGCACTTCTGACCACAATCGATGTTGTTTGCATAGGTTTTAAGCAGCAATAGTTCATTTAAATGCATTAAGGCATCTTTGTTGACTGTACTGACCATGGAAGCAGTTGTGCTTTTTAGCTGAAACAGGGATATTTAATCGTATCCATTAAGAGTATTGCTGCTACTCAAGACGTACCTAGGTGCCCTGGAAGACAGCAGCTATTCTTCATTAGAAGTTGGTATGTCTACAAATATATTTAAAAACTTCAACAGATTTACCATGGAGAGAACTGTGACAGGCTACGTCAGTCTCTGGTATAGGGGTGGGGGTAATCTAGTCAGCTCCATCTTGGGTACTAGCCTTCAAAGTACCCAGGACATCTTCAGAGAGTGGTGTCTCAGAAAGGCAGTGCCCATTATTAGGGACCTCCAGCACCCAGGGCATGCCCTTTTCTCACTGTCACCATCAAGTAGGGGATACAGAAGCCTGAAGACACACAATCAGCGATTCAGGAATAGCTTCTTCCCCTCTGTCATCCATTTCCTAAATAGACATTGAATCCATGAACACTATCTCTCTTTTTAATATTTATTATTTCTGTTTCTGCCTGATTCTGATTCTATTTCTGATTTGCATCATCTACAGATTTTCTTTTTTTTGGGATATTCATCATATTGCTCTTTACTCTCTTTCTTCAGCTTAACTCCTTTCCCCTTCCCTATATTCCCAAAGAGTAGTGATGGAACAGAATTTGAAATTCAGTCCTATAGTTGTTTTGCTGCTAATTCAAATGACAATCAATCCCAGTCTCTGTGTCAATTAAATCACTTTTTACCACTATCCACCAAAAATACTGCGGAAATGGAAACTCATGAATGTGAAAATACACTGATCTTGTTTTAAGTTGCCGAGTCTTTTTGTTGTGGGATCTTCATGCATACTCCAATCATTGCCTGCCTGCATTTCTACTGAAATCCAGACTACACTTAGAGTACTGTGTTCAGTTCTGGTCACCTCTTTATAGGAAGGATGTGGAAGCTATGGAGAGGGTGCAGAGGAGATTTACCAGGGTGTTGCCTAGATTGGAAAACAAGTCTTATGAGGCAAGATTAGCAGAGCTGGGATTTTTCTCTTTGGAGCGTAGAAGGATGAGAGGGGACTTGATAGAGGTCTACAAGATTATGAGAGGCATAGATAGGGTGGATAGTCAGTACCTGTTTCCCAGGGCACCAACAGCAAACACCATAGGTGCAAAATTAAGGGAGGGAAGCTTAGGGGAGACATCAGGGGTAAGTTTTTTACACAGAGAGTTGTGGGTGCCTGGAATGATTTGACAGGGATGGTGGTGCAGGCTAAAACATTAGGGGTATTTAAGAGCCTCTTGGACAGGCATGTGGATGAAAGAAAAATAGAGGGTTATGGGGTAGTGTGGGTTTAGTATTTTTTTAAAGAGTATCTGGGTCGACACAACATGAAGGGCTGAACACTGTGCTGTAGAGTTCTAGTGTCTAAATTTTAGGATTTTGTTTCTTTAATGCATTTTTCCTAATATTTGGAAATACTTTGTCCAAATCCACTGCAGTTACACATCTGGGCCATCTGAGTTTAGCAAATAAAAGCTGAATCCTTTGAGCTCAGTTAATTCTTAAAAGTCTGCACTGTTCTTTCTGGTGCAGCAGAATGCAGGGTTAATGGCAGGGTAGGATTCCTGGGTCCATGTCCATTGATCCCTCCAAGTTGCCGCCCAAGTTGACAGGGTGGTTAAGAAGGCACATGGTGTGTTAGCTTTCATTAATTGGAATTGAGTTCAAGAGCATCAAGTTAATACTGCAGCTATGTAAAACACTGGTTAGACTGCACTAGGAATATTGTGTTCAGTGTTGGTCACCTCATTATAAAAAAGGTTTAGAAATTTTAGAGTGAGAGAAGATTAAGCAGAATGCTTACAAGATTACAGAACATATCTTAAGAGAAAAAGCTGAGTGAACTTGGGCTTTTGTGGTTGGAGCAAAGGAGGAGGAGCGGTGACTTGATAGATGTGTACATTTATAGGAGGCAGTGAGTAGCCGGAAGCAGTTTCCTGGAGCAAAAATGGCTAAATTGAGGGCTAAATTTTGAAGTGATTGGAGTAAAGTATAGGGGACATGTCAGAGGTAAGTTTCTTATGCTGGGGAGACGGGTGCATGGAGCATTCTGCCAAGGGTGATGATAGAGGCAGGTACATTAGGCACATGGATGAAAGAAAATGAAGGGCTTCGTCTGAGGTAAGAGACTGATCTTGGAGTAGGTTTATAACATCATGGGTTGAAGGACATATACCATATAAGGCCAGTGATATTTTTATTATTTCAGAGTATTGAGCCTGGCAAGCTGAAAGTGACTGGGATGACAAGATAACTAGTTATCTTCTGGTTATTATTGAGTTGAACCAGTAAAAGATGCTGTGTCATTTATATCAGTTTCAATCTGCTGTGTAAATAAAATGTGGCTACTTTATTCTGGGCTTTACAATGTCCTTCTTGCAAATGAATTAAGCATGCAGATTGTGAGAATTAGGCACTTTCTGTGGTGGACATACTCAGAATATAGAACATTACAGCATAGTGCAGGCTCTTCAGCCCATGATATTGTATCACCTTTTGACATTCTAAGATCAGTCTGACTCTTCCCTTTTTTTTTATTTCATCCAAATGCCTTATTTAAGAGTTTCTTAAATGCCCCTGCCTCTGCCACCACTGGGCGTTCCACACTTCCACCAATCTCCATGTAAAGAACTTACTTCTGATAAAGCCCTTATACAGTCGGCCCTCCTTATCTGCGGGTTCCACATATGCAGATTCAACCAACTGCGAATCAGGAAAACCCGGAAGTTCTCTCTCCAGTACTTGTTGTTTGAGCATGTACAAACTTTCTTGTCATTATTCCCTAAACAACACAATATAACAACTATTTACATAGCATTTACATTGTATTAGGTATAAGTAATCTAGAAATGACTGAAAAGTACAGGCAGTCTCTGGGTTATGAACGAGTTCCACTCCTGAGTCCATCTTTAAGTCGGATTTGAAGCTGGAACAGGTACATCTGGTATTATTTAGCGTCAGTTAGTCAAATGTTTGTCTTAGTATATAGTATATTTTACATTTCTATGCATATAAAACACTTAAGAAACATGTATTGCAATAATTAAACCACTGCGTTGCTTAGTAAAAATTGTATCTTTCATCGGGGCAGAGCCTTTCTCACTTTATCCATTAAAATTGTTCCAATCGTTGACCGACTGTAGCCTAACGCTTTTCCAATGACCGATGGCGTTTCACCTCTTTCCGATCACTTTATTACTTCCACTTTATTTTCAATCATAATTGTGATTACTTTCGTGAATAAGGGACTTGAGCATCCACGTTTTTTGGTATCAGCTGGGGGTCTCCAACCAATCCCCAGCAGATAAGGAGGGCCGACTGTAATAACTAAACCACTGTGCTGCTTAGTAAAAATTGTAGCTTTCATCAGGGCAGGGCCTTTCACATGCTTCATGGTTCTCACTTCATCCCGACTAGTAGCCTAATGCTTTTCCAATGACCGATAGCGTTTCACTTCTTTCTGTTCCCGAAAATGATCACGGTTGAAAATAAAGTGGAAATAATGAAGCGATCGTAAAGAAGTGAAACACCATCGGTAGTGGGGCAGTGCGCCAACAGTGCAGGCAGTGGGTCCTGAGTTCCGCTGGGTCCCAAAGTCAATCGACGAGCATCCGTGTTTTTTGGTATCTGCAGGGGTTCTGGTGAGGCCCACAGGTGAAGAGGGCTGACTGTACTTGATTGCAATCACCTTAAAATTATGCCCCTTTGTATTAGACATGTCTGCCCTAAGTAAAAGTCTGGCTTTCCACTCTATACCTCTTACACTTGACAGTAAATTTGTTTTGGAAATATTGTTTCGTCAGATTTTTTTGCTTCCAATAGACCAAATTGAACACTATAATTTCAGAATACTTATATATGAATTTGGAGAAACAGGGAATTAACCTGTATTGAATATAATGCATGCATAATGGTGCTGACACTTTCAACTAAGCTAAAAATGTAATGTTGATAATTATGTGTATCTTGATGTCTGAGGCTTCTTGCTTAAGTATCCAACAATAGTCATTGATGAATTCCAGTTATTCTAATACTGTTTCTCTGTGACTGCAATGTTCTGGTGAAGCTTTTCATCATGTTTGTCACTGATAGCCCAAGATTTGCAGGTAAGAACTCTATATGGAAATGCTGAAAATGAATATTTAATAACTTGCAATATTTCATATTTTGTATGTTTGAAGCATTGTTAACTAGCCGCACGAAATTTGTGCATTGTAGTTGTCAAGAAAATTTTCAGCAACATCTTTGTATGCCTTCAATGCAGTTTTCTCAAAGTGCTTTGAAATTCCCTGTACTTGGTGACCTGTTTGATTTGTGGATCACAAAAATTTCTTCCTTAGTTTTGGTATCAGTGATTGGGAAACGTCTGTCTCAAATCCTTAACAGGAATTTATAGCTTTTCTAAAATCTGTCCTGCCAAGCACCATCTCCTCTGAATGTGCAGGCATGCCTGGACAAGATAGAAAACTTTTCAGCTTAGATTGTGGACAATATTTAATTTACAAATTATGAATTGAAATAACAAATATAGGCAACTTAAGAACAGTGTGTGATAAGGGAATTTTATGGCAGTTTTCTTTATCAACAACTGAAAATCTGTAAGGTACACCCAGAAATGTTCAGGAAGCAAATTTTTTGTTGTTCAGTGTTATCATTTTGTACACCTCGATCAAGTCACTGCTCATCCTCCTTCGCTCCAAAGTTAAAAGCCCTAACTTGTTCAACCTATCTTCTTAAGCCGTGCCTCTTGTCCAGGCAGCATCCTGGTAATTCCCCTCTGCACACTGTCTAAAGACAACCAGAACTGAACTGTTCAAAGTATGGTTTCTCCAGTTAAGGTGCATTTATTATTTTTTTATTATTACTATTATTATTGGTAAGCAATAGACACAGTATGCATCAATGGAGGAAATAAACAGTCAATGTTCAGTTGATGTTCTAAACTAAAATGGTGATTCCCTTCTATAGATACTGTAGGAAGTCAGGCAGCATTTTGTGTTACTAACGATTTCTAGCATCTGCATAATTTTTTGTGGTTATTATACAGTGAGTCCAACAACTCTGATGGTCTTACCTTTCACTATAAGCTAAAGGCTAGGTACTGAGTGCAATCCGCAACAAGATATCAAGTAACACTCACTTCACCTAGTGGCTTGTTCTCAGGGGTGATAACCCCTGGCCTGGCCAAACGAGACTGACCACGGTCTCAGTCATGGTTAATGCCAT
Organism: Hypanus sabinus; assembly: GCF_030144855.1. Lineage (NCBI taxonomy): Eukaryota > Metazoa > Chordata > Chondrichthyes > Myliobatiformes > Dasyatidae > Hypanus > Hypanus sabinus. The sequence continues at coordinate 1,086,771 of NW_026779010.1, forward strand.
TGTAACAAAATTCATTATTCTCTTCATGTTGAATTAAACCTGTAACTCACAAGGGTACTCTTATTTCCAGTTTAAATCTTAAAATTATTTTAAGTCCATATTTTCTATCTGATTTTCTAACCCATTCAGCCTAGGCTCCCAATTGTCTTTGGACTCAAGCTGTCTGTCTCTTCTCACCCAATTTCATTTCAGTATAGGAGGGACAATAACTGGCTTAACTTCCTTTCCCTTTGATTTTTTGACAAAGCTTCCGTGATTCTCAGGATGAGAGTACTGAAAATCACCCCCTTGATAGGGTCTGTTTTCATCTTCTTGGAACAGTTGTTCCATCCTCAAGCCTTCTAAAACAGGGCTTGTTCAATCTTCTGGACTTTCCCAGTAGATCCCGAAAATAAAAAGAAAAATAAATACACAAATACTGTTGAGAGATTGTTTATGGGTTGTGGGGTTTTTATTCTGTTCTTTATGTCCAGTGCGCATGCGTACAGCTCCCCCGCATTACACAGTGTAATTCACTGGTCCCCAACCACCAGCGAGGAAACGGTATGAGTCAGCTGCACTTTCCCTGTCAGCCCACTGTTGAACTTGAACACACACAAGTCATTACCCATGCAACATCAACAGTCACCTAAACACATTGATACCCTCATGACAGGGATCACTGGTTGGCCTTGGGTAACCAGCCGCTTTGTGTGGCCGGCGGGAAGTGCCGTTGCTACTGGCCTGGAGCGCGGACAATTGAGCATCGTCTCTAAACCCATTTACCATATCAAATGTTCTTGGGGAATTCAGTGCTAAAATATTTGCAGACGACCTAATTTGGGCTCAGTGTTTCATAAGTACCAGAGCAGCTACCTCACTGCAATCTCCTGAAAATCATCCGTCGAGCCCAACTTCTGTTAGCTGATAGATCCTACAAGGGGGTGGGTGCGCGCCCTGTCGCACTCCTCGCTCGGTCGGCCAGTCGCTCTCTCCAGACTGCGACCGCTGCTGCCCCAGCACGGGAACAGCCGCATGGCCAAGGTGTTTGGTTGTGGGTGGACTGGAGGTTGGAGTCTGTCTAATCAGGCAATGAAGCCCTCAAATCTGCTTCAGTACCTTGAGTCCAAGAACCCTGCACAAAGAAAAACCCAGAGTTTTTCAGCAGAAAAAATGTGAGCAAACGGGACAGCGGCTAAGTGCTGAGAGCCGCGAAAACTAAATTGTTACGATCCAGCAACAATGAATATATGATTGAGACAGGTTTTTTATAACAAATAAAACATTTATTAAACATTGCTAAAAAAACCCCAAAAGTAAACAAATGACTTAACTTAACCAGAAGTCAGCTGAGATATGGCAGCTTGAACAGTTCTTAAAGCGAGAATTGCGAACTCAGTTCTTTAAAATGGTATTGCAAAAAGTCCGAAATGATTTACAGTCAGTTAAAGGACAGACTTTCCTTGAATTAGATCCTCTTTTTTGACGTTACTGCTGATCGCAGCTGAAGTATGCTTTGCCGAGGGATTTACTATTGAAAAAAATGAAATAGTTTAAGGCACTGACCTTTCCTTGGTGAAACTCTGCACCCAGCCCTTTCTGCTCTTACAGCAGGGACTAACATGGGCACAGCTAATGAATTCCTTCCGAATGAGGATCAAACAAAGTCAAACCTGTTTCACCATCAAAATCAACTTTCCTCGATCCTTTAGCATCCCGAACTTTGACGAATCTTCACTCTCCAACTAGATTTTAACTGGCAGTATTGTAGCAAAACTGCCGGCAATAACCTTTGAATTAAGGCAGAAAGTAAAACTCCACTTTAAAATAAAACTGTGTCATAACTTAGAATACACAGCAAAATGGGAGTGACTGGTGAATTCAGCCACGAACTGCCGCACCTCACAGGGAGGGGTTCTCCTTTTATACCCTGTTGAAAAAAACTATCACATCTACATAAAATATTATGCTGTTATGTATACAATGGTCGAAAAAAACTACAACTCCTCAAGATTTTTCTGATCTGGTGACTGAATGTTTTTTTCTGAAATATTAATGAGATTATATCCTTGGTTAGACCAGTTTCCATCTTCTTGGAACAACTGTTCCAAACTCAGATCATCCAAATCAGAACTATCATATACATCAATTGTCATGTCTCCAAAATTGGGATCATCATGTACTGCAATTGTTATGTGCTGATGATGATAATTTTCCTGTTTCTCCCCCACCGATTTCAACTGGTTGATGTTGGGTATCATCTACTTTTATCTGGAGAGATTAGTACCCTGTATACTGATGGACTTGCTTTGTCTGTGATATCATAGGGCCCTGCAAACCTTCGATTTAAAAACAAAGGGGGTTGGGTATTCTAATTATCACTCTTTGTCCTGGGCTTCATTCTATGGGACTGACTTTAAAATGAAAGCAGGCTTTACTCTGTTGCTTCTTCTGTCCTATTTGGTGGGTTGCCACATAATTGGTCTCTTTCACTGTCTCTACCAATTGTTGTACCCACTTCTCTGATGCAATCCCATTAATTTTAGTTTCTGGCAAATTCCTCAATCCTCTCATGTTCCTTCCAGTCATGAGTAAAGTAATTGAAATAGTCTAGGATTGTTCAGTCAATTCAATTTAGTGCTGTGTTATTCATTGACTGCAAGCAGCAGAATTTGTCTGCCCTGATCAAAATTGCCAAAATAGCAATAAAAAAGGCGTAATCAAAAACACTAGGCCTGAATTTCTACCAAGCCTACAGAGTCTAATCCACAAATCCACTGGAGCCTGGCAATATAAAGCAAGAGGGAGAAAGAGACTGGTCACATGCAGCCATCTTCCTCTGGCCAAGGGAGTTACCTGCCATCTTCTTGGTAGGAGTGTACATTCCAACTCAGGCCAATGTCAGTCAGATACTGGAGTTGCTGAGCATTGTTTTGAGCAGGTATGAAACTACACATCTTGAACATCATTCTCTATCTCAACCAGGCAAGCCTGAAGAATCTTCTGAACAACTACCACCAACATATCACCTGTGGAACTAGAGGTGACAACATACTTGACCACTGTTATAACCACCACCAAGAATGCTTACTGTGCCATCCCATGCCCACAGTTTAAAAGTCTGATTGGCCCAAAATTTTCCATAGAGGCTGCCTCGCCTGCCGAGTTAGGGATCTTGGCCTGAAACCTTAACTGTTTGTTTCCATGGATGATGCCTGACCTGCTGAGTTCCTCCAGTGTATTGTGTTCCTCCAGCATTTTGTGTGTTTGGCTTGGATTTCCTGCATCTGCAGGTTTTCTCTTGTTTACAATTATGCCAGTGCTCAAGATGAGCATGGTGAGGTACCTCAATGACTATCAACTGTGATGAAGTGTTTTTGAGAGGTTAATCACAGCTAGAATCAACTCCATCCCAAGCAAGGACTTTCACCCACTATAATCTTCCTATTGCCATATGTTTACAAACAATGTAATCTCACTGGTTCTCTATTCAGCCTTAGATCACTTGGACAATAGTAAAACCTACATCAAGTTGCTCTTTAGTGGTAACAGCTTGGAGTTCAACTTCATCATACTCTTCATCATGATATTGTTCTAACTAACAGACCAGCTTCAAAACCTGAGCTGTACCTCCTAAAACAACTAGATCCTTGACTTCATCACCAGGAGACCACGGTCAGTGCAGCTCAGAATTAACACTTCCTTGATATCAATCCACATTGGCGCAGCTCAAAGATGCATGCATATCCTGCTCTACTCTCATGACTGTGTGGCTGGACACAGTTCAAATACCATCTATAAATTTGCCAACAATTGTTGTTGGCAAAATTTTAGATAGTGAATAGGAGGCGTACAGGAGTGAGATAGCTCAGCTGACTGAGTGGTATTACAACAACAAACTTGCACTAAATGTCAATAAGACCAAGAAATTGATAGTGGACCAAAAAGGGGAAGTTGAAAGAACACACACCACTCTTCATCAAGGGATCAGCAATGGAAAAGGTGAGCAGTTTCAAGTTTCTGGGTGTCGTCATCTATGAGGAGCTAACCTGGGTCCAGCATATCATTCATCTATAAAGAAGGAAGAACAGCGTTTTTTTTTTCAGTAGCTTAATGAGAATTGGTATATCTACAGGTAAACATTTCAGAAACATTTTCTTCTGCCTCAAGAATTCTGAATGGACAAAAACCCCAATATTTTTCTTTTTTTTTGCACAACTCTGAACTCAATATACAACTCATTGTTTTCAGTATTCAGCACCGGTTGTTTATCAGTCTGTGTAAAGTTTCTCATTGATTCTTTTTTTCTCTTTGTTCCTTTGAAAATACTTGCAAGGAAATGAATCTCAAGATAGTATTTTGATAATAAATTTACTCCGTTAAGCCTTAACTAGAGTATTGTTAATTTTGGGCCAGTCAATTTGCTTTCAATCTGGAGTATCTTCAGACTTTAATTATGGACTGATTGATGGATAGTGAAGTCAATAGCATTGTGTCATTGCAACATAACCAACAAGCATTTCTGCTTCTCAGTACAGTTGCCTGATACATGATTCTTCCTTTGAGTAAAGTTTAGTATCTTCTGAGCCTGTGATTGGCATATAATACTATAAGACAGAAGAGGTTATGAGGAAAGTTGATGAGGGTAAAGCAGTGGATGTTGCCTATATGGACTTCAGAAAAGCCTTTGACAAAGTTCCACACAGAAGGTTAGTTAAGAAGGTTCAATCTTTAGGAATTAATATTGAAGTAGTAAAATGAATTCAACAGTAGCTGGATGGGAGATGCCAAAGAGTAGTGGTGGATAACTGTTTGTCAGGTTGGAGGCCGGTGACTAGTGGTGTGCCTCAGGGATCTGTACTGGGTCCAATGTTGTTTGTCGTATACATTAATGATCTGGATGATGGGGTGGTAAATTGGATTAATAAGTATGCAGATGATACTAAGATAGGTGGCATTGTGGATAATGAAGTAGGTTTTCAAAGTTTGCAGAGAGATTTAGGTCAGTTAGAAGAGTGGGCTGAACGATGGCAGATGGCGTTTAATGTTGATAAGTGTGAGGTGCTACATTTTGGTAGGAATAATCCAAATAGGACATACATGGTAAATGATAGGGCATTGAGGAATGCAGTAGAACAGAGTCATCTAGGAATAATGGTACGTAGTTCCCTGAAGGTGGAATCTCATGTGGATAGGGTGGTGAAGAAAGCTTTTGATATGCTGGCCGTTATAAATCAGAGCATTGAGTATGGGAGTTGGGATGTAATGTTAAAATTGTACAAGGCATTGGTGAGGCCAAATTTGGAGTATTGTGTACGGTTCAGGTCACCGAATTATAGGAAAGTTGTCAACAAAATAAAGAGAGTACAGATAAGATTTACTAGAATGGTACCTGGGTTTCAGCACCTAAGTTACAAGGAAAGATTGAGCAAGTTAGGTCTTTATTCTTTGGAGTGTAGAAGATTGAGGGGGGACTTGATAGAGGTATTTAAAATTATGAGGGGGTAGATAGAGTTGAAGTGGATAGGCTTTTTCCACTGAGAGTAGGGGAGATTCAAACAAGAGGACATGAATTGAGAGTTGGGGGCAAAAGTTTAAGGGTAACATGAGGGGGGAATTACTTTACTCAGAGAGTGGTAGCTGTGTGGAACGAGCTTCCAGTAGAAGTGGTAGAGGCAGGTTTGATATTGTCATTTGAAGTAAAATTGGATAGGTATATGGACAGGAAAGGAGTGGAGGGTTATGGGCTGAGTGCGGGTCAGTGGGACTAGGTGAGAGTAAGAGTTCGGCACTGATTAGAAGGGCCAAGATGGCCTGTTTCCGTGCTGTGATTGTTACATGGTTATATGTGCTGGAATCACAGCCCAGATTTAGCAAAATGGTTAGCCCAGTGCTTTACAATACAGGGGTCTTGTGTTCATATCCTGTGCTACTTCTAAGATGTTTGTGTTTCCTGTCACAGTCCAAACTTGTATGGTTGCTAAGTTAATTGGTCATCATAAATTGTCCTATGATTAGTCAGGAATTAAACTGGGGCATTGCTGTGCGGCATGGCTCAAAGGGCCAGAATAATCTATACTGCATGGCATCTAAATAGATAAATAAATATATCAGTCAATTAGTGGTCCCAACCCATTTCCCTCCACAGATTGTACTTTGATCAAAAAGGAGAAGAGAAATCATTCCATAGATGCTGCTTGACCTTTCTCCAATAGTTTGTTTGTCACACTAGGTTCCAGCATCTGTAATCTCGTGTCTCTACTAAATTAGTGTAGACAGTTAGCATAATGCTATTATAGAGCCTGCGATCATTGATCAGGGTTAGATTCCCACTGCAATCTGTAAAGAGTTTCCATGTTCTCCTTGTGACTGCGTGTGTTTCCTCCGGGTGCTCCCACACTGCATTGACATACGGTTAGGGTTAGTGAGTTGTGGGCATACTGTGTTCGTGCTAGCAGTGTGGCAACATTTGTGGACTGTCCAGTACAATCCTTACTGATTTAACTTGACACAAACAATACAGTTTTCTGTGTGTTTCAATGTACCTGTTGTTGTTCTTTTTACGTGCCGTGGGTTACTCATAAAGAAATGTATTCTGGAAGAACATAACTAGAACGTTTATTAACAGCAAACGGCAATCATGTTTTAACCGTACAAGTTTCTCGATCATTCTGTTATTTCTACACCTGCTCAGAACTCTGTCCAATCACGTTCTTACACGTCATATCACCACATCTTCCTTAAAGAGAAAAACAATTAACAACTTTAACCAGAGCAAATGCATAATATGTCTCGATCAGTCTCTCTGAGGGTTTATGAACACAAGTAGACCTTCTAAGTGGTTCACACAGTTCTTGTGTTTCATTATTATTTCCATGTTTTGTCTGGTCTGCATCAGTTAACTGAAACTCTGAAGTTGGCTCTTTCTTGAGGTCTTTGCAATTTCTTCTCCACACTGCTTCTTCTGTTTGGACCATGTCTGATCTGGGTTGTACTTCTTCAAGTACTGTCGCTTTCTGTGTCCATGTGTTCATTTTGTCCTGTATCCTCTCTTCATCTCCTTGGTGCCGTTCAGGTAACGGATGAGAACACCTGTCAAAGTATGTTTTCTGCTTTGCTTTGTGTTCATCTTTCCACCTTTTCACTTGTTCACTTCTCTCTGCTCTCACCTATTGGCAGATTGGATCTCAAACGGCATCCCATCAAGAGCTGAGCAGGTGAAAACCCACATTCCAGTGGAGTACTGTGATAGGCTGACAAAGCTTTATAAAAATCACCTCCTCTGTCTTTTGCTTTGTGCATCAGTTTCTTGATAATTCCTACCGACTTCTCAACCAATCCATTGGACTGGGGGGGAAAATGGACTCTCTGTTGTATGAACAAAGCCCCAAAGTCCCATTCCCGAGCAAAATGTCTCATGTGTTCACCATTGAATTGTGGCCCATTGTCCGTGAAAACTTCATCAGGTACACCATGTCTGGAAAAAACTGATTTCATGCATGTAATTATATTCTCTGCTGCTGTTCTGCCCAGACAACATACTTAAGGATACGAGCAATAATCCATTGTTAATGGATAATCTTTGTTGTCAGCGACAAGAAGATCAATACCTACCTTCTGATAAGGACTCTGAGGACTGGGATGTGGATGCAGTGGCTCCTTAGGGTTGCTAGGACGGTATTTAAGGAATATCTGACAAGAAGACACCAATTCTGCAATTTCTTTTTTTTGTACAATTTATTTTTTATTGAAGATTATCATCAAACAAACAAGAAGTATTTCAGATACTGTACATATATATCATATAGTCATATATGTCACAAATCTCCACATGATAAGGTATACACTTATAGAAAGGAGAGAAGGAACAATCAAAATAAGAAAACTATGTACAAATAGGGAGTGATCTTTTTTTATAACATATTCTTTAATTTGTAAGAATAAAATCAGGCCTATGAGTTAAACCATTTTTCCCAGTATGAATCAAATTGTTCCAACTTATGATTAACAGATGTTGTTATCTTCTCCATTTTGTAAATGTCTGTTGTAATTTCCATCCATGTATTTAAAGTTGGGCTCTCTTGTAATAACCATTTCCTAGTAAGAGTCTTTTTACAAGCTACAACAGTATATTCATTAATTATCTATCTCTTTTCAACCATTCTTGAAGCATATATCCAAAATATATGGTCTTACTCTCCAAGGGTATTTCACATTTAAAGATTCTTGTAGGGCATTGTGTATCCCCCTCCAACAGTCATTATTAACAGGGCAGTACCAGAAAATATGATAATGGTTTGCAATTTGATTTCCACAATTTCTCCAGCAAACAGGGAGATTACTATCATAATGGGATTTCTGTGAGGGTGTAATAAAATATCTTGTCAAGTTTTTCCATCTAAACTCCCTCCATTTCTGTGAACTGGTACACTTCCATTGATACCTCCATATTGTTGTCCATTCTTCCTCAGATATAATTATCCCTCCTTCCTTCTCCCATTTTGTATTAATGTATGAAGTCGAATGTGTTTTAAGATTTGACAAACCCTTATACATGCTTGAAATGATTCTACTACCGTTATCTGGATTATATGTTTTTCTAAAGAGCTCTGTCAGACGTGTACTTGCCTTGGTTACATCTTTAACCATTCTATTAACGTACTCTCACACCTGCAAATACCAATATAAGTCTTGTTTTTCTAACAAGTGTTTCTCTTTGAGAATTTCAGAACTGAATAGTATTCCTTCTTTCATTATATTGCAAAGAACTGATATTCCTTTAGCTGTCCAGTCCTTAATTCTAGCATCCAATTTATTCAGTGTAAAATCCAAGTCATATGCACATCATTTAAGAATTGCAATGTGTCTCTCTGTAGTTTATATTCTTTTATAATATTTTTCCATATTTTCGGAGTCCATTTCACCCACGGGTTATCAATAATATTTATGTAACTGCAGGTTGTTGTCAGCCAAAATTGCCTGTTTGGGGATGGGAAGTACCCCCTCCTCAATGTTTTTACATTGAGCGTCATATGATGAATTACACTGTGCTGCAAAATAATAATCTCTAAGAGAAGGTAGCCCCTTCCCCTTTTCCTTGGCTAATTGCAAAGTTTTGAGTTTTGAGGCCTTTTACCTTGCCATATATATCTTGATAGCATCTTGTTCCATTAATTAAATTGATTTTGATTAATCTCTATTGGTAGGGTCTGAAAGAGATATAACAGTCTGGGCAGTATATTCATTTTAATAGACTCAATGCTTGAACTGAGACTGAAAAAAGGAATCAGGTTCCATCTTTCCACATCTTCCTTAATTTTTTTATATAAAGGCTGATAATTTTGCTAAATCTTTTGGCATAATGATGCCCAGATATGTGAAAGATTCTATGTGCCATGCCTTTGGATATCTACTTCCAATTTCTCTTGGTGGGCTATAGTAATATGAAAGTAATTGGGTTTTATCTATGTTGATCTTGTATCTTGATAATTGGCCATATTGTTCAAAGGATTGCATCAGTTTAGGTAAAGAGTATGTTGGTTGCCCTAGATAGATCAAAATGTCATCCACTTAACAAGCCAATTTATGCTCTATCCCTTTAATAGTAATTCCCCTGATATCTTCATTTTGTCTGATGTATTGAGCTAATGGTTCCAGATATAACGCGAAGAGTAGTGCTGACCATGCACAACCCTGTCTTGTGCCCCTTTCTAGGGTAAGACTATTTGATAAATATCCATTGATTTTAATCCTAGCAGTAGGATTGTCATATAGTGTCTGTATAGTTTTAATAATTGTGTCGTGGAAACCAAATCTATGTAAAACTCTATAAAGAAAATTCCAATTAACCGAATCAAATGCTTTTTCAGAATCCACACTTATCACTATTGCTTTGATTTTATTTTTTTGTATATGATCCATAATGTGAAGTGTCCTTTGTATATTGTCTCGTGTTTGGCGTTGTCATATAAAACCTGTCTGATCTTTATGTATCAGAAACTCTGATACATAAAAGTTGTTTTTTTTTTAAATTTTTTTATTAGTTTTTCTATACATTTTACAAATTAAAAAAAAACAAATCACAATGAGGAACATTAATACAGTGCAAAATTAAGCAACAATGACAATATGATACAGAGAAAGAGAAATTTAAAAAAAGCACCTAAATTGAAGACAAGTAAACTTAGTATCCTCCCCAAGCCCCACAACACAATAAAAAACTCCAGACCAACCACAACACAATATAGAGAATATAAATCAGGACAATCAAACTCCCAGACTGTGAATACACTCAGCAACAGAGGATAATAATGCCTTCTACCAGAAGGAGCTGAAAGCAAGGGACCGAAAAGGAAAAAAACCCTAGTCAAGAGGAGGATTATGAAAGTACTCGATAGAAGGTCCCCAGACCTTATGGAACTTTAGATCTGAATTAAGAACTGAGTAATAAATTTTTTCAAGGTCCAAACATGCCATGATGTCGTTAAGCCATTGAGCATGAGTGGGCCGGGCAACATCTCTCCATCTGAGGAGGATCAAGCGTCTAGCCAGGAGAGAGGCAAAGGATAATATTCGGCATTTGGTCGGACTCAGACGTAAATTTGTCTCGCCCCAGAAACCGAACAAAGCAATTAAGGGGTTTGGTTCTAGGTGCTGATTCAGAATACACGATAACGTAGTGAAGACATCTTTCCAAAATTTCTCCAAGCTAGGACAGAAGCAGTACATATGAATGAGAGAGGCCTCGCCCCTTTTGCATTTAGCACAGAGCGGACTAATGTCAGGGTAGAATCGAGATAGTTTAGATTTAGACATATGGGCTCTATGAACAATCTTAAACTGTAAAAGGCAATGGCGAGCACAGAGAGAGGTTGAGTTAACCGATTTGAGAATCGAGTCCCAGCTCTCATCAGATAAGGAGGTATTTAAATCCTGCTCCCAGGCCATTTTAATTTTATCCACAGGGGCCCGTCGTAAGGCTGCTAATTTATCTCAACTAATTGATATTAAACCTTTACCTAGTGGATTAATGGAAAGAAATAAGTCCATAGCATTTTTCGCAGGCATTTCAGGAAAGTTAGGAATTAAAGGAGCAATAAAGTGTCTAATTTGGAGATATCTAAAAAAATGAGCATTGGGCAGATTGAACTTAACAGAGAGCTGCTGAAAAGAAGCGAAGCGATTATCAATGAAAAGATCTTCAAAATGTCTAATGCCCTTCCTATACCAAACATGGAATGCTGAATAGTACGTAGTAGGTGAAAAAAGGTGATTATGTACGACAGGGCTGAAAACGGAAAAACCATGGAAACCATAGCATTTCCTAAACTGAGCCCATATACACAAAGTGTGTCTAACAAGAGGATTAGCTATTAATCTGGGCAGACTACTAGGGAGTGCAGAGCTAAGAAGTGCAGAGATAGATAATTCTTTAGTAGAGCTCAGCTCCATTGCCACCCAGTTAGGGCACTCGGGTTGGCCATGGAAGAAAGACCAAAAGGTAGCACAACGTATATTGGCTGCCCAATAGTATAAACAAAAGTTAGGTAAAGCCATGCCACCCTCTTTTTTAGATTTTTGGAGATGGATTTTATTAATCCTAGAGCGCTTATTCTTCCACAGATATGACAAAATAATAGAGTCTAAGGAATCAAAAAAGGATTTAGGAATAAAAATTGGGATAGATTGAAATAAGTATAAAAATTTGGGGAGAACATACATTTTAACAACATTAATACAACCTACCAAAGACATAGATAGAGGTGACTATTGTACCAGACTCTGTTTTATAGTATATGAAAGATTGGCAAAGTTTTCACGAAAGAGATCTTTAAACTTCCTTGTGACTGTAATTCCAAGATAAGTAAATTGATTATGGACTACTTTAAAAGGGAGATCACAAAATGTTAGTTCTTGTGCTTCTTTAATAATTGGGAAAAGTTCACTCTTATGTAAATTAAGTTTATAGCCAGAGATCTGGCTAAACTGGTCAAGAAGTGAAAACATTAGAGGTAAGGATGTAGATGGATTTGAGAGAAAGAGTAATAAGTCATCAGCATAGAGAGAAACTTTATGCTCAACACCCCCTCTCCAAATCCTGGTCAATTCCCAGTCAGTTCCGAAATGCTATCGCCAAAGGTTCTATAGCCAAATCAAAGAGAAAGGGACTTAAGGGGCATCCCTGGCGGGTGCCACATTTGAGATTAAATACCTGGGACTTCTGAAAATTAGTTAGAACAGAAGCAGTAGGACACAGGTACAGCAATTTGATCCAAGAGATGAAACTTTGACCAAGGTCAAATTTTTCTAAAACTGCAAAAAGGTAGTTCCACTCTATACGATCAAATGCTTTCTCCACATCGAGGGAAATAACACATTCAGGAATCCCAGTTGGAAGTGAGTATAAGATATTAAATAAATGCCGAATGTTAAAAAAAAGGGAGACAGTTTTTAATAAAGCCTGTTTGGTCATCAGAGATAATGGAGGGAATAATGGTTTCTAATCTATGAGCCAAAACTTTAGCTAAGATCTTTACATCAACATTGAGCAAAGAAATCGGCCTATACGAGGAACACTCTGTTGGGTCTTTGCCCTTTTTTAATAGAAGAATAATAGATGCCTCATTGAAAGAGGATGGCAATTTGCCGTAATTAAACGAGTCAGATAGTACTGAAGGTAACTGAGGAGAAAGAAGAGAAGAGAATGATTTATAAAATTCTACAGGGAACCCATCAGGTCCAGGAGATTTCCCTGAGGACAGTGCAAAAATTGCAAAAGATATTTCTTCTGATGATACAGGCGCATTAAGTTTGGCTTTAAAATCAGATGGAAGTGAAGGAATATTCAGATTCTTTAAAAATTGATCAACAGAGATTTTGTCATTCAAAGATTCAGAGGAATAAAGTCGAGAATAAAAATTTTTAAATGCGTCATTAATTTCTAAATGATCCAATGTAAAGTCTCCGTTCTCCTTCCAGATCTTTGTAATATGTTGTTTGGCTTTGGAACGTCTCAGCTGATTGGCTAGGAATTTACCAGACTTATCCCCATGAATGTAAAAGCGACTCTTGCTTCCGAGAAGTTGGCGTTCGACAGGTTGAGTGGACAGAAGGTTAAATTTAGTTTGGAGTTCAACACGCTTCTTGAATAGTTCAGGGTTCTTAGTTTGGGCATATATTTGATCCAATTCTTTAATCTGGTTAATGAGGTCTAATCGATCTGCACAGGATCTTTTGAGATTTGCTGTGTAAGAGATTATTTGACCCCTCAGATATGCTTTCATGGCATCCCAGACCATCTGGGTTGACACTTCAGGTGATGTATTAAAATAAAATAAGGTGTTAAAATAAAAGGTTATCTGATCCTTAATAAATTTTTAAAAATCATCATCCGATAATAAGGTTGAATCAAACCGCCAGTGTTTATTCCTCTGAGGGAGACTAGGAAAGTTCAGAGAGAGAGTAATTGGGGCATGGTCAGAGATCAGTATACTCTGATAGTCACAAGAGTATGCAAATGGAATAAGTTGGTTATCGAGTAAGAAATAGTCAATTCTAGTGAAGGTATGGTGAACATGTGAAAAAAAAGAATAATCTCTCTCAGTAGGATGAAGGAAACGCCATATATCAGAAATACCAAAATTAGAGAGAAACAATTGGATAGCTAAGGCAGATTTAGTAGGTGATCTGGTAACAGAGGACGATCGATCCAGATTAGGATCCAACCAACAATTGAAGTCACCACCCAGTATAAGAGAGTATGAGTTTAAGTCTGGTAGTGAGGAAAAAAAGCGTTCAAAAAAGTTAACATCATCAAAGTTGGGGGCATACAGGTTTGCTAGTGCAACTTTAGTGTTATGTAGTTTACCAGAAACAATAATAAAATGGCCATTTGTATCAGATATTTTATTATGGAGTTCAAAAGGAATATTTGAGTTAATAAGAATAGAGACTCCCCTAGCCTTAGCAGCAAATGATGAATGAAAATGCTGGCCTGCCCACTTTGACAGAAGCCGGGAGTTATCAAAACAACGAATATGAGTTTCATGAAGGAAAGCAATGTCAGCTTTGAGTTGTTTAATATGTGAGAATACCTTCCTCCTTTTAACAGGGTGATTCAATCCCTTTACATTCTAGCTCACGAATTTAAGTGCACTAGCCATTATCAATTACTAATGCATAAAAGGCAGCAGGCATATAAAAAGTCGACCAATACAATTGCAGTCTGGGAGCAGAAATGTAAACATAGATTCGTAAGATCAAAACATAAACATGTCCTGAGTAATAAAGAAAAACAATAAATACAGTGAATGATGTTGGAACTGGAAAACCCACCCCACCCACACAACCCAAAACTAGACGGCTACCAAAAGATACATAAAAGTTTAGAAACTCCTCTAATCATTTGGCCTTGATGAAGGTAAATAATCTATAATCTACTTTAAGAATGGATTTTGGTCTAAATGACCCGCATTCCATTTTTTCCTTGCCTTCTTTCGGTATAGCTGAGATTATAGCTTCCTTCCAAATGGGTGGCATTTGTACCTTTTTCAGAGCCCAGTTCAGTGTGAGGAGTAAAACAGGAATTAACTTAATTTTAAATTCTTTGTACCACTCTGCCGTATACCCATCTGATCCTGGTGACTTGCTTAATTTAAGCCTACTAATTGCAGCTCTTAATTCAACTTCAGTTATGTCAGCAGTCATCGTTTCTTTCCAGAGAATTCAGGAAGGTGTCAATTTGGGTTATGGAACTTTGGAATATATAGTTTTGTAAAACACTTCAAAAGCTTCTTGTATTTCACTTAGCTTATTTTTTTTTATAATTTTCTTTCTTGGGTCCCTAATTTCTATGAATTGTATTTTCTGCTATCTTTTTTTTTCAGTTTCCATGCCAGAATTTTCATAGATTTTGATCCACTTTCATAATGTCTCTGTTTCAGAAACATTAAATTTTCCCCAATTTCTTGCTTGTATATGACAAACAACATTGGACCCAGTACAGATCCCTGAGGCACACCACTAGTCACCGGCCTCCAACCTGACAAACAGTTATCCACCACTACTCACCAGCATCTCCCATCCAACCACTGTTGAATTTTGAAATGGGAGATAAAGAGGGCATATATGTTCTGGTAAGGGGGAATATAGATGGAAATTCAATTACTCTATTGAATATATACGCACCCCAGGGAAGTGATATTGGTTTCTTTCAGAAAATTACTGATATTATAGTAGCGGAAACAGGTCTCCTGATAAGTCTCCTGGGGGAGACTTAAATTTACAATTACAACCAAACTTAGACTCTTCCAATAGAAAAACCTATGAAACAAACAAAATCTTTACATAAGAAAGTTAATACACTTTTTGAGGATGTTGGTTTAATTGATATATGGAGGGACCTTTTCTCGACAGAAGGGATTACACTCATTATTCTGCTCCACATTCTGTAATTACAAGAATAGACTATTTCATAACATTTGGAAAAGACAAAGACAAAATAAACAACTGTGGAATTGAGACAATAGATGTAAGTGACCATGGCCCTATATATTTATCTGTTGAATTTGACCTACAACCGAAGAATACTATTTGGAAACTTTATTGAAGTCTACTCAATGATCCGTACTTTAAGGAACAAATTTAAAAGGAAATTGGTCACTACTTAGAATTTAATGATAATGGAGAGGTTTCACCTCCCATTTTATGGGATACTCTGAAGGCTGTATTAAGAGGGAAAACTATAGCGATAAGAACCTCAACTCGAGGACCAGAGCTATCTTTATCCATGATCAAGTTGAAACTTGGTCGTGAAACACCAAAGTGTTCCCCTACACATACTTCCGTCACCTGTCCTAACTCATTTCCTAATAGGAGATCTAATATTGCATCCTCCCTGGTTGGTACATCTATATATTGATTTAGAAAACTTTCCTGAACACACTTCACAAACTCTAACCCATCTAGACCTTTAACAGTCCCAATCAATAAATGAAAAATTAAAATCCCTTATTACCACAACTTTATGTTTCCTGCAGTTGTCTATCTCTCTGCAGATTTGCTCCTCCAATTCTCACTGACTGTTGGGTGGTCTATAATACAACTCTATTAATGTGGTCATGTGGCGACCCACTTCCTAGCGCACTCGAACCGGCTCACAAATAGCCAGAGCGCCGGCATAAAGGCCATTCCCAAAAGGGCGCCGTCTGCTTCACCAACAAGGGGTAAAGCCCGCGCGCAGACTGTGAGTACATGCCCCCCACAGCATCCGGGCCCGGGGAGGGCGGGATCAGGAAGGCTTTAAAGCGAGGCCGCGAAGTTCGAATAAAATCTCGTTTGTAATTGCAGTTCATCGACAACGTGTTGTTATTTTAGTGCTGCAAGTAGCACACCGCTACAATTGGTAACCTCGACGGTCCAAATGATATTTGGGCCGAAGATGACCAACGCCGCATCTGTTCATGCGGTTTCGTTGAAACTGCCAAGCTTCTGGACGCTGCGACCTCATCTATGGTTCCAGCAGGCAGAAGCCCAATTCCACGTTTGGCTGATAACCTCAGAAGACACCCGTTACTACTACGTGGTGAGCTCCCTCGACCAGGACACAGTGGCCCAGGTTGAGGAGTTCATACAGTCTCCCCCAGCGGATGGCAAATACACAGAATTCAAAGCCCTGCTCATTAGGACTTTTGGACTGTCACAGCGCAAGCGGGCTGCGCGCTTACTGCACCTGGATGGTTTGAGGGACAGGCCACCGTCGGCTTTGATAAACGAGATGCTGTCCCTGGCCAGTGGACACAAGCCCTGCCTCATGTTTGAGCAGGCGTTCCTGGAGCAGCTGCCCGAGGACATACGCCTGCTGCTGTCCAACGCGGATTTCAGTGACCCCAGGAAGGTGGCAGCCTGGGCGGACTTGCTGTGGAAAGCCAAGAAGGAGAGTGGGGCATCCGTCGCACAGATCACCAGGCCACGCTCCCGGCAGCAAACCAGACCAGGCCCGGCCACAGAGCCTGCTAACCCCAGAGGCAGGGGTGGGGAGCCCAACGAACGATGGTGCTCAGAAGCCCACCCTGCAAGTTCCCGGGAAACACCAGGGCCAGCCGCCGCTGATGGCTACGGCGGCTGGCCATTGGGATAGCCTCCTGTATGTCTGGGACAAGCAGTCGGGACACCGTTTTTCGGACGGCACCGGAGCTGAGATCAGCATCTTACCTCTGACGAGTTACGAGCGGATTTTTTGCGAGCTCACAGCCTACTGGTCGACCTGCCCAGGAAGAGACTGGTCCACGCCGAGACCTTTCAGACGTTCTCCCTGGGTGAAGCCCAGTTTCCAGCCCCTCACCTGGACTCCCATCACGCTGTCCGACAACGACTTCACCAGAGTCCTGGCAGATTTCCCATCGGTTCTGGCACCGCAGTTCACAGCAGCAATTCCCAGACACGGCGTACAGCACCACATCTCGACCCAGGGACCACCCCTCCACGCCCGCGCTCGGCGGCTTCCCCCGGACAAGCTCCGACTGGCGAAGGAGGAGTTCAAGAGGATGGAGGAATTGGGGATCATACGGTGGTCCGACAGCCCATGGGCCTCCCCCCTGCACATGGTGCCCAAAGCGACGGGGGGCTAGAGACCGTGCGGCGACTACCGCAGGCTGAACGAGGCTACAACACTGGACTGCTACCCTGTGCCGCTTTGCAGCAAACCTGCACGGCGCACGGATCTTCTCCAAGGTAGACCTCGTCCGGGGGTACCATCAAATCCCGATGCATCCGGACGACGTCCCCAAAACAGCACTCATCACCCCGTTCGGCCTTTTCGAGTTCCTCTGCATGCCGTTCGGCCTGAAGAATGCCGCACAGACGTTTCAGCGGTTAATGGACGCGGTGGGACGAGACCTGGACTTTGCTTTCATCTATTTGGACGACATCCTCATAGCCAGCAGCAGTCGTCAGGAGCATCTGTCCCACCTCCGTCAACTCTGCGCCCGACTGAGTGAATACAGCCTAACAATCAACCCGGCCAAATGCCAGTTCAGGCTCGACACCTTTGACTTCCTGAGCCACAGGATTACTAAAGACGGGACAACCCCTCTGCCCGCCAAGGTAGACGCGGTCCGCCATTTTCCCCGACCCACCACGATCAAAGGCCTGCAGGAATTCGTGGGTATGGTGAATTTCTACCGCCGCTTCCTCCCTTCAGCTGCCCGAATCATGAGCCCCCTGTTCGCCTTGATGTCGAGTCCGAGCAAGGACATTACCTGGGACGAGGAGTCTGCCACCACTTTCATTAAATCGAAGGAAGCCTTGGCAAACGCCATGATGCTAGTGCACCCCAGAATAGACGTCCCTACCGCCCTCACAGTGGACGCATCTAACACGGCAGTCGGTGGGGTGCTGGAACAACTCATCGAGGGTCGCTGGCAACCCCTAGCGTTTTTCAGCAAACACCTGCGGCCACCCGAGCTCAAATACAGTGCTTTCGACCGGGAACTGTTGGTGCTATACCTGGCAATCCGGCATTTCAGGTACTTCCTAGAAGGTCGGCCCTTCACCGCGTTCACGGACCACAAGCCGCTTACCTTTACGTTCATGAAGGTGTCTGACCCCTGGTCGTCCCGCCAGCAACGCCATCTGTCCTACATCTCTGAATACACGACGGATGTCTGGCATGTCTCGGGTAAGGACAATGTCATGGCGGATGCGCTCTCTCGCCCTACCGTTCATGCCCTTTCCCAAGGGGTAGACTTTGAGGCACTGGCAGAGGTGCAGCAGGCAGACGAGGAGATCCCTAGTTACAGAACTGCAGTCTCTGGTTTGCAGCTCCAGGACCTCCCCGTGGGCCCGGGTGAAAGGACCCTACTCTGTGACGTCGCCACCGGCCAGCCCCGTCCAGTCGTCCCGACAGCCTGGCGGCGCCGTGTTTTCGACTCCATTCATAACTTAGCGCACCCCTCCATCAGGACAACTGTCCGGATGGTCTCCAGCAGGTTCGTTTGCCACGGACTCTGCAAGCAGGTCAGTGACTGGGCCAAAACGTGCATGCACTGCCAAACAGCCAAGGTGCAGCGGCACACCAAAGCTCTGCCGCAGCAGTTCCATCCCACCCACCGGCGTTTCAACCACATTCATGTGGATATCGTGGGCCCCCTGCCAGCACGGCACATCCTCACTATCGTGGACTGGTTCACAAGATGGCCAGAGGTGATCCTGCTCACCGACATCACCTCCGAATCTTACCTGGGTGTCCCGCTTTGGGGTACCGGCCCACGTTACCTCTGACAGAGGTGCCCAGTTCACCTCCAGCCTGTGGTCAGCTATGGCCAGCCTTTTGGGGACACAACTGCACCACACCACTGCCTACCACCCACAGTCCGTCACCTAAAGTCAGTTCTCATGGCCCGCCTGCGAGGAGCTAACTGGGTGGACGAGCTTCCCTGGGTCCTACACGGAATCTGCATGGCACCCAAAGACGATCTGCACGCCTCGTTGGCCGAGTTGGTGTACAGCGCACCCCTGGTCATCCCCGGGGAGTTCATACCAGCCCCAAGGGGGCAAGAGGAAGAACCTGCACCAGTCCTGGACAGACTACACGAGAGGCTCGGTCACGTGGCCCCCGTACCCACTTCACAGCATGGGCGGCACCCGACCTGCGTACCCAAAGACCTACAGAACTGTAAGTTTGTGTTTGTACGAAGGGGCGGGCATCGGCCACCGCTGCAACGGCCCTACGAGGGGCCATTTACGGTGCTCCGGAACAACGGGTCCACGTTCGTGCTGGACGTTGGGGGGAGAGAGGAGGTTTTCACGGTGGACCGACTCAAACCAGCCCATGTGGACCTGGCGCAACTGGTCAAGTTTCCGGCACCTCGGCACAGGGGCCGACCTCCCAAACAGGGTCCGGCCCAGACTGTGGACACTGTGGGGTGGGGGGGGGGTTATGTGGCGACCCACTTCCTAGTGCACTGGAACTGGCTCACAAATAGCCAACACGCCGGCATAAAGTCCAGTCCCAAAAGAGCGCCAAGTCTGCTTCACCAACAAGGGGAAAAGCCCGTGCGGGACTGTGAGTACATGCCCCCTACAGCATCCGCGCCCGGGGAGGGCGGGGTCAGAAAGGCTTTAAAGTGAGGCCGCTAAGTTCGAATAAAATCTCTTGTAACCGCAGTTCGACTACGTGTCGTTATTTCAGCGCTGCGTGTAGCACACAGCTACAGTCATACCTTTCCTGTTTCTCAGATCCACCCATATGGTGTTGGTAGACAAGCACTCTGATCTGTCCTGCTGAAGCGCTGCTGTAACATTTTCCCTGACTAGCAAAGCCACCCCCCCCCCCCCCGCACCCTTCATCCCTCTGCCTCTATCAGATCTGAAACGTCGGAACCCTGGAACATTGAGCTGCCAGTCCGGCCCCTCCTGTAGCCAAGTTTCAGTGATGGCTATGATGTCATAATTCCACGTGTCAATCCAGGCCCTCAGCTCATCTGCCTTTTCCTCGCATTGAAATATACACGCCTCAGAAGATTATTACCACCACACACAAACCTTCTATTTCTCACTTTGCATGAACTTTTAACATCATTTATTTACACCCCCACTCCACTATCTACTCTACTAAATGCAGGTTTTGAGGAAAATTGCAAATTGTATTGATTTTGCTTAATATTTATTACCCAGTTTTTATATTAAGGGCTTGTTTCTGCACTGTAGTGCTATACGGCTGTAAATTATTGGGGTGCATGTTTTTAGGAAAACAAAAGAAAAATTTGTGGGATTGCATTTATGATTTTATGGAAAATGGCAAACTCTCTTTATTTTACTATCATGAACATTGCATCATTATTTTGCTCAATTGTTATATATTCTTATTGTAATTTATAGTAAATTTTATTTATTGCCAAAGCAAAGCAACAAATTACATAACACACAGTGTGTCAGTGGTAATAAACTTGATTCAGATTCTGGTTCTTTCCTTATTATTTGCTGTATTTTTGAATTTGTAACTAAACAGGGTTGACAAATACATTTAAAATGTGCATAAAATATACAGAACAGAGAAAAAAAAAACAATGGCTAGTTTAACATCTTATGTAGCCTTTCCCTGCCATGCATAGTGTAATCCTATTAGCACAAATTTCCCTTCCCCCTTCCCTTCGGTTTCTTCTCTTTCCTCCTCGCTTCCCTCCCTCCTCCCCTCCTCCCGCCCGGTTTGTTTAGGTTTCCCTTAAATATATATTTCTGTTATCTGTCACAGCCACTCCCTGTGGCAACAAGTTCCTGAACTCTGAGATGTAAGTTACAAAAGGAAACATATATCACTGATTAAAACGGTATTCCTAAAATGTCTAATGAAAACTTGTTTTTTCTTTCAGAACTCAGTAACACGGAGTGCTCCCCTAAACAGTGACACACAGAATCGGATGGGTGCTCGATTCTTAACTACATATGACAAGAGATTTGTCATTAAAACTATAACTAGCGAAGATGTAGCAGAGATGCATAATATTTTAAAAAAGTACCATCAGGTATGCAAGCAAAGATTGATTTCCTTAAGGGCTGTGATCATGTATATCTGGTAGAAACAAGTGGGCGGAGTGTCCAGGTTTTCGAGCAAGTGATTAATAGGGAAAATTGATTGGTACACACGTACATACAAACACACACACACACACACACACACAAACACACAGATATATACATACACGCACACAAATAGACACAACATATACATACATGCATACACAGACACATGTAAACACATGCTTTGAGGAACAAGCATGTACACACATATACAGACAATTAAATTCACACGGACACACGGGGACACAAACACACATATAAGCATACAGGTACAGACACAGACACACAAAGACAGACAGATACACACAAACAGGCATGTGCACACATACACACGCACACACACAATCATTCAGACAGACAGGATTACACACAGGCACAGGCACGCATACATGGGGACAAACACGCACACACACTCACAATACCACAGGCATACACATATAAAAACATACCCACACTCACAGGCACAAACACACATGTACAGACACACACACATATACACAAACAAATGCACACAGAATTCGCGCACAGAGGCACAAACATACAAATAATCAGACATGTGCACATGCACATTTACAAATACAGTCCCAGATACACATATATTCATAGACACACACAGAATACCTATACTCAGACACAAACACACAAAGCAAAGACACACATGCACACACACAGCCCCAGTAAAAATGCAGACAGACACACACTCAGATGTAGACAGGAATACACACATGCATACACATACACAGGGAAGCACACTCCCAAAGGCAGCTGATGCCTGTTTAATGCAGCTCTGGATGTCGTTGTCAATGCCACTATCCTCAGAGAGAATGCTCCCCAGGTATTTGAAAAATATTAACAGCTTTTCGTCACCAGCAGTGAAGGCAGGTAGGGTGGGTGGGACACTGGTACTCCATTGACAAACCACTTCCGTCTTGGTGGTATTGACGGTCAGCCCCATCCTGCTGTATGCTCTCACCGGCACAGCAAGGACAGTCTGAAGATACTCTGGAGTGTGGATCCTCCTGATGTTAAAGAGGTTGCCATCTAATCTGACATCCACTGCCACACTGCTGCTGTCCTCAGTCTCGTTGTGACACACAACAGGAAGATGTCAAAGAGCTCTGGCGCCAGCACACACCCCTGCCTCACCCCTGTGTGTACAAGGAAAGGCTCAGACTCTTGTCCCATAAAAAGTCTCTTTGCACAGTGTCAAATGCTTTGGAGAGGTCGACAAAGGTCATCATCAGGTCCTGATGTTGCTCCCGGCACTTTTCCAGAAGCTGCCGGGCTGTGAAGATCATGTCGATCGTGCTCCTGTTCTTCCTAAACCCACACTGCGTGTCAGGCAGCATTGACTCGGTGATGTTTGACCACAACATCTGCAGTGTACTTTGTATTGACTTGGTACAGGAGTCAGGACCCTTCCAGCAACAGAAAGGAGTGATATGCCCCTACTATTGCCGCAGGGTGACCTTGTCACCCTTGTTCTTATAAATTATAACAATGTTTGCATTTCTCCATTGCTGTGGGATGTTCTTGTCAGTCCAGGCCTTGGTACCCTCCATTTTTCAGTAACTCAGAAGGGATATTGTCAGTGCCAGGGGAATTGTTTTTATTAAGGGAATGGACAGCTGATAGAACCTCCTGGAAGGTTGATGGTAGACTGAGGTTTGGATAGGAGGAAGTTCAGGCAGTTCATCGAGGATGGTGGGATCTGCATCAAAGTCCTGATTAAGCCGGGTGTTAAAATGCTCAGCCGACCTCAGCAGAATGATATTCTGATTCTTCAGAAGTGTTTGACCATCTGCTGTTTTCAGGAGAGTAACACATCCATTTATTAGACCATAGATGGTTTGACAGCATTGTAAAAATTATACATGTCATTGTTATCGGCAAAGGACTGGATTTCATGCCTTTTCAGTCCACCACTCGTTTTATATTGCCTTGATGCTGGTGGATGATGGTTATCTAAAGTTGCCCGGTGTGCTTTGTGCATGTCCTTAAGCAAGTTGTGGATGGTATCTGAGTTATCGTCAAACCAGTCTTGATGCTTCTTGCTCGGTGGATTGGGCTGCTGCTTCATAGAGCGCAGAGCTGATATAGGTCCACTGTTGTTCCATGGTATTTTCTGAGTTCAGACAAGGTTCCAGCTCCCTTAGTTTCTCAGCTGGGACGTGTCGAAACTCACTTCTTGCTCTGTGTTTCTCAGGCGGTTGCAATTTAGCAGCTTTTCATTGGGCTTTTGCAGCTGCATGGGGGTGGGGGGGGCACACTTTCATGTGGAGCTTGGCCAGAATCATCATCAGGGAATTAAATGCAGCATCTCCAAGTTTGCGGATGACACGAAGCTAGGTGGCGGTGTTAGCTGTGAGGAAGATGCTAACAGGATGCAGGGTGACATGGACAGGTTAGGTGAGTGGGCAAATTCATGGCAGATGTAATTTAATGTGGATAAATGTGAGGTTATCCACTTTGGTTGCAATAACAGGAAAACAGATTATTATCTGAACGGTAGCCGATTAGGAAAAGGGGAGGTGCAACGAGACCTTGGTGTCATTGTACACCAGTCATTGAAGGTGGGCATGCAGGTACAGCAGGCGGTGAAAAAAGCAAATGGTATGTTGGCATTCAAAGCAAAAGGATTTGAATACAGGAGCAGGGAGGTTCAAGGCAGTTGTACAAGGCCTTGGTGAGACCGCACCTGGAATATTGTGTGCAGTTTTGGTCCCCTAATCTGAGGAAAGACATTCTTGGCATAGAGGGAATACAGAGAAGGTTCACTAGATTGATTTCTGGGATGGCAGGACTTTCATATGAAGAAAGACTGGATCGACTAGGCTTATACTCACTGGAATTTAGAAGATTGAGGAGGGATCTTATCGAAACGTATAAAATTCCAAAGGGATTGGACAGGCTAGATACAGGAAGATTATTTCCGATGTTGCGGAGAGTCCAGAACGAGGGGTCACAGTTTAAGGATAAAGGGGAAGCCTTTTAGGACCGAGATGAGGAAAAACTTCTTCACACAGAGAGTGGTGAATCTGTGGAATTCTCTGCCACAGGAAACAATTGAGGCCAGTTCATTGGCTATATTTAAGAAGAAGTTAGATATGGCCCTTGTGGCTAAAGGGATCGGGGGTTATGGAGAGAAAGCAGGTACAGGGTTCTGAGTTGGATGATCAGCCATGATCATACTGAATGGTGGTGCAGGTTCGAAGGGCAGAAAGGCCTACTCCTGCACCTACTTTTTTATGTTTCTATACGCCAATGTTTAGAGCGAGGGTGCATCCACGAGGTCTTATATTTTCCCTTCTGCTGGAAGATGTTGTTGGTTATGGTAAGGTTATGCTCAGAGCAAAGAGTAAGCACCCTCATGCCATTTGCATTGACCTTGCCAATACCATGCCTACCTAGCACTCCACTCCATATCCTGTTGTTCTGTCCCACCCTGGCGTTGAAGTCCCCAAGCAAAAGGATCTTATCATTCATTGGGGATCCGGCAAAGAGCTTCATCCAATGTCTGATAAAAGCATTCCTTGGCCTCATTCTCAGATGGCAAAGTTGGTGCATAGACACTGAGAAGTGTGGCATAATGTTTCTTTGCCGGGGGATACGGAGGGTCATTAGTCTTTCACTAATGCCAACAGGTGTTTCTGTGAGACTTGGTAGAAAGGTGTTCTTGATGGCCAGTCCTACTCCATGGAGATGTTGTCCACCTGGGGGGAAACCTTTCCAGAAGAAGGTGTAACCCATCCCTTCCTCTGCTAAAGAGCCTTCATCCAGGAGCCTGGTCTCACTCAGGGCAGCAATGTCGATGTTGTAGCGCCTCAGCACAGATCAAGGGTATTCTCTGGTGAGGTCTGTCAGAGATGCCATATGAGCCCAGGAGAGTCCTTACATTCCATGTTGCCAGTTTTAAGTTGTATTGTTTCTTATTTCGATCACAGTAGTGGAATAGCCCGATAGGCGCGGTAACCTATCCAGGTGAGTGATTGAATGGGCGATTTTTAGGCCACCTTTTCTAGGCCCTTCCCCAATTGGGGTGAGCAGTGCGGTCCATACATAGGGCTGCTCAGTCGCACAGGGGTCTGCCGAAAACAGCTGCCACTCAGTCCCAACTGCTGGCGACCAAATACCCTGTGCTGCTACAGTGCAGGGTTCTGACTAGGAGCTCCCAGTCCATTTGTACCTGCTCCCGTTGCCAGATGCCCCATCGCCGTCAGACTTCAACCAAATGTAAGGTCCAGGTATTGCTCCGTGGTCAGAGGTGGAGACCTGCGCATGGAAAATATTAAAGTGCCATGGGGGTGTGCCATCCCCAGTAGCACTATCTTCACCATGGTGACTTAAATTCCGGTGGCAAGATTGAACCCAGGATAACTGGTCCCACATCTTGGCTGCAGGAGGCTGCCGGGTCCTTGATCTGTTAAGGCCTATTGCGTACTACCAGCACATTGCTTTTCTGTCAGGGTGTGCTCCCTTAGCCTTGTCTCAACAGACTTGCCACAAGGCAGTGGGGCTATTTATCCATAGCTGGGACAGTGGTTGACTGGTGCCAGGGCGTGTCCACACAGTGGTGGGCCTGCACGCCACATCTCTGGGGCCCACTGCTGCTCTGAGATCCATGTAGTTTAGCCTGGGACTAAGATATGCAGTTTCTGCGTGTGGAAAGGCAAGAGAATGGGGTTGAGAGGGATAATGAATCACCATAATGGAATGGCAGAGCAGGGTTAATGGGCTAAATGGTCAAATTCTGCTATGTTATGGTCTTATCGAGTCAAGCAAATTTTATCTAAGTGAACTCTATTTCTTAATTATCTTTTGCTTTTCCTTTGCAGTATATTGTGGAGTGCCATGGTAATACACTTCTTCCCCAGTTCCTGGGCATGTACCGGTTAACAGTGGATGGAGTGGAGACGTACATGACCGTAACAAGAAATGTATTTAGTCACAGACTTACCGTCCACAGGAAATATGACCTGAAGGTATTGCTCAGACACAACATGTCACCTTCACTAGAATGTATGTCTCTTTCAAAACTGTGTGAAACATAATGATTTCAATGTCAACAAAGGGACTGCACAATGCAAAATAATTGGTCCATGTAATTTCATATATAAAGATCTGTTTGAATCTGAATTTCAGGAGAAAATAGCTAAAATAAGATTCTGTGGGTAGACAGAAATATGCTTTATCTTGGGAAGTTGTGAAGGACACCATGCTGTGATTCAGTGAGACTGTGCAAGAGGGAAGGTATCTGATGCATTGATGGAAAATATTTATTTCGAGGTAAAGTGCAGAACAGGGCCAATGAGCTGCACTGCACAGCAACCCATGGCTTTAACACAATTTACAATGAGTAATTAACCTACTAACTCATACATCTTTGGACTGGAAGGAAACCAGAACAACCAGATGAAATCCACACAATCACATGGGGGGGGGATATATAAAATCCTTAGAGAGGATGCCACAACTGAACTCCGAACTCAGATGCCCCAACTTTATTAATGTCACACTAACTATTATGTCACCATGGTGCTCCAAGTAGGCTGTCATCCAGTGTAAAATACAAAGACATACAGCTACAAAAGATCACCATAATAAGGCTGTAAAGACCTTTAAAATCTAGAACAATTCCTCAGTTTATTGGTGTGTTGAAAAAACTTAGAAGCGACGTGGGAGAAACAGTATGAGGAGAGTTTCCATAAAAAGGGGATAGAGGAGAAGAGGTAAAGCTTAGAGCTTCGGTAAAAACTGAAGCAATGTACTTGTTCTTATTGTGTTATTTGCTCATCGGTGTATTTTTATAGAGTAAATTTTCCATGGTGTACCAATTTGTTGGTAAATAATTTAATAAATTGCTTACTGTTATTTAATACAGTAAGCCCTCCTTATCCACAAGTTCCACATGCATGAATACAACCAACCGCTGATTGGGAAAACCTGGAAGTGCTCTTCCAACACTTGTTCGAGCATTGTTCACCTTGCATCTCATTCATTCGCTACTTTGTTTCTGTGAAAAAATGGCTCCTAAAAAGCAATTACATGGTAAAAGCAATTTCTTAAAGGCTAAGAGCAAATGCTATCACTCACTGAGAAAGTAGAAATATTAGATATTTTGAAAAGTGGCACGTCTCATTCTGAAGTGAGCCTTAAGGTCGGTAAGAACGAATCAAAGCTGAAATTCATGTAAACATTAGTGGTGCCCCTACAATGGCAAAAATGGTCTCTCTGGTTCATGATAAAGTCCTTGCGAAGACTGAGAAAGCATTAAGTGTGGCTAATGGACATGTCACAGAAGCATATCCCTGTCAATGGCCAAATTATACGTGGAAAAGCTCTTAGCATCTACGAGTACTACTGTGACAGGGTTGATGAGAGCGAGAGAAAAGAACTTAAGGCTAGTAAGGGATGGCTGGGTGTCTGTGTAAAGTGCTACAGCCTCAAGAATATAAAGATCACGGGAGAGTCAGCATCCCAGAGCAGCGTTCCCAGAGGAGCTGCAATTCTGAAGTCTCGATGTTCAATGCTTGAATATACTCAGCCCTCAACCTCCACAGATCCTGACTTTATTATTATTGAGCCTCCTCCAAAGCGTCCTTATTCCCTAAACAATACAGTGTAACAACTACTGTACAGGTATTACAAGTTTTTCTCATCGTTTGATCATTGTTTGCCTTGCATGTCGTTTGTTCGCTGCTTGTGTTGTGAGCGAGAGGAACATGTACAGTTTTTTTTGTCATTATTCCCTAAACAATACAGTATAACAACTATTTACACAGAATTTCTATTGTATTAGGTATTATAAGTAATCTGGAGATGATTGAAAGGATACAGGAGGATGTGTGTAGGTTGTATGTAAATACTACACCACTTTATATAAGGGACTTGAGTATCTGCATTTTTTGGTATCTGGGGGGGGTCATGGAACTAGTCCCTTGCAGATAAGGAGGGCTGACTGTATGTGATATAGATTTAAGTACTGTTCCAGCAGGGATGAGAAACAAATGTAGGGAAGATCTAGGTGTGAATTACTGCTGTGTTGTGGAACAGATATATAGATATATGTATGATTGTCAGAAGCTATTGATGCACATGTCATTGGGAGCATTTAATACTGTTACAAATGTGCCACAACTCTGAGGGGCTGAAGGGTACAAAGTCGCCCCCTCCTTTTTGAAAACCGCAAGATCGCTATTAATTCGGGTCTGGGACCCAGGAAATGAGAGAGATCCACAAGGTTTGGAATGTGTCCTGGCCTCAGCAAGACAAAGCCCCGGATAACGGCCATTGTCTCTTGGAGACGGAATTGTGTATTGAGTACTGTACTATTCATTGAAACCCCGCAGGGGACAACCAGAGTGGTCTGGTTGAGGGATTGCATCATCCCAAACTGATTGACATCTGAGACCCCGTGAGTAAGGATAAAAGAGGGGTCTGGGGGACAACCCCTTTAGACACACCAGGAGAAACGCTGGAAATCCCGTGACAGCATTTTATAGCAAACGCCGGTGGGGGCTCGTGTGTGTCCTCCCTTGCCAGGGTGGCGGGCTCATCACGGAAGAACGGCTTTAGCTAAAGGAGAGGCCACAAGTGAACGGCCACACTAACGAGACTCCGACTGATCGAAATCGTAGAAGGAATTGGCAAGTTTCTCAAAATCTTTCTCTCTCTCCAACCAAAGGCTGCAGCCTACATGAATTGAGTGACTTTTATATTTCCATTGGACAATACATTATCCCCTAGACAACGATAGAGCGTATTTCTTATTGATTATTATTATACCCGCGCTTTTAGATTTAGTATTGACGACGTATGTTATCTGTATGTTTGCATCGATATTATTTTTGTGTATTTTTATCAATAAATACTGTTAAAAATAGTACCATCAGACTTCAACGGACCTCTCTATCTTTGCTGGTAAGTGATCCAGTTACGGGGTTCGTAACAATAGGTAGTGAGAGCTTGGCCCCACTGCCACCTAGGTTATAACAACCTTAAAGAACCTTACACCATCTATCAAAGTATAATCTGCAAACTATAATCTTAGTGGATGCTGATTGATTATTTGTAATAGTCATCAAATTTAAAGTTCAAAGTAAATGTATTGTTAAAGTACTTACATGTCACTATATTCGACCCTGAGATTCATTTTCTTACAGGCATTCACAATCTTTGCAAATACAAAAAAAAGTGACAATAAATAAATAAAGAAAGAGTGATTGATTAATTAATTTGTATTTGATATAATTGGGCACTGCAGCTCAAAAAACAGCTCATGCCGAACTGTTATTTTGCATAGCTCTCCATTCCACTCCCAGCCATGTACTTATCTAAACTTCTCTTTAATCAAACCTACATCTACTGTTTTTGCAGGCAGCTCCCCTTCAGGTTCCCCATAAACATTTTACTTATAATCTTCAATTAGTATTTTTATGCTGGAAAACTATTGCTATAAATCATAGTATAAGTATTATGAATATGTGAAGCCTGAAAAATAAAATGCAGGAACTCCGGGGAGAATCTCTGCATATCAGGCAGAAGCTTCACATTATATTCATTTGCGGACCAAGAGATTTTTGGCAAAGTTGAAATTTGTTGTTCTTTTTTAATGACCACAAGATAATGTAGAGAAGTGTATGGTAATGCATTTGGTAGATGGAATAAAGGCTTAATGGAGAGAAAAGTTAAAAATCAGGGATACAGAGGGATTTGGGAGTGCCTGAAGCTTAACTTGCAGGTTAAGTCAGTGGTAAGGATGGTAAAAGAAAGGCTAATATTAATCTTGAAAGGACTAGAATATAAAAGCAAGTTATGTATTGTTGAGGTTTTATAAGGCACTGGTCAGCTCACACTGGTTTGGACACAGTTTTGAACACCTTATCTAAGATGTGTGGTATTGGAGAGAGACCAGAGGAGGTTCTCAAGAATAATTGCAGGAATGAAAGGGTTAACCTTTGAGCAATGTTTCATGGCTCTGGGCCTCTAGCCGCTGGAGTTTAGAGGAATGATGCAGAACATTGAAATCTATTGAATACTGAAAGGTCTAAGGTTTCTGATGATCCAGTGGTTTCATGCTTACTGTAGTTGACACTAGCCTTTTCCCTATTTTATTTAAATATCTGAATTTACATTTTCCATATTCCATGGTACAGACTCTTATCCTTGGTTCAGTATTCCAGGTCAGTGAAATAGCTTTATTTGTGTGATTAGTGACTAGATGCTGTACTGTCGGGCTTTGATGAGACTTGTCAGCTCTCTCACATAAACGGTGGATTACTGTTAATTGAGCCATCAGTTATTCAGGGTTTCTGCTTATTTGGGACAACTCTTTAAAACCAAAAATGAATTAAGAAAAGAGTTGAGATTCCCTTTGTTTAATTGAGACAGGAGACTGTTTCCAAGCAGATTGTAATTAGTATCATACACAAAATGCTAAGGAACTCAGCAGGCCAGTAACTGTTGGTGAGAATCCTCAAGCTCTTCTTTCTGATGACAACAGTGAAAAGAGAGGTGGGGAGGGTTAGCAACATTAAATTCCTCAGTGTCATCATTTCAGAGAATCTGTCTTGGACCGAGCATAAGCTGAGTACATATGTCTACTGACGCTTCTGGACAAATCTTCGGTAATGTTCCTGGAATCATCGGGTGTTTTGGGTCTTTCAATATCATACACCCTTCTCCGGGTGACCCAGCCGGGGCTGATCAGACCCCAGCTTGTGTTCAGATGACCAGCTACACTTGACTCCATGGCTCCCCTCTCTTGAACCACAGCCACCCTGAGGCCCTCTCTGCCGCATCGGTGGTACTGCGGATGTCTCTCCTCTTCCTCTCTCCCTTGATGCCCAAATTGCTGAATTGCTAAGGAACCAACCCCTACAACCAACTTCCACTGGGAGACACCTCGCTCTCCACCCAGCCTGCTGGCAGTTGCTGACCAGTCCTGCCAGCTTCCTTTCAAAGGCCTCTTCCGAACGATCTTCCCATGGGACTGTCAGCTCCAACAGCACCACTTGCTCTCAGACACAAGGACAATGTCTGGTCGCAGGGTGGTGGCTGCGATATGGTTGGGGAACCTTAGCTGTCTTTCAAGGTCCACCAACAGCTGCCAGTCCCTTGCAGAGGTCAAGATACCTGCAGATGTTCTTTTGCCGGGTATTGGCTGCTCCCCAGCTCTTACAAAGGCAATGGGCTGCTTGGAGGGTCGGGACCGCTTCGCCCACTCCACTCCTGCACTGATGGCTTCAGTGATCGTCTTCAGGACCTGATCATGCCTCCATTGGTACCGTCCCTCACCAAGTGCCCTTGTGCAGCTGCTGAGGATGTGCTCCAGGGTTCCTCGCTTGGAACACAGTGGGCACTCTGATGTCTCTGCTTTGCCCCAAGTGTGCAGGTTTGATGGGCTTGGAAACACATCGTACACTGCCTGGATGAGAAATCGGATGCGGTGTGGCTCGGCTTTCCAAAGCTCAGCCCAGGTCACTTTCCTCTCAACCGCATTCTCCCATCTTGTCCAAGCTCCCTGTTGCTTCATTCCCACCACCTTGTAAGTTCTCCTCTCCTCCACTGCTGCTCTCACCTCCTCCTGAACTAGATGGTGCCTGTTTCCCTCTGATGGTGTCCATTTGGGGAGCCCAGCTCGGCCTCGTGTGACCACTCCCACCAGCCTCCTGTGATGCAGCCTTTCCTCTGCTTCCTGAACAGCTTCCTCCGCCCTCCACTTCCTGCCAGTCCTCACCCGGATCCCTGATCTAGCCACCTTCGGATCACTTGAGTCCCTGTTCTGTACCACTTCCCTGGCTCTTGTTACCTTGAATTCCTCCTCCAGGGATTTGAAGGGCAGTTGCAGTTTATTGTGGTGTCCATAGAGGGCGATGCTGGCAGCCCCAGCCATCTCCTGAGGTGCTTTACTGAACCTCCTCTCTCAGGTTTTGACTGTTGAGATTGGAACTGCATAGACGAGGAGAGGCCACAGGATCCTGGGAAGAATACCATGCTGATACATCCAGACTTTGAACTTCCCGGGTAGGCCAGAATTGTCCACTGATTTCAACCAGCCATCCAACTCAGTGCAGGTTGCCTGAATGGATGTCGTATCCCTTAAAGACCTGTCAAAAACTTTACCTAAGTTCTTGACTGGCTTATAAGTACAATAATTTTTTTAAAAGCGTGGCAGCACCTCTGCTTATAAGTTTGTGAAGATGCATGGAGCTTTGTCACAGGAAAGCTGCATCCATCATCAGGGTGCTTATCACCCAGGCCATGCTCTCTTCTCACTGCTTCCATCAGGAAGGAGGTACAGGAGCCTCAGGACTTTCACCACCAGGTTCAGGAGCAGTTATTACCCTCTAACCATCAGGCTGTAGAAAGACTGGGGATAACTTCATTTGTCCCAGCACTAAATTGTTCCCATAAACTATGCATTTATTTTATGCACCTTTATCTCACATTCTCAATATCTGTTGCCTATTTATTTCTCTATATATCTATTTATCCATTTTTATTTGTACAGTTTGTTGTCTTTTGGTACAGTTTTTCATTGATTCTTTTATGGTTCTTTTATCCCCCTCATAATTTTAAATATCAAGTTCCCCCTCAACCTTCTACGCTCTAAAGAATAAAGACCTAACTTGTTCAACCTTTCCTTGAAACTTAGGTGCTGAAACCCAGGTAACATTCTAGTAAATCTTCTCTGTACTCTCTCTATTTTGTTGACATGTTTCTGATAATTCAGTAACCAGAATCATACACAATACTCCAAACTTGGCCTTACCAATGCCTTGTACAATTTTAATATCACATCCCAACTCCTATACTCAATGCTCTGATTTATAAAGGCCAGCATACCAAAAGCTTTCTTCACCACCCTATCCACATGAGATTCCACCTTCAGGGAACTATGCACCATTAATCCTAGATCACTCTGTTCTACTGCATTCTTCAATGCCCTGACATTTACCATGTATGTCCTATTCTGATTATTCCTACCAAAATGTAGCATCTCACACTTACCAGCATTAAACTCCATCTGCCATCTTTCAGCCCACTCTTCTAACTGACCTAAATATCTCTGCAAGCGTTGAAAACCTACTTCATTATCCACAACACCACCTATCTTAGTATCATCTGCATACTTACTAATCCAATTTACCACCTCATCATCCAGGTCATTAATGTATATGACAAACAACATTGGACCCAGTACA
Source organism: Hypanus sabinus (assembly GCF_030144855.1). Classification (NCBI taxonomy): domain Eukaryota; kingdom Metazoa; phylum Chordata; class Chondrichthyes; order Myliobatiformes; family Dasyatidae; genus Hypanus; species Hypanus sabinus. The sequence goes on from NW_026779010.1 coordinate 1,120,532, forward strand.
GATCCCTGAGGCACACCACTAGTCACCGGCCTCCAACCTGACAAACAGTTATCCACCACTACTCTCTGGCATCTCCCATCCAGACACTGTTGAATCCGTTTTACTATTTCAATATTAACACCTAACGATTGAACCTTCCTAACTAACCTTCCATGAGGAACCTTGTCAAAGGCCTTACTGAAGTCCATATAGACAAGCAAACACAAGGAAATCTGCAGGTGCTGGAAATTCAAACAACAACACACACAAAATGCTGGTGGAACACAGCAGGCCAGGCAGCATCTATAGGGAGAAGCACTGTCGATGTTTCAGGCCGAGACCCTTCGTCAGGACTAACTGAAAGGAAAGATAGTAAGAGATTTGAAAGTAGTGGGGGGAGGGGGAAATGCAAAATGATAGGGGAAGACCTGGTGGGGGGGGGGGGATGGGATGAAGCTAAAAGCTGGAAAGGTGATTGGCAAAAGTGATACAGAGCTGGAGCAGGGAAAGGATCAGGGGACGGGAGGCCTCGGGAGAAAGAAAGGGGGGGGAGCACCAGAGGGAGATGGAGAACAGGCAAACAACTAAATATGTCAGGGATGGGGTAAGAAGGGGAGGAGGGGTATTAACAGAAGTTAGAGAAGTCAATGTTCATGCCATCAGGTTGGAGGCTACCCAGCCGGTATATAAGGTGTTGTTCCTCCAACCTGAGTGTGGCTTCATCTTGACAGTAGAGGAGGCCATGGATAGACGTATCAGAATGGGAATGGGATGTGGAATTAAAATGTGTGGCCACTGGGAGATCCTGCTTTTTCTGGTGGACCGAGCATGGATGTTCAGCGAAACGGTCTCCCAGTCTGCGTCAGGTCTCACCAATATATAAAAGGCCACACCGGGAGCACTGGACGCAGTATACCACACCGGCCGACTCACAGGTGAAGTGTCGTCTCACCTGGAAGGACTGCCTGGGGCCCTGAAAGGTGGTGAGGGAGGAAGTGTAAGGGCAGGTGTAGTACTTGTTCCGTTTACAAGGATAAGTGCCAGGAGGGAGATCGGTGGGAAGGGATGGGGGGGGGGACGAGTGGACAAGGGAGTCGCGTAGGGAACGATCCCTGTGAAAAGCAGAAAGAGGTGGGGAGGGAAAGATATGCTTGGTAGTGGGATCCCGTTGGAGGTGGCAGAAGTTACGGAGAATTATACGTTGGACCTGGAGGCTGGTGGGGTGGTAGGTGAGGACAAGGGGAACCCTATCCCAAGTGGGGTGGCGGGTGGATGGGGTGAGGGCAGATGTGTGGGAAATGGGAGAGATGCGGTTGAGTGCAGAGTTGATGGTGGACGAAGGGAAGCCCCTTTGTTTAAAAAAGGACGACATCTCCTTGTACTGGAATGAAAAGCCTCATCCTGAGAGCAGATACGACGGTGACGGAGGAATTGTGAGAAGGGGATAGCATTGTTGCAAGAGACAGGGTGGGAAGAGGAATAGTCCAGGTAGCTGTGAGAGTCTGTAGACTTATAGTAGATATCGGTAGATAGGCCGTCTCCAGAGATGGAGACAGAAAGATCAAGAAAGGGGAGGGAGGTGTCGGAAATGGACCAGGTAAATTTGAGGGCAGGGTGAAAGTTGGAGGCAAAGTTAATGAAGTCGACGAGCTCAGCATGCGTGATGGAGGCAGCGTCCTCTGCTTGACAACATCCACTGCTTTACCCTCATCAACTTTCCTCGTAACCTCTTCAAAAAATTAAATAGGATTTGTCAAATGTGACCTTCCACGCACAAATCCATGTGGACTGTTCCTAAACAGACCTTGTCTATCAAGTTAAGAATATTTTCCATTAATTTACCCACCACTGACGTCAAACTTACAGGCCGATAATTGCTTTACACTGTGTAACTTCAGTAGTTGAAAAGTTGTTGCTTTTGTGAAAAAGGATTGTAAAATTTTGGAACTTGACTGAAGAAGTAGTGTCAGTGGTGTCACATTGGACAGAGGAAACGGATGAGGTCCTCCGTGACTGCTTTGAATCGGTGGACTGATTAGTATTCAAGGACTCGGCAGCCAACCTGGCCATCGGGGTCACCAATTGTAGTGGTGTGCTACACGCAGCGCTGAAATAACGACACGTAGTCGGTGAGCTGCAGTTGCAGAAAGGGATTTATTCAAACTTCGCGGCCTCGCTTTAAAGCCTTCCTGTTCCTGCCCTCCCCAGGCGGGAATGCTTTAGGGGGCGCATATTCACTGTCCCGTACCGCGCACGGGCTTTTCCCATAGCTGGTGAAGCAGGCTTGGTGCCCTCTTTGGGACCGGCCTCAATGCTGGCGTGTGCCGCTTTGTGAGCCGGTTCGAGTGCACTGGGAAGTGGGTCACCACTGTGCTGTATTTTCAGATTAGTGCCTTGTCTGGCATTGCTCAGCCAGTAGTGATGGACCCATTCATTCTTATGAATTGTGTATTTCAGTGTGGCCATTAAATTTAGCCTTTTGGGGATTTGGTCAATATGCTTGCAGCTATGATCTACAATGCTTTCTGTCCACACTTTAATTCTCTGTATCCTACCTTGTCCAATAAAAATTGGATTGGTTCTCCTGTGCCAGGTTCTGCCTCTAATGTGTTTGTAGGCTAGAATGGATATTTGCATGCTCAGGAAGAACTAGTAAGCAGAACTGTAGAATATGTCAGTACGTTGAACACAGTGAACACAAACCAATCCTCTTAGAGGAATCAGAACTGGAGAGAGTGACCAGTTCTAAGTTCTCGTGTGTCAATATCTCTGAGGACCTTCAATGCAACATACAGTTATATTTCTGGAAATCCAGAGTGACGCACACAAAATGCTGATGCCACTCAGCAAGTTAGGCAGCATCCATTGAGAGGAATAAATACTGTAGCCATTGTTCCAAGCTCAGATACTTCATCATCATCCGTAGATGCTGCCTAACCTACTGTGTTACCCTAGCAATTTTTGTGTGTTTTATAGTCCACTGTGTACTGTAGCTGAGAGGAAGACAGTATATGAACAAAATTGCATTGGAACACATTAAAATGATATATGATTTTTAATGGAATTGCATTATATATTCCCAATTGCATTAGAATTTTGGATACCTAAATACCAGCTAAATGAGAGCTTACTCTAATAGGTCTTATCTCTCTCCTCTTTGGTTATAATAAGAGTGAATAATTTCAATTTCCTTTTAAAAAGATGATTAACTTACTGTTATTTATTTCCATAGGGTTCAACAGTATCGAGGGAAGCTAGTGGAAAAGAAAAGGTATGGTGATCAACATTTATTAACTGCATAATTGTCCCCTCAGCTCCCTGATGTAACACAATAGTACCGTTGCCTAACATGTAACATATTGGTCACTCTATTTGATGCAGGAGTGGAACTCAGTATGGTTTTCTGCTGCAGAAGCCCATGCACTTCAAGGATCGATGTGGTTTCCATTCAGAAATTCACTTCTGCACACCACTGTTGTTTCAGTTGGTTTTTGGAATTACTGTCAGGTTGGACCAGTCTGACCATTCTCCTCTGACATCTGTCAGTAATAAGTTTTTCACCACAGAACTACTGCTCACTGGATGTTTTTTTTTGTTTTTTGCACTATTCTCTGTAAAATCTAGAGACTATTATGTGTGAAAATTCCAGGAGATCAGCAGTTTCTGAGGTACACCCCATATGAAACAATCATTCTGTGATCCTTCCCCATTCTGATGTTTGGTCTGAACAATAACTGGATCTCTTGATTATGTCTGGCTTTTATACATTGAGCTTACTGACACATGATTGCCTAATTAGATATTTGCATTAAAGAGCAGTGTACCTAATAAAGTGGCCACTTAATGTAATAGCTTTGTGTTTGTGTAAGAAAACTGATATGTAGTCAAAAAGCAGACTTCTTTTGAAAAATGTAATTATTAAAAATAGCAATATAAAATAAAAACACATCATTTTATTAATTGCACCTAAAAGTGTTACGTATGAGGGAGAAAGCCTTTTATTGCTTTTGTTATGCTTAGAAAAGCATGCATTTTCAGTCCTTAAACCGACATCTATTGATCTTTATCATTCAGACACTGAATCAGGCCATTCAGTCTATTGAGTCTGTAATAATCATCAAGCAGCCACTTGCAATAATCCAGATTTATTCTCACCACATTTCCATCAGTGTTCGCACTCTCTAACACTCTCCCACTGCAGTAGGAAATTCAGAAAGTCTCAAGGACGACTTTTGTCCAGCTGTTCAAAGAATAGTCTGCTGATAGAATAAGATGAACTCTACACCTCACAGTTTACTTCATTATGGCCTGTTGCGAAGGTGTTAGTCAGACACGAAGGGAAATCATTTTTGAAAGTCCTTATTATAACATGATACCTATCATGGAGAGCTCAACCTCTTAAAGCAGAGTTCTTGAGACTCTCCCCGAGTACACAGACTTTTCTCATTATATACACATAGTGTATGTTATCAAAAGCTTCCAAGTATGCTTGTGAAAAACAGCAGATAATTCCTTTGCTCGATAATCATGTGTTAGCACAATAAAAAACATATATGTAATCATGTTACTGTTTTCTTTATCTATTCAAGGCTACTTCTGCCTACAACCTTGAAGCCAGGACAATTACACAGTTCAGTTCAGCCATTAAAAAAAACACAACATCATGTGATTATGTTTTGATTATTCCTTCTCAAGCTAGTTAGCCCTTTACAGCAGTCCTGCAGAGCAGTTTAAGGGTGCTGTGAAAAAAACTCTTTAACCCATTAGTATCTAGCTAGTAATAAAATTTCTTCCACATGGCCTTTGCGCTGCTCTTCCTCTGGAGCTGTATCGATTTATTCTGCATTCTTTTATTGAATCAGAGTCAGGTTTATTATCACTGGCATGTCATAAAATTTGTTAACTTAGCAACAGTTCGATGCAATACAAAATGTAGAAGAACAATCAATCAATTAGTGTATACATATTGAATAGATTAAAAATCATGCAAAAACAGAAATATATATTAAAAAAAGTGAGGTTGTGGCGACCCATTTCCTGGCGCATCCGAACCGACTCACAATTAGATAGCCTACGGGGGTTTGCGAGCATAGAGCTTTGGAGCCTCTGCGCCATGGGGGGGCCGGTTGAGGGAGGCTTAAAAGTGAGGCTGAAGTTTTCGAATAAAGTTTTTTCCTTCGACTGCAGTTACCGACTCCGTGTCGTAATTTTAGCGCTGCGTGTAGCACACCGCTACAATTGGTGACCCCGACGGTCCAAATGATTTTTGGACCAGAAATGACCGACGCCGCCTCTGTTCATGCGGTTTCGTTGAAACTGTCGGGTTTTCTGGACACAGCGCCCAGACCTATGGTTCCAGCAAGCCGAAGCCCAATTCCACGTTCGCCAGATCACCTCAGAAGACACCCGCTACTACTACGCGGTGAGCTCCCTCGACCAGGACACAGCGGCCCAGGTCGTGGAGTTCGTACAGTCGCCCCCGGCAGACGGCAAGTACACGGAATTCAAAGCCCTGCTCCTCAGGACTTTCAGAATCTCACGGCGCGAGCGGGCTGCCCGTTTACTGCACTTGGATGGCTTGGGCGACAGACCTCCTTCGGCTTTAAAGAATGAGATGTTGTCTCTGTGTGACAACATGCCTCATGTTTGAGCAGGCATTCCTGGAGCAGCTGCCCGAGGACATACGCCTGCTGCTATCCGACGCGGATTTCAGTGACCCCCGGAAGGTGGCAGGCCGGGCGGACTTGCTGTGGAACGCCAAAAAGGTGAGCGGGGCGTCCATCGCACAGATCTCCCAGCCACGCTCCCGGCAGCAAACCAGTCCAGGCCCGGCCGCAGAGCCCGCCAACCCCCAGCCCAATGAACACTGGTGCTTCTACCTCCAGCGGTGGGGCGCAGAAGCCCGCCGTTGTCGCCCGCCCTGCAAGTTCCCGGGAAACGCCAGGGCCAGCTGCCGCTGATGGCTACAGCGGCTGGCCATCGGGATAGCCTCCTGTATGTGTGGGATAGAAGGTCGGGACGCCGGTTTTTGGTCGATACTGGGGCTGAGATCAGCGTTTTACCTCCGACAAGATACGACACCCGCAGCAGGGCACCGGGTCCCCCCCTGAGGGCCGTGAATGGCAGCACAGTAAGGACCTATGGCACCCGTCAGGTGCAGCTACAGTTCGGCTCCAGCCAGTTCACGTGGGACTTCACACTGGCCGCCGTAGCCCAACCGCTTCTGGGTGCGGATTTTTTGCGGGCTCACAGCCTACTGGTCGACCTGCCCAGGAAGAGACTGGTACACGCCAAGACCTTTCAGATGTTCTCCCTGGGTGCAGCCCAGTTGCCAGCCCCTCACCTCTGCTTCATCACGCTGTCCGACAACGACTTCACCAGGGTCCTGGCGGAGTTCCCATCGGTTCTGGCACCGCAGTTCACAGCGGCCATGCCCAGGCACGGCGTACAGCACCACATCCCGACCCAGGGACCACCCCTCCACGCCCGCGCTCGGCGGCTTCCCCCGGACAAGCTCCGACTGGCGAAGGAGGAGTTCCAGAGGATGGAGGAATTGGGGATCATCCGGCGGTCCGACAGCCCATGGGCCTCCCCCCTGCACATGGTGCCCAAAGCGACGGGGGGCTGGAGACCGTGCGGCGACTACCGCAGGCTGAACGAGGCTACCACACCGGACCGCTACCCTGTGCCACACATTTAGGACTTTGCAGCAAACCTGCACGGCGCACGGATCTTCTCCAAGGTAGACCTCGTCCGAGGGTACCATCAAATCCCGATGCATCCTGACGTCCCCAAAACGGTTCTCATCACCCCGTTTGGCCTTTTCGAGTTCCTCCGCATGCCGTTCGGCCTGAAGAATGCCGCACAGACGTTCCAGCGGTTAATGGACGCGGTGGGACGGGACCTGGACTTCGCGTTCATCTATTTGGATGACATCCTCATAGCCAGCAGCAGTCGTCAGGGGCATCTGTCCCACCTCCGTCAACTCTGCGCCCGACTGAGTGAGTACGGTCTTACAATCAACCCTGCCAAATGCCAGTTCGGACTCGATACCATTGACTTCCTGGGCCACAGGATTACTAAAGACGGGGCAACCCCTCTGCCCGCTAAGGTAGATGCGGTCCGCCTCTTTCCCCGACCCGCCACGATCAAAGGCCTTCAGGAATTCGTAGGTATGGTCAATTTCTACCGCCGCTTCCTCCCTTCAGCTGCCCGGATCATGCGCCCCCTGTTCGCCCTGATGTCGAGTCCGAGCAAGGACATTACCTGGGACGAGGAGTCCGCCGCCGCTTTCGTTCAAACGAAGGAAGCTTTGGCGGACGCCGCAATGCTAGTACATCCCAGAATGGACGCCCCTACCGCCCTCACAGTGGACGCATCTAACACGGCAGTCGGTGGGGTGCTGGAGCAACTCATCGCAGGTCGCTGGCAACCCCTGGCGTTTTTCAGCAAACACCTGCGGCCACCCGAGCTCAAGTACAGTGCTTTCGACCGGGAACTGTTGGCGCTCTACCTGGCAATCTGGCATTTCAGGTACTTCCTAGAAGGTCGGCCCTTCACCACGTTCATGGACTACAAACCGCTTACCTTTGCGTTTACGAAAGCGTCCGACCCCTGGTCGTCCCGCCAGCAACGCCACCTGTCCTACATCTCTGAATACACAACGGATGTCCAGCACGTCTCAGGTAAGGACAATGTCGTGGCGGATGCGCTCTCTCGCCCTACCGTTCATGCCCTTTCCCAAGGGGTAGACTTTGAGGCACTGGCAGAGGCGCAGCAGGCGGATGAGGAGATTCCGAGTTACAGAACCACAGTCTCCGGTTTGCAGCTCCAGGACCTCCCCGTAGGCCCAGGTGAGAGGACCCTACTCTGTGACGTCGCCACCGGCCAGCCCCGTCCAGTCGTCCCGACAGCCTGGCGGCGCCGTGTTTTCGACTCCATTCATAACTTGGCGCATCCCTCCATCCGGACAACTGTCCGGATGGTTTCCAGCAGGTTCGTTTGGCACGGACTCCGCAAACAGGTCAGTGAATGGGCCAAAACGTGCATGCACTGCCAGGTGGCCAAGGTGCAGCGGCACACCAAAGCTCCGCCACAGCAGTTCCATCCCGCCCACCGGCGTTTCGACCACATTCATGTGGATATCGTGGGCCCCCTGCCAGTGTCGCGCGGAGCCCACATTACCTCCGACAGAGGCGCCCAGTTCACCTCCAGCCTGTGGTCAGCTATGGCCAGCCTTTTGGGGACTCAGCTGCACCACACAACTGCCTACCACCCACAGTCGTACGGGCTAGTGGAGCGTTTCCACCGTCACCTGAAGTCGGCCCTCATGGCCCGCCTGCGAGGAGCCAACTGGGCGGACGATCTTCCCTGGGTCCTACTCGGCATCCGCACAGCGCCCAAGGACAACCTGCACACCTCATCGGCCGAGTTGGTATACGGCGCGCACCTGGTCGTCCCCGGGGAGTTCCTACCAGCCCCAAGGGGGCAAGAGGAAGAACCCGCAGCAGTCCTGGGCAGACTACGCGAGAAGCTCGGTAACCTGGCCCCCATACCCACTTCACAGCACGGGCGGCACCCGACCTGCTTACCCAAAGACCTACAGAACGGTAAGTTTGTGTTTGTACGAAGGGGCGGGCATCGGCCGCCGCTGCAGCGGCCATACGAGGGGCCGTTTATGGTGCTCCGGAACAACGGGTCCACGTTCGTGCTGGACGTTGGGGGGAAAGAGGAGGTTTTCATGGTGGACCGCCTCAAATTGGCCCATGTGGACCTGGCGCAACCGGCCGAGTTTCCGGCGCCTCGGCGCAGAGGCCGACCTCCCAAGCAGGTTCTGGCCCAGACTCTGGACATTGGGGGGTGTATCGCCGGTTCTGGGGGGGGGGGGGTTATGTGGCGACCCATTTCCTGGCGTATCCAAACCGGCTCACAATGAGATAGCCTACGGGGGTTTGCGAGCACAGAGCTTTGGAGCCTCTGCGCCATGGGGGGCCGGTTGAGGGAGGCTTAAAAGTGAGGCTGAAGTTTTCGAATAAAGGTTTTTCCTTCGACTGCAGTTACCGACTCCCGTGTCGTAATTTTAGCGCTGCGTGTAGCACACCGCTACATGGTATTGTTTATGGGTTCAATGTCCATTTAGGAATGTCCAAATCTCTTCAAACTCCTAATGAAGTATAGTTGCTGTCAATAACTGCATCGATATGTTGGGACCAGGTTAAATCCTCAGAGATCTTGACACCCAGGAACTTGAAACTGCTCACTCTCTCCACTTCTGATCCCTGTATGAAGATTGGTTTGTGTTCCTTCGTCTTACCTTTCCTGAAGTCCACAATCAGCTCTTTTGTTTTACTGACGTTGAGTGCCAGGTTGTTGCTGTGGCACCACTCCACTAGTTGGCATATCTCACTCCTGTACACCCTCTCGTCACCACCTGAGATTCTATCAGCAATGGTTGTATCATCAGCAAATGTATAGATGGTATTTGAGCTATGCCCAGCCACACAGTCATGGGTATAGAGAGAGTAGAGCAGTGGGCTAGCACTGAGGTGTACCAGTGATGATCATCAGCAAGGAGGAGATGTTATCACCAATCTGCACAGATTGTGGTCTTCCAATTAGGAAGCCGAGGGTCCATTTGCAGAGGGAGGTACAGAGGCCCAGGTTCTGCAGCTTCTGAATCAGGACTGTAGGAATGATGGTAATAAACGTTGACCTATAGTCAATAGAAAATAGGTGCAGAAGTAGACCATTCAGCCCTTTGAGCCTGCACCGCCATTTTGAGATCATGGCTGATCATCTACTACCAATACCTGGTTCCTGCCTTGTCCCCATATCCCTTGATTCCCCTATCCATAAGATACCTATCTAGCTAACTTCTTGAAAGCATCCAGAGAAATGGCCTCCACTGCCTTCTGAGGCAGTGCATTCCAGACCCCCACAACTCTCTGGGAGAAGAAGTTTTTCCTTAACTCTGTCCTAAATTACCTACCCCTTATTCTCAAACCATGCCCTCTGGTACTGGACTCTCCCAGCATCTGGAACATATTTCCTGCTTCTATCTTGTCCAATCCCTTAATAATCTTACATGTTTCAATCAGATCCCCTCTCAATCTCCTTAATTCCAGCGTGTACAAGCCCAGTCTCTCTAACCTCTCTGCGTAAGACAGTCCAGACATCCCAGGAATTACCCTCGTGAATCTACGCTGCACTTCCTCTACAGCCAGGATGTCCTTCCTTAACCCTGGAGACCAAAACTGTACACAATACTCCAGGTGTGGTCTCACCAGGACCCTGTACAAATGCAAAAGGATTTCTTTGCTCTTGTATTCAATTCCCTTTGTAATAAAGGCCAACATTCCATTAGCCTTCTTCACTGCCTGCTGCACTTGCTCATTCACCTTCAGTGACTGATGAACAAGGATCTCTTTGTATTTCTCCCTTACCTAACTCTACACCGTTCAGATAATAAACTATGACAATGAACATCATCCTGACATAGGTGTTTGTGTTGTCCAGGTGGTCTAAAGCTATGTGGAGAGCCATTGAGATTGTGTCTGCTGTTGACCTATTGTAACCATAGGCAACTTGCAATGGGTCCAGGTCCTTGCTAAAACAAGAGTTCAGTCTAGTCATGACCAACCTCTCAAAGCATTTCATCACTGTCAATGTGAGTGCTACTGGGTGATAGTCATTAAGGTAGTCCACAAACGTGAGGAAATCTACAGATGCTAGAAATTCAAGCAACACGCACAAAATGCTGGTGGAACACAGCAGGCCAAGCAGCATCTACAGGAAGAAGCACTGTCGACATTTCTGGCCAAGACCCTTCGTCAGGACTAGCTGAAAGAAAAGATAATAGGAGATTTGTAAGTAGGAGGGGGAGGGGGAAATCCGAAATGATAGGGGAAGTCAGGAGGGGGAGGGATGAAGCTAAGAGCTAGAAAGGTGATTGGCAAAAAGGGTACAGAGCTGGAGAAGGGAAAGGATCATGGGATGGGAGGCCTTAGCGAGAAAGAAAGGGAGAGGAAAGCACCCGAGGGAGATGGAGAACAAGCAAAGAGTGATTGTAAGAGGGATAGGGAGAGGAAAAAAAAGGGGGGAATAAATAAATAAGGGATGGGGGAAGAGGGGCATTAACAGAAGTTATAGAAATCAATTTTCATACCATCAGGTTGGAGGCTACTCAGATGGAATATAAGGTGTTGTCCCTCCAACCTGAGTTTGGATTCATCTTGACAGTAGAGGAGGCCATGGATAGACATAACAGAATGGGAATGGGACGTGGAATTAAAATGTGTGGCCACTGGGCGATCCTGCTTTCTCTGGCAGACAGAGCGTAGGTGTTCAGCGAAACGGTCTCCCAGTCTGCGTCGGGTCTCACCAATATATAAAAGACCACACCGGGAGCACCGGACGCAGTATACCACACCGGCCGACTCACAGGTGAAGTGTCGCCTCACCTGGAAGGACTGTCTGGGGCTCTGAATGGTGGTGAGGGAGGAAGTGTAAGGGCAGGTGTAGCACTTGTTCCACTTACAAGGATAAGTGCCAGGAGGGAGATCGGCGGGAAGGGATGGGGGGGGGGGGGAACGAGTGGACAAGGGAGTCGCGTAGGCAGCGATCCCGGTGGAAAGCAGAAAAGGGGGGGAAGGGAAAGATGTGTTTGGTAGAGCAATCCCTTTGGAGGGGGCCGAAGTTACGGAGAATTATATGTTGGACTTGGAGGCTGGTGGGGTGGTAGGTGAGGACAAGGGGAACCCTAACCCAAGTGGGGTGGCGGGCGGATGGAGTGAGGGCAGATGTGCGGGAAATGGGAGAGATGCGTTTGAGAGCAGAGTTGATGGTGGACGAAGGGAAGCACCTTTGTTTAAAAAAGGACGACATCTCCTTCGTACTGGAATGAAAAGCCTCATCCTGAGAGCAGATGCGGTGGAGATGGAGGAATTGTGAGAAGGGGATAGCCTTTTTGCAAGAGACAGGGTGGGAAGAGGAATAGTCCAGGTAGCTGTGAGAGTCTGTAGGCTTATAGTAGATATCAGTAGATAAACCGTCTCCAGAGATGGAGACAGAAAGATCATGAAAGATCATAAGATATAGGAGCAGAATTAGGCCATTTGGCCCTTCAAGTCTACTCCACCATTTTATCATGGCTGATCCAATCTTCCCCTCATCTCCTTCATCACCAATCAAGAATCTATCAATCTCTGCCTTAAATATACATAAATACTTTGCCTCCACATTTGCCTGTGGCAAAGAATTCCACAGATTCACCACTCTCTGGCTAAAGCACTTCCCCCTCACCCCTGTTCTAAAAGAATACCCCTCTATTCTGATGTTATGCCTGGTGTTAGACTTTGCTACCATATAACCATATAACAATCACAGCACGGAAACAAGCCATCTTGGCCCTCCTAGTCCATGCCGAACCCTTAATCTCACCTAGTCCCACCTACCCGCACTCAGCCCATAACCCTCCACTCCTTTCCTGTCCAATTTTACCTTAAATGACACAACTGAACTGGCCTCTACTACTTCTACAGGAAGCTCATTCCACACTGCTATCACTCTTCGTGTTTCCCTTAAACTTCTGCCCCCTAACTCTCAAATCATGTCCTCTAGTTTGAATCTCCCCTACTCTCAATGGAAACAGCCTATTCACGTCTATCTATCCCTCTCAAAATTTTAAATACCTTGATCAAATCCCCCCTCAACCTTCTACGCTCCAATGAATAGAGACCTAACTTGTTCAACCTTTCTCTGTAACTTAAGTGCTGAAACCCAGGTAACATCCTAGTAAATCATCTCTGCACTCTCTCTAATTTATTGATATCTTTCCTATAATTCGGTGACCAGAACTGCACACAATATTCCAAATTTGGCCTTACCAATGCCTTGTACAACTTTAGCATTACATCCCAACTTCTGTACTCAATGCTTTGATTTATAAAGGCCATCAGAAACATCCTCTCCACATCCATACTATCAAGGCCTGTCACTATTCGATGTGATTTAATGAGGTCACCTCTCATACTGCTGAATTCCAGTGAATACTAGCCCAGCCCATGTGACAAATCATACGATCAGGAATAATTTTTGTGAACCTCTTTTGAATCTGGTGTGGATCCTATGTAGCCTGGAATGGTTTGAATATAACTGTAAATCTGGACTGTTTTCACTTAAAATGATTCAAAATAGAATTTGCAAGTTGCCCTCATGCTGAATGCTTTTCTTAGTTCCTCTTTCTCCACTGAATCTGCTCTCAGGATGATGTCTTTCATTCCAGAACTACTCAGACACCTTCCTTCTTCAAAATGAAGGTCTTTCCTTCCTCCACTATCAATCCCTTCTCTTCCATTTTACACGTGTTTGCCATCATCCCTCCCCCCTACCAGGGAAAGGGTTCCTCTTGTCTTCATCTACCACCTAATCAGCCTTTGCTTCCATCACATAATTCTCCAAAACTCCCTTCACCTCCTACTGTATCCCACCACAAAGCCTATCTCCCCCCGCCACTCCAAACTTCCTGCTTTCTACAGGGATCACTGTGCAAAAGTCCACTCATCCCTCCCCACTAATCTCCTTCCTGGTACTTATCCTTCCAAGCAGAACAAGTGCTACACCTGCCCTTACACCTCCTCCTCCTCACTACCATTTAGGGGCCCAAACAGTCCTTCCAGGTTTGACACTTCACCTGTGAGTCTTTAGGGGTCATCTGTTGTATGAGGCCCTACTGGTGTAGCCACCTGTATATAGTTGAGACCTGATGTAAATTAGGAGTTGGAGGAGTTATATTCTGTCTGGGAAGCTTCTTACCTGATGGCATGAATATCGATCTTTGGGTAATTGATTCCCTTCATCATTTGTCATTCTTGTTTCCCTCTCTCACCTTACCTCCTTACCTGCTTATCACTTCCACCTAGTGCTTCTCCCACTTGCCTTTCTTCTGTGGCCTTCTGTCCTCTCCTATCAGATTTTCCTTTCTCCAACCCTCTTTCACCTGTAAACATCCCAGCTCTTTACTCTTTCATCCCTCCTCTTCTCCTAATTTCACCTGTCATCTACTGCCTCCATCCTTACTTTCTCACTCTGACCTCAGTTTTTTTTTCTCAAATCTGGTTGTCTTGTTGGGATTTCCAGCATCTGTAGATTTTTTAATGGCCAGCTGTTTTCCTTTGTTTAAATAAAAACAGGAAATGTATGTTTGTGATTTCCAGCATCTCTGCTTTTAAAATCAGTTTTGCTCAGTTGTATCTGTTGAGTAATAATAAATATTGGTAGAGAGCCCTAGTCTGATGAACTAAGAAACAAAAACTACAGAAAGTATGTCAATACAATGTTGCATACCTGGAGAGTGGTTTTATTCCATTCCCAGTTCACTGCTTCTTATAGCATTTACAAAATGATAGCAAAGTGTGGAAAATCTCATACAATCATTGAAAGATTAATAATGTCTGCTGTATCAGAAATGCTCACAACTTCTCAAGATGGATAACGGTATTTTAAAATCAATTCCTCTGAGTGATAACATTGAGAAACAACAATGCACAGTTACAAAAAACAAAATTTGGTATACAACTAGATAAGTCAGCTGTGCAAGACAAAAAGGCATTGCTAATGGCATATATACATTTTATCAAAAATAGAAAAGATTATGAAGAGATTCTCTTTTGTAAAAAGTTACAGCCAAATATCAACGGATATTCCTCCTTCTCCAGTCTTTTCCAACTATCATCTCCCATTTTCTTACTGTATTTCTCACTCCCCCAGCAAACTGACTTCACCTACTGATTTATAACATACTGCTTCTTAAAACCCCAACTTCTTACCCCACCTTATTCAGTCATTTTCTCCCTTCCTTTCCATTGAAAGGTTCAATTTGTAACATCCTCTCCATAGATGCTGCTTGACCTGCTGAGTTTCTCTAGCATTTTGTATGTGTGATACTCTGGTTTTCCAGCATCTGCAGAATCTCGTGTTTGGGGCTTGTTCTGTCTAGTAATACTCTCACCTCACTGAAGCTTTGTTTTTTTGAGTTAGGGCATCATGAAATTGATTCCCAGCTTAGCAATGATAACTGATTTTATGCTCCATGCATAATGTAGGAAAATATTCTTTTAAAGGAAGATTATAATAGATTATAAGATTATAACTGAGCCATGCAAATGAAATGCTTCTGTTGCCATCATTCCCACAATCCTGATTGAGAAGTTCCAGAACCTGAACCTCTGTACTTCTCTCTGCAATAGAATCCTCAACATCCTAACTGGAATGGTTGTATCATCAACAAATTTATGGATGGTATTTGAACTATGTTTAACCACACAGTCATGTGTTTACAGAGAGTAGAGCAGTGGGCTAAGCACACACCCCTGAGGTCCACCAGTGTTGATTATCAGTGAGAAGAATATGTTATCACCACTCCATACAGAGTTTGGTCTTCCAGTTAGGAGAGCCACTGAGATTGTGTCTCCTATCGACCTATTGTGGTGATGGGTAAATTGCAATGGGTCCAGGTCCTTGCTGATGCAGGAGTTCAGTCTAGTCATAACCAACCTCTCAAAGCATTTCAACACTGTTGATGTGAGTGCTACTGGGTGAAAGTCATTAAGGTAGCCCACATTATTTCCTTAGGTACTGGTATAATTGTTGACTTTTTGAAGCAAGTGGGGACTTCTGCTGGTAGCAGTGAGAGGTTGAAAATGTCCTTGAATACTCCCGCTGGTTGTTTGGCACAGGTTTTCAGAGCCTTACCAGCTATTCCATCGGGACCTTCCGCCTTGCGAGGGTTCACTGTCTTTAATGACAGCCTAACATCAGCCTCTGAGACAGAGATCACAGGGTCATCAGGTGCAGCAGGGATCTTCACAGCTGTAGTTGTGTTCTCCCTTTCAAAGTGTGCATAGAAGGTGTTAGTTCATCTGGTAGTGAAGCATCGTTGACATTCTTGCTGTTGGGTTTTGCTTTGTAGGGAGTACTGTCTGGCAAAAACTGCCAGAGTTGCCCTACATCTGATGTTGTCTCCCACCTCACTCATTTGAAATTTTCTCATCTCCTTTGAAATAGCCCTCTGTAAATCCTACCTAGTTTTCTGGTACAGACCTAAATCGCCAGACTTGAATGCCACAGATCTAGCCTTCAGCAGACGATGTACCTCCTGGTTCATCCATGGCTTTTGGTTTGGGAATGTACAGCAAGCCTTTGTAGGCACACACTCGTCCACAGGTTTTGATGAAGTCGGTAACAACTGCGGCATACATGAATCCCTGAATACAGTCCATTCCACCGATTCAAAGCAGTCCTGTAGGTGTTCCTGTGCTTCCCTTGTCCAAACCTTCTGGGTCCTCAACACTGGTGTTGCAGTCTTCAGCTTCTGCCTGTACTCAGGGAGTAGAAGTACAGCCAGGTGATCAGACTGCCTGAAGTGAGGTCATGGAATAGCCCGGTAGGCATTCTTGATGGTGGTGTATCAATGGTCCAGTGTGTTGTTTCCTCTGGTATTGCAAGTGATCTGTTGATGGTAATTACTTAGTGACTTTTTTCAGACTGGCCTGGTTAAAATCTCCCAAAATGACGGTGAGGGCATTAGGGTGCGCTCTTTTGTGTATGTTGATCCCATTACTCAGTTCATCTTCGGCCTGAGGTAGAATGAATACTGCTAGTGTAATGATCCCGGATATATCTTGTGGTAGGTAAAACGGACGGCACTTAACTGTTAGAAATTCCAGATCTGGTGAGTAGAATTGGGACAACACTGATATACTTGTACACCAGGAAGAGTTGATCATGAGGCATACTCCTCCACCTCTGCTTTTGAGAGAGACTATAGCTCTAAACTGACTGTGTAAAGCCATCAATCTGAATCGCTGCATTGAATTGATTTTCCTTTGTTCTATTTCACTATATCTTGGTACAAATGACGGTAATAAACAAATTTACCTAATGCCCCAGATTCTAGCACTCTCCTGCACTCTAGGGTAATTGATAGTTACTATTAAAGTTATCAATACACACATCTTTAGTGTAAGGGAAAGAACTAGAAGAGCCAGAAGGAACTTGCACATTTATAGAAAGAATGCGGGGATTCCGTACAGACAGCACCTCAGTCGAAGACCCGTCAGCTACCCTCACCTGGTTTGGCCCATCTGTTGAGACGGTTTACCGGGGTGTGTTATAGCTGCCCTGAAAAAGGCATGGCAGGCCCCTCACCAGAGATGCTACACCTACCTCAACAACCCATAAATAATAGAGGAGCAAACTCAATGAGCCAAATGGTCTAATTATGCACCTTGGTCTTATGGACGTGGATTGGACATCATGTCTTAAGAGGATAGGCCTTTGTTTTAAGGCCTATTATCCTTGGAGAGGAGGAGCTGCTAAGACCATAGGAAGAATTCTATGATGTATTGATCTAATTTTTTTTTGTTTTTTTGGTCATATCATTGTCATAAAACATAGTCTTCAACCCTTGGTGAGGTAGGGGATCTGTCTGTCCCAGTGTATGAAGTCTGGCTCTGTTGGATTGAGCAGAGGAGACCGATTAATGGTCTCAACGGTCAAAAAGGTAGGCCAACAGGTGTTCTGGAGCGCTAAGAGCACGACAAGGCACTTAGACGTCCTGGTCATCCACTGCAAGAGGTGGTGATCTCTTTAAACTCACCCGGTAGAAGACAAAGGCAAACCACTACTGTAACTGCTAAGTACATGATTTCCCAATATGTCAGAGTAGCGTAGAGGGAAATCATCTGCCGACTGGAAATTCCAGATGCAACCTACAACGATGACCGCTATTCCTTAATGCCTGATTTATTATCCCTCTCCTGCTAGTGTCGATAGGCTTTGATGGAACTCTGCAGCTGGTAGGCTTTGTAACCTTTGCTCTTTGTATCTTGATAATTTGTTATTTCTTTACATCTTCACATCTTGCACGAAGAATTGCTTTTTACTTGAAGTTTTATAGCTGTTCTATCAAATAACCATGAGATGAATAGGTTGTGGGTCTGATTTCAGCTGGTATAGGTTGTACTTGGTCGATACATCAATAATCAGTTCAACACTGCAAGCTCACCACATCATAGACTCAGTAGATAAATAAACATACTAATGGTGATTGAGTAATATACAGCATTTATTATGCAGTGTAGTGAAGTATTAACCAAGGTTTCGAATGCACTATCACTGTGCTGGCTTTTACTGATCCTCAGTTACCATATGTACTGTATACAGCTGCCAGCAGAGAAACAGCTTAGAGATGTTCTGCATCAGGATCAGGGCACATGGTTAAAACTTGTGGCATTGTTAGCCGGAGTCTGTTACCCTCTGAGCAAAACTACCCCACAGACAAGTTGGAGTTCATGACATTGAAGGGGCTCTGGTGGACTGGTGCCAAGTTTGAGGTGTATGACAGCCTGAAGTACTGGCTAGGGAGTAGGAACATTGATGCTGATGAATGATTTGCACCTGAAGGGCTGGACAGGGTTAGAGGAAGAGTGTTCCTGCTGCTGGAGTCAGAGCCATGTGTCAGTTTTCCATCACTGGGCAGAGGGAAAACAAGGGCAGGATCAAGCAGTTGATCATTGGGAGGTTCTGATGGTGTCATTCCACAAGTTTACTGGAACCTGATGGCTCTGAAGACAGATCAGTTGCCGGAATTGAGCTCTGGGGAGGCGACAGCTGCTCAGTGAGATGACCTATGTATTGGTACTGTTTGGTCAGCAGTTGAAAAGGGGACATGGCCCAAGCAGACAAGATGAAACATTCTGCTGTGCCTGCTTGTGAGAGAATGGTCCGGGTTGGAGTTTAGGAGCCAGATCCCATACTGGGTCACATCGCCTCCAGACTGGCCTCGGCATTACCAGCTGGCCTGCCTGAGAAATATCATAGAAACATAGAAAATAGGTGCAGGAGTAGGCCATTCGGCCATTCGAGCCTGCACTGCCATTCAGTATGATCATGGCTGATCATCCAACTCAGAACCCTGTACCTGCTTTCTCTCCATACCCCCCGATCCCTTTAGCCACACGGGCCATATCTAACTTTCTCTTAAATATAGCCAATGAACCGGCCTCAACTGTTTCCTGTGGCAGAGAATTCCACAGATTCACCACTCTCTGTGTGAAGAAGTTTTTCTTCATCATGGTCCTAAAAGGCTTCCCCCTTTATCCTTAAACAGCGACCCCTCGTTCTGGACTTTCCCAACATCAGAAACAATCTTCCTGCATCTAGCCTGTCCAATCCCTTTAGAATTTTATACGTTTCAATAAGATCCCCCCTCAATCTTCTGAATTAAGTTTTTCTTGATATGAAAGTCCTGCCATCCCAGGAATCAATCTGGTGAACTTTCTCTGTACTCCCTCTATGGCAAGAATGTCTTTCCTCAGATTAGGGGACCAAAACTGCACATAATACTCTAGGTGCAGTCTCACCAAGGCCTTGTACAACTGCAGTAGAACCTCCCTATTCCTGTACTGAAATCCTTTTGCTATGAATGCCAACAGACCATTTGCCTTTTTCATATTGGAGGATTGTGTTGATGATTCTGGCCATTTGGGTGTTGACAAGACATATGGATTGCTCAGAGATCAGTTCTACTGGCCGTAAATAAAACCAGAGGTTGAAGAGTCTGCAAGTCATGTGTCTGATGTATACAGAGGAAGACGCTGCCTACAAGGGTAACTCAGTTGTCCCACTTGCAGAGTGCAGGGCTCCTTGATCTGGTGTGTATGGATTTCCTGTCAATAGAGCCAAACGCCAGCAACTTGGTGAGTGTATTGGTTACAGATCTCTACACGAGATATGCACAAGCCTTCCTTACCAAGGATCTGAGGATGTCCTCAATGGCCAATGTGTTTTGGGAGACGTATTTCATTTATTACAGCCTCCCCAGGTGGATACTTAGTGATCAGGGACGGGATTTTGAGAGTAGACTTATACATCAGGGGCATTTAGGAAACTCTTAAACTAAAGACATGTATGTTAGGAAAATGCAGGGTATGTATGGCCTGTGTAAGTGGGAAAGGTTAAATTGATCATGGAGTGTGTTTACATATTTGGGAATAAAGGTGTATCTGCCATTTTTCCCATGTATTACAAGCAACTTTTATTTTGATAGATCTATTTTGATAAATTGTATATTTGGATCAAACCGTCATGTAACTTGCATTATGTTTAAGTGTGTTTGATATCTTTTGTTTCAGGCCAAAGAGTTGCCAACGCTAAAAGACAATGACTTTCTAAATGAAGGGCAAAGAATTCAAATAGGGGATGAAAATAAAAAGATGTTTCTGGACAAACTTAAGCGTGATGTTGAGGTGAGTAATGATGATGACAGTCGCAAAGTGGAAACTGCTGAATTATGCTGCATGAGAAAGATCTCTGAGTCAGAAGAATGCTTGGTCAGATGGGACCTGAAGCTTGATGGTAATTCTCTCCTCTTAGTGTTCCATGTGGAATACTTGACTCCTGCTTGATGCCTTTGTGTTTGGATCTGAAGAATTTAATCCTTGTTCCTTCCAATGATTTTGCAGCTCCTCCTATTCACCTATGCCTCTTTCATTCTTTAAACAGTAACCTATGCCTAACATCTTCTGCCAGCCCATAGAGCAGCAGAATGAATTAAATGAGAATGGACTTGAGAAACTGACACTCTCCTGTATCCACGTTACTGACTAGGAGCTCTGACTGTGATAGTCATATTGGCTCATGTTAAATCATTAGACATACAGAAAAGCACAATTGGCTATTTGGCCCATCAAATCTGCTCTGCCATTCAGTCATCTCTAATTTATGTCCTTTCTCAATCCCATTCTCCTGTGACCTTTGACGTCCTTACTAGCAAGAACCTTTTAACCTCCTCCAATGACTTTGCCTCCACTGCCATCCATGGCAATGAATTCCACAGATTCGCCACCTAAAGAAATTATTTCTCATCTCTATTCTAACGGGACATCTTCTATTTTTATGCGGTGCCCTCTGGTCCTAAACTCTTCCACTATGAAACATCCTTTCTACATTCACTCTATCGAGGCCTTTCACCATTTAATACACATTCACTGAGAAACTAATGGCACTTTGATTTATAATTTTGGGCAGCACAGTAGCATTGTGGTTAGCACAGTTGCTTTTCAATGCCAGTGAACACAAAATGAAATTCAATTCCCATCACTGTCCAGCATCCACAGAATCTCTTTGTGTTAAAGTTTAAATCACAGTCTAATCTACAATTAATACCACCTGAATTAATCTCAGGTTTAATGAATCCAGATGGAACAAAAGGCTTTTTTTTCCAGACAGGATTTCTATGTGTATGTAGATCTTTGTGCTATTTGGCAAAGTAGTATATCAAATTCAGAATTACAATTCACTGTATATATGAAATGGAAGATGTGGAATTCAGTTCTATTTTCTTTAATGTGTCATCCAGGAAGTCTTATTTAAACAATGGATTAAATTCCAAGGAGCGCTGGATAACTATTCATTAGAATAGTGGTCACCAACTATTTCAAGCCCAAGATCCCCTACCTCGGCCTTAGTAAGATCAACTCCAAGTCAATTAGTTACATGCATGCGCACCAGGGCAGAAAAGACCAGAAGCAGAACCCCGCAACCCGGAAGTCAAAATAATATATAAACACGGGGTACCCATCTTATTTTTTTGCACTGTGAACTGCTTTAATATTGATAATATTCTTGCAGACCGGCCAACTGGGGCGAGGGGGGGGGGTGTTAAACACGACCGGAATATAGTGATACTCAAAGCAGGCTCCTTATGTCCAGTCTATTCTAGTTTTTGCAGCTCTCAGCTTCTGTCCCGCTTGCTCACGGTTTTTCCACTGAGAAAACTCAGCGGGTTTGTCTTTAAGTGCTGGGTGCTTGGACTCGGGGTACTGAAGCAGTTTTGAGACATTGCCTCATTAGACAGCCTCCGGGCCCAAACACTGCCTCCCGCCCGCCAGACGCCTTGGCCAGGTGTGGCTGGTCGTGGGTGGGGTGGGAGGACAAGTTCAGGGCCGGAGGTCTCCATGCTGGGGCCACGGTGGTTGCAGTCCGGAGAGCACAGCTGACTGAGTGAGGAGTGCAACAGAGCGCCCGCCCACCTCCTTTGTAGGATCTATTGGCCGACAAATGTTTGTTTCAGTAGATTGCAGCGAGGTAGCTGCTCTGCTACTTATGAAACGCCGAGTCCGAATTAGATGTGAAGATTTTAGCACCGGGTTCCCCATGAACATTCGGTGTGTTAAACAGGTTTAGAGGCAGCGCTCCAGGCCGGTACCAACGGCACTTCCCGCCGGCCGCCCGAGGCCAACCAGTGATCCCTGGCATGAAGTTATCACTGCATTTAGTCGCCTGATGACCTCGCTTGCATTCAAGTTCAACAGTGGGCTGACAGGGAATGAGGAAACGTGAAGCTGACTCATATCGTTTCCTCCCGGCCTGGTGGTTGGGGACCAGTGAATTACACTGTAGTGCGTGGCGGGGGAGCTACACACATGCGCACTGGGCAGAAAGAACGGAACTAAAACCCCACAACCCAGAAACAATCTCTCAACAGTATTTGTGTATTTACTTTTCATTTTTTGTCGGGATCAACTGGGGAAGTTTCAAAGATCGACTAGTCAATCATGATTGATGGGTTGGCGACCACTACATTAGAATATAAAAATGCCACTGATTTGAGTTTATTTTGGGGGTAAAATTAAATAATTCAAGAAGGGCCTTGGCTAGAAACATTGACTGTATTCCTCTCCATAGATGCTGCCTAATCTGCTGAGTTCCTTCAGTATTTTGTGTGTGTTAATCTGGTGAACCAGTAGATTTTTCTATTTCACTTTATTAATGATGTCTACTGACGCTGAACCCAACACGGATAGAAAGCGTGCAAGGGAGAGATCCAGCTGGATTCAAATTCAGGAGCCTTTGCTCTGAAGTCTAGCACTGATGCCACTACATCACCAGATGGCTTGAGCACCCATAATCACAAGTAATTCTACAGATGCTAGTAATAGACAGTAGATAATAGGTGCAGAAGTAGACCATTCAGCCCCTCGAGTCTGCACCGCCATTTTGAGATCATGGCTGATCATTTACTATCAATATCCAGTCTCTGCCTTGTCCCCATATCCCTTGATTCTCCTATCCATCAGATACCTATCTAGCTCCTTCTTGAAAGCATCCAGAGAATTGGCCTCCACCGTCTTCCGAGGCAGTGCATTCCACACCTCCACACCTCTCTGGGAGAAGAAGCTCTTCCTCAACTCTGTTTTAAATAACTGACCTCTTATTCTCAATCCATGCCCTCTAGTACTGGACTCTCCCAACATCTGGAACATATTTCCTGCCTCAATCCTATCAAATCCTTTAATTCTCTTAAACGTTTCAATCAGATCCCCTCTCAATCTCCTCAATTCCAGCTTGTACAAGCCCAATCTCTCCAATCTCTCTGCGTAAGACAGCCCTGCCAACCCAGGAATCAACCTAGTGAATCTATGCTGCACTTCCTCAATTGCCAGAATGTCCTTCCTTAAACCTGGAGACCAAAACTGTACACAATATTCCAGGTATGGTCTCACCAGGGCCCTGTACAAATGCAAAAGGACATCCTTGCTCTTGTATTCAATTCCCCTTGTAACAAAGGCCAACATTCCATTTGCCCTCTTCACTGCCTGTTGCACTTGCTTATTCACCTTCATTGACTGATGAACTAGGACTCCTAGGTCTCTTAGCATTTCTCCCTTACCTAACTCTACACAGTTCAGACAATACTCTGCCCTCTTGTTCCTGCTTCCAAAGTGGATAACTTCACATTTATTCACATTGAATGACATCTGCCAAGTATCTGCCCACTCACCCAGCCTATCCAAGTCTCCCTGTTTTCTCCTAATGTCCTCTTCGCATGTCACACTGCCACCCAGCTTAGTATCGTCAGCAAACTTGCTGATATAGTTTTCAATGCCCTCATCTAAATCGTTGACATAAATCGTAAAGAGCTGTGGTCCCAATACAGAGCCCTGTGGTACCCCACTAGTCACCTCCAGCCAGTCTGAGAAACACCCATTCACTGCTACCCTTTGCTTTCTATCTGCCAACCAGTTTTCTATCCATGTTGAAACCCTGCCCCCAATGCCATGAGCTCTGATTTTACTCACCAATCTCCTACGTGGCACCTTATCGAATGCCTTCTGAAAATCTAGGTACACAACATCTACTGGCTTACCCTCGTCTAACATCCTTGTTATACCCTCAAAAAACTCCAACAGATCAGTCAAGCATGATTTGCCCTTGGTAAATCCATGCTGGCTCAGCCTAATCCTATTTCTGCCATCTAGATGTGCCACTATTTCGTCCTTAATAATGGACTCAAGCATCTTCCCCACGACTGACGTTAGGCTAACAGGGCGATAGTTCTCCGTTTTCTCCTTCCCTCCATTCTTGAAAAGTGGGACAACATTAGCCACTCTCCAATCTTCAGGAACTGATCCTGAATCTAAGGAACATTGGAAAATGATCACCAATGCAGCCGCAATTTCCTGAGCCACCTCTTTTAGAACCCTCAGATGCAGACCATCTGGACCCGGGGATTTATTAGCCTTCAGTCCTACCAGTCTACTCATTACAGTTTCTTTCCTAATGTCAATCTGTCTCAATTCCTCTGATATCTTATGACCCTGTCCCATCCATATATCTGGGAGATTGCTTGTGTCCTCCCTGGTGAAGACAGATCTAAAATACACATTAAATTCTGTTGCCATTTCCCTGTTTCCCATAACAATTTCTCCCAATTCATTCTTCAAGGGGCCAGCATTGTTCTTAACTATCTTCTTTCCCTTCACATAACTAAAAAAGCTTTTGCTATCCCCTTTTATATTCCAGGCTAGACTGAGCTCATACCTGATTTTTTCTCTCCGTATTGCTTTTTTAGTTAAGATCTGCTGTTCCTTAAAACTTTCCCAATCATCTGTATTCCCACTCATCTTAGCCCTGTCATACTTCTTTTTCTTTAATGCTATACAATCTCTGACTTCCTTTGTCAACCACTGTGGCCCCTTCCCCCTCTTTGAATCCTTCCTTCTCATTGGAATGAACTGCATTTGCATCTTTTGTATTATGCCCAAGAATATCTGCCACTGCTGCTCCACTCTCTTTCCTGCCAGGGCATCCGCCCATTTAACTTTGGCCAGCTCTTCCCTCATGGCTCCGTAGTCTCCTTTATTTAATTGCAACACTGACACCTCTGATCTGCCCTTATCCCTCTCAAATTGTAGATAAAAACTTATCGTGTTATGATCACTACTTCCTAATGGCTCCTTTACTTCAAGATCACTTATCAATTCCTGTTCATTACACATCATCAAGTCCAAAATAGCCTCGTTCCTGGTTGGCTCAAGCACAAGCTGTTCCAAAAATACATCCCTTAGACACTCCACAAACTCCCTATCCTGGGGTCCAGCACCTACCTGATTCTCCCAATTGCTGCATGTTGAAATCTCCCATAACGACTGCATTACCTTTAGCACTTGCCAATGTTAACTCCCTAATCAACTTGTACCCAATATCCACGCTGCTGTTTGGGGGGTCTGTACACAACACCCATTAGGGTCTTTTTACCCTTACTGTTCCTCAGCTCAATCCACACAGACTCTACTTCCCCTGTTCCCAAGTCACCTCTTGCTAAGGACTGAATCTCATTCCTCACCAACAGGGCCACCCCACCCCCTCTTCCCATATTTCTGTCTCTACGATAGCATGCATACCCTGGTACACTCAATTCCCAGGCCTGATCCCCTTGCAGCCATGTCTCCGTTATCCCAACAATATCGTAGTTCCCCATTTTCATCTGAGCTTCAAGCTCATCTGTCTTATTTCCGACACTATGCGCATTCAAGTATAGAATTCTTAGCCCATTCCTCCTCTCTTTGCTTAAAACACTGTCTACTGTACCTAACCCAGCTCCTTGAACTTCCATCAGGCTAATTGCACCTTGAATTTTGATGACCTTCTCAAGATCACCCAAACCTTCTACACATTTAACCCCATGCTCCTTCTGACCAACCCTCTGGATCTGGATCCCTGCCCCCTGTACATCTAGTTTAAACCCCCCCGAGCAGCACTGGCAAACATTCCTGCAAGAATGTTAGTACCCCTCCGGTTCAGATGTAGACCGTCCCTTCGAAACAGATCCCAATGTCCCTGGAACAAAGACCAATTATCCAAAAACCTGAACCCTTCCTTCCTGCACCATGCTCTCAGCCTCGTATTAATGTGCATATTCATTCTTTTCTTCGCCTCACTCGCACATGGCACAGGTAGCAATCCCGAGATTGTCACCCTGGAGGTCCTGCCTTTCAGCTTCACTCCTAACTCCCTGAACTCTCTAAGCAGGACCCCCTCACTCACCTTACCTACATCGTTGGTCCCTACATGGACCACTACTTCTGGGTTCATGCCCTCGTTCTCAAGTATAGCCTGCACCCGATCTGAGATGTCCCAGACCCTGGCACCAGGGAGGCAACATACCATCCGAGACTCCCGATCTGCCCCACAAAATCTCCTAACTGCCCCCCTGATTATAGAATCCCCTAAAACTATCGCTCTCTTCTCTTCCCTCCTCCCCTTTCTAGTTGAGGGTTCAACCTCTGTGCCAGAGGCAGGACCACTACAACTCATTCCTGGTAGGTCATCCCCATCAACAGTATCCAGTACGGTATACTTATTGTTAATGGGAATGGCCGCAGGGGTGCTCTGCTCTCTCTGCCTGCTCCCCCTGCCTCTCTGGACAGTCACCCATCTGCCTACTTCTTGGATTTTTGGTGTGACTACCTCCCGATAACTCCTATCTATCTCTGCCTCTGCCTCCTGAATGATCCATAGTTCATCCAGCTCCTGCTCCAATTCCCTAACTCGGTCTGATAGGAGCTGCAGCTGGACGCACCTTTTGCAGGTGTGGTCATCAGGGACAACTGTGTTGACCCTGACTTCCCACATACTGCATACGGAGCACACCACTGCTCTGACTGTCTCCCCCATACCTGAACTGGATTAATAGAATGTCTAAAAAGCACCTAGTGACCTTACCTTCTTCCCCTCAGCGAGCAATCACACAAGCTTACCGAAGCCCACTTAGCCAAAGCCCAGGACTCTGCTTCTACGTACTCAGCCCACTTAGCCAAAGCCCAGGACTCCGCTGCCCACTCTGAAAAGAAGTCCTGCCTTTTAAAGTGCGCGCTCGACGCTGATGTCACTCGCGCCTGCGCAGTTCCCCCTCCTCCACAGGTATTGACCAGGGAGGCTTAAATCCTACCTACAACGGTCGAATTCTCTGAGCTCCCAGCTGAATCACAAGCTGTAACTTGCTCCCGATTCAAATGACCACTCTGAAAAGAAGTGGCTAGGTTGTGGCCACAATCCAGAACAACAGACAAAACGTCGGAAGAATTCAACAGGTAACAAGATTTTATGGAAAGGAACAAACAGACAATATTTCAGGCCACGACCATTCATCGGTAGTTGAGCAACCAAGTAGTTTGATTCCCAGATGTAGCCAGGTGTATGGAATCAATTTTACACACAACATTTACGTAAAGACAGCTGATGTGTATTAATGAGGCGTTTGGAGCACTAAGTTTACTGTGTGTTTTATGTGGGCAGAGTATGGTATAGATATTGGGAGCCTTTCAGAAGATACACTCCCAGTAATGACTGAAACACTCTACCTGGGACACACTCAAACTGCTGGAGGAGCTCAGGAAGTCAGCCAGCAACTTTGGTGGGGAATAAATAGTTGATGTTTTGGGTCGAGACGCTTCATCAGGACTGGAAAGTAAGGAAGCAGAAGCCAGAGTCAGAAGGTGGGGAGAGGGGAAAGGGGTACAAGCTGGCAGGTGAGACCATGTAAGGGGGAAGGTGAATGCAATTAATTTAGTTTTTAAATCCTCTTGGTTGTCCCAAATGCATTTATAATCAATGAACTGGTTTTGAAGTGAAAGTTTGAATGTAGTGTTACGGACTCAGCAACAATAAATATATGAGTGAGGCAGGGTTTTGATAACAAATAAAACGTTTATTGAAACACTGAAAAACAAACCCCCAAAAGTAAACAAATCACTAACGTAACTGGAAATCAGCTGCTGTGCGGCAGCTTAAACAGTTCTTAAAGCAATGAAGCTTAAACAGTTCTTAAAGCGATGTTGCAAAAACAGTTCTTCAAAGTGCTATTGCAAAAGTTCAAAGTACTTGCAGTTCATTTAAGGGAGAGACTTTTTAAGACGATTTAAATTCTCTTTCACGTCGTCTTGCTGCGATTCCCAGTCGAACTACTTTTCCCACGGAGAATTTACGAAGATGAGATGAAACAGCTTAAAGGCGCTGACCTTTCCTTTACAAAACTGTTCCCAATCCTTTCTGCTATTCACAGGGATTAACACGAGAACAGTCAACAAATTCCTTCCAAATGAGGATCAGACAAGGTTGAACCTGTTCCACCATCGAAATCGACTTTCCTCGATCTTTTAACTCCCAAACTCTGATCTTCACTCTCCACTGACTTTTAACTAGCAGAATTATAAAGAAACTGCTGGCAATGACCTTTTAAACTTTAGGCATTAAATAAAAACTCCACCTTTCAACCACACTGTGTCACAATATTAAATCACACAGTGGCATGAAGTCAACATGGCAAATCCAGCCACAAACTGCCCCTCCTCACAGGGTGGGGTCTTCCTTTTATACCCTGTAAAAAAATCCCGTCACATGACTTCTACTGGTGGGAAAATGATGTCACTCCACCATCACAAGACCATTACCTCAAGTCCAGTACAGCTTCAACACCAGTCACGTGACAAGTACACCACTGTCACGTGTCACGGGTACGTAACAGTAGACATTTGAGATTTTTTGGTATGTGGCTATCCTTACTACATACTTTTCTCAGTCACAACCACAACTGTAGTTAAGGGAATTAACATTAATGTACCATATAGCCTACTGTATAATATGGGACTACTTTATGTTGTATTAACACATTGCGTGTACTTTTAGGCGCATATTGTGCGTGTTCAGTTCAGTTTCAATTAGTAAAAAGTCCTGTTAACTTAGTTTCCTTCTCCAGCGTTTTTACTTTCAGCTTTGTTGTGTAACCCGGCCACATACATAGCAAATTGACAGCAAGATTAATGAACCTACATCATATCAGAACGCCATGTTTTAATTGATAATGACACTTGGAGGAAGAGTGCAAGGAACAAGCCAAAGAGCGGGAGAAGAAGGCAGAGTGAGGCCACAAGTCTGAAAGGAAGCGGGAGCACAGCCGGTAACTGGAACATCAGGAGATCAAGAGACCATAGCCAGCGCTGACCTAGGGACTGAGGGTCTGCCTGTCCCAGAAGGGAGATTAAAAAGGAGCGACGCACACACACCTAGATGGATTGTGCTCGTGGAGCTAGCAAAAATGTCACGTGAGTCAAAAAGAAATCAAAGGGAAAACGGGGTTTAGTTAACATAATAAGGATGGTGATGATTGGAACCAGTACGGCATTTGATAGTAATATTGAAGACTGGGTAACTTACATTGAAAGAGTGGAGTTATATTGTGATGCTAACGGTGTTAATGATGAAAAGGAAGCCAGCGTCTTAATATAATGGGCGCGAAAACATACAGGCTGCTATGGAGCTTGTTAACCCCTGAAAAGCCAGCTGACAAAACTTTCAAGCAAATAGTAGACACTCTCCAGCAGCATTTAAACCCCAAACCACTGGTCATTGCTGAAAGATTTAAATTTCACAGATGGAATTGGAGCAGAAATGAAAGCATTTCTAATATTGTGCTAAATTGCACAAATGATCAGAACATTGTCAATTTGGAGCAGATATATTGGACGCATTGAAAGACAGGTTAGTGTGTGGTATGCACTGTGAAACCACACAGAAGAAGCTCCTGTGTGAAACAGACCTCACATTAAAAAGACACCAGACATCTCAATATCATTAGAAACACCCGCACAAGGTGCTTCAGAGATAACAACCAAAATCTCTGGAATATGCTAAGAATAAAATGTCACTGAGCAGAAAGGAAGGAAAGAAATGTTACCGTTGTGGGAACATGTGACATGGTTTAAGACAAGGAATGGAGGAATGCAGTGTGGCAAACAGGGCCACACTGGCAGAGCATGCAAAGCTAGTGAACAACAGAAAAAGGACAAAATACAGAGAAACAAGAAACCCCAGAAAGGAAAACACGACAATATACACAAAATGAAAGAAGGCAGTTCTGATGAAAACGACTCGGTCTCAGTGAATTGTCTTGTCTGCAACTTCACAGCGTGAAGGAGACAGATGATCGAAGAGTAATATGGATCATTCCACAATTGGCCAGCGTGAGACTGAAAATGGAGTTGGACACTGGCTCAGCTCTAACAATGATCTCTGTACAGGATTACAAATGACTGTTTTCTCACATACCTCTGAAACGAACTAAACTACTGCTAAAGACTTACACAGGATAGAAAGTGCATCCGAAAGGTAAAATTAAAGTGACAGTGACCCACGGAGACAAAACACAGCAGCTGAACCTCTATGTACTGAAAAATGGAGGAGCACCATTGCTGGCTGAGGAAAATCCAGTTGGACTGGCACACCAGCAAGGCACTTGATGTGTCAACAAAGGAGGGCAGCTCGGCGGGGATGATGTCCTCAGCTCTCCTCTCAACCATTGTCGACTATAACAACAATGAGGAGGAGCTAGACAGTGTCAACAATGAGGACGAACGCAGTATCTGTGGCCGCGACTTGGATGAAGATACAAAGGATGCAAGGGAAACAGATATTGCCAGTGAGCAGGATGATGAAGACTACCTGGAAGTAAAAGAGCAGATGTACCAGGAGAAATTGACATCTCTCAAAAGACAGCAACAGCAGTTACAGGAAGGCTCCTTGCAGGAGTATCAGAAAAGGATGAAGAAACTAGATCAACAATACAAGGACAGAATTCAAAATGCAGAGCTTTTTCTGTGACTGGTGACAGAATCAGTGGAAAGGAATTATATTAAAGAGAAGAAAGCAGCAGTGAAGGAATTTGAAGATAAAAAGATTGAGTTAGAAGAGAAGAAAAAGTTGATTGAGAATGAGAAGATGAGAATGGAACTCACAGGAGGTATACACAGGAGGCTTTACCTATGAAAGTAAAGCCAATAATGACTAGGAAACTAAGGAGGAGACCATATGACCCTGTTCCAATTACAGACAAAAGACAAAAACCTGCACCTGTGCAATTAAATTACTTGTTAGCAGGTCAATGGATAATGGAAAATCTGCAAACTCTCAATAAGCTTATATATCTGAAAAGACCAGCATCTCGGATTTCTCCTGAGCATTTTCTTGCTATATCAGCAGCACAAAGATATGAAGC
The DNA here is from genome assembly GCF_030144855.1 of Hypanus sabinus. Lineage (NCBI taxonomy): Eukaryota > Metazoa > Chordata > Chondrichthyes > Myliobatiformes > Dasyatidae > Hypanus > Hypanus sabinus. Next base: position 1,151,904 of record NW_026779010.1, read on the forward strand.
ATGAATAGAAGATGGAAAGTTATAAGAGATGGTATAATAATGGTCTGGCTACCTATTTGGAATCTAAGGAGAATACAAAGATTGGCTGTGAAAATGGTTGATGTGTACGAGTACAGAAAGGATACACCTGTGATTGTTTTGATGGGTTTGAAAAGTGATACCATTATCACTCTGCAGGAATGCAAGCTGCAAGAACACAGAGGGGTCATATAAATGCATATATTTACCAGGCTATATGCTTTCACAGAATGCTAATGACTGTATACTGGAAAGAGAAACAGGTCATCAATAAGAACCTCATCACTGTCCCTTGTGAAGGGAATTGGAAGCACGGTGATTTATTTTAAGGGGAAAAACATTCATTTTTCTTGGGATTATCAATGTACGTAAAGTTTCAGTGATAAACCACAAATGTACCAATGTAGTTACCTACCTTCTTAATGATTTATGCCTATGACTTTAAAAATGATAAAATTGGCAATGATTATATTTAGGAAACCAAAGTACAGAGTCAACACAAAGAGCAAATAGGTTCAGAGTAAACAAACACAGTGCTTTCTTTGAATAATGAAGAAGTCTTTTGGAAGAGGACAGCGAGGCTTGAGAGGAAGTGCGGCGGCGGCCATTTTCAAATTGTCCAATTGCTTCTCAGAACGGAGTTCTGAGAGGCGGGACTGCGCAGGCGGGTGAAGGAGGCCCGGGAAGGAGGGAAGATATATAAAGAACGCCGCCTTAAGAAGCGGGCAGCTTCGTTTGCGGGCAGCGGAGTGAGCCGGGCGCAGAGTGTAGGGCTTGGGCTCAGTGGGCTTAGGCGGAAGAGGGCACAGTAGGCTTATCTTTTAGTTCTTGTATTTTCAGTTATTTGGGAGGTATGAGTGTGAGGGCAGCTTATTGTTCTCAGTGTCGGATGTGGGAGATCCTGGAGTCTCCGAGCCTCCCGGACGTCCACATCTGCGCCAGGTGCGCCGAACTGCAGCTCCTGAGGGACCGAGTTAGGGAACTGGAGCTGCAGCTCGATGACCTTTGCCTGGTCAGGGAAAGTGAGGAGGTGATAGAGAGGAGTTACAGGCAGGTGGTCACTCCGGGACCACGGGAGGCAGATAGGTGGGTTACAGTCAGGAAGGGGAAGAGGCAGGTACTAGAGAGTACCCCAGTGGCTGTACCCCTTGACAATAAGTACTCATGTTTGAGTACTGTTGGGGGGGACAGCCTACCTGGTGGGAGTGACAGTGGCCGAGCCTCCGGCACAGAGGACGGCCCTGTAGCTCAGAAGGGTAGGGTTAGAAGAAAGAGGTCCATAGTAATAGGGGACTCAATAGTCAGGGGTTCAGACAGGCGGTTCTGTGGAGGTGATTGGGAGACCTGGGTGGTAATTTGCCTCCCTGGTGCCAGGGTTCGGGACGTTTCTGATCGCGTCCAAGATATCCTGAAGTGGGAGGGTGAAGAGCCAGAGGTCGTGGTACATGTAGGTACCAATGACACAGGTAGGAAAGGGGAAGAGGTCCTGAAACGAGAGTATAGGGAGTTAGGAAGGCAGTTAAGAAGAAGGACTGCAAAGGTAGTAATCTCGGGATTACTGCCTGTGCCACGCGACAGTGAGAGTAGGAATAGAATTAGGTGGAGGATGAATGCGTGGCTGTGGGATTGGAGCAGGGGGCAGGGATTCAAGTTTCTGGATCATTGGGACCTCTTCTGGGGCAGGCGTTATCTGTTCAAGAAGGACGGGTTACAGTTGAATCCTGGGGGGACCAATATCCTAGCGGGGAGGCTTGCTAGGGCTACAGGGCGGACTTTAAACTAGTAAGATGGGGGGGCGGGAGACTATTTGAGGAGACTATGGGAGAGGAGGTTAGTTCACCAGTGGAGCAAGTAAATAGACAGTGTGTGAGGGAGGAAAGGCAGGTGATGGAGAAGGGATGCGCTCAGCCCGAAGATGTAGGGGAGAAGAAAGGAAAGGATAATAAATTTGAATGCATTGTTAGGGATGGAAAGAGAGGAGGAGATGGAGAGTATCTTAAATGTATCTATTTTAATGCTAGGAGCATTGTAAGAAAGATGGATGAGCTTAAAGCGTGGATTGATACCTGGAATTATGATGTTACAGCTATTAGTGAAACATGGTTGCAGGAAGGGTGTGATTGGCAACTAAATATTCCTGGATTTAGTTGCTTCATGTGTGATAGAGTAGGAGGGGCCTGAGGAGGAGGTGTTGCATTGCTTGTCTGAGAAAATCTTATGGCGGTGCTTTGGAAGGATAGATTAGAGAGCTCCTCTAGGGAGGCCATTTGGGTGGAATTGAAGAATGGGAAAGGTGCAGTAACACTGATAGGAGTGTATTATAGGCCACCTAATGGGGCGCGTGAGTTGGAAGAGCAAATGTGTAAGGAGATAGCAGATATTTGTAGTAAACACAAGGTGGTGATTGTGGGAGATTTTAATTTTCCACACGTAGACTGGGAAGCTCATTCTGTAAAAGGGCTGGATGGTTTAGAGATGGTGAAATGTGTGCAGGATAGTTTTTTGCAACAATACATAGAAGTACCGACTAGAGATGGGGCAGTGTGGGATCTCCTGTTAGGGAATGCGATAGGTCAGCTGACAGATGTACGTGTTGGGGAGCACTTCGGGTCCAGTGATCACAATAGCATTAGCTTCAATATAATTATGGAGAAGGACAGGACTGGACCTAGAGTTGAGATTATTGATTGGAGAAAGGCTAACTTTGAGGGGATGCGAAGGGATTTAGAGAGAGTGGATTGGGTCAAGTTGTTTTATGGGAAGGATGTAATAGAGAAATGGAGGTCATTTAAGGGTGAAATTATGAGGGTACAGAATCTTTATGTTCCTGTTAGGGTGAAAGGAAAGGTTAAAGGTTTGAGAGCACCATGGTTTTCAAGGGATATTAGAAATTTGGTTCAGAAAAAGAGGGATGTCTACAATAGATATAGGCAGCATGGAGTAAAGGAATTGCTCGAGGAATATAAAGAATGTAAAAGGAATCTTAAGAAAGAGATTAGAAAAGCTAAAAGAAGATACGAGGTTGGTTTGGCAAATAAGGTGAAAGTAAATCCGAAAGGTTTCTACAGTTATATTAAAAGCAAGAGGATAGTGAGGGATAAAATTGGTCCCTTAGAGAATCAGAGTGGTCAGCTATGTGTGGAACCGAAGGAGATGGGAGAGATTTTGAATGATTTCTTCTCTTCGGTATTCACTAAGGAGAAGGATGTTGAATTGTCTAAGGTGTGGGAAACAAGTAAGGAAGTTATGGAACCTATGACAATTAAAGAGGTGGAGGTACTGGCGCTTTTAAGAAATTTAAAAGTGGATAACTCTCCGGATCCTGACAGGATATTCCCCAGGACGAGGGAAGTTTGTGTAGAAATAGCAGGAGCTCTGACGGAGATCTTTAAGATGTCATTAGAAACGGGGATTGTGCCGGAGGATTGGCGTATTGCTCATGTGGTTCCATTGTTTAAAAAGGGTTCTAGAAGGAAGCCTAGCAATTATAGACCTGTCAGTTTGACATCAGTGGTGGGTAAATTAATGGAAAGTATTCTTAGAGATAGTATTTATAATTATCTGGATAGACGGGATCTGATTAGAAGTAGCCAGCATGGATTTGTGCGTGGTAGGTCATGTTTGACAAACCTTATTGAATTTTTTGAAGAAGTTACGAGGAATGTTGACGAGGGTAAGTCAGTGGATGTAGTCTATATGGACTTCAGCAAAACCTTTGACAAAGTTCCACATGGAAGGTTAGTTAAGAAGGTTCAGTCGTTAGGTATTAATGCTGGAGTAATAAAATGGATTCAACAGTGGCTAGATGGGAGATGCCAGACAGTAGTGGTGGATAATTGTTTATCGGGATGGAGGCCGGTGACTAGCGGGGTGCCTCAGGGATCTGTTTTGAGCCCAATGTTGTTTGTAATATACATAAATGATCTGGATGATGGGGTGGTAAATTGGATTAGTAAGTATGCCGATGATACTAAGGTAGGAGGTGTTGTGGATAATGAGGTGGATTTTCAAAGCTTGCAGGGAGATTTATGCCAGTTAGAAGAATGGGCTGAACGTTGGCAGATGGAGTTTAATGCTGAGAAGTGTGAGGTTCTACATTTTGACAGGAATAATCCAAATAGAACATACAGAGTAAATGGTAGGGCATTGAGGAATGCAGAGGAACAGAGAGATCTAGGAATAACTGTGCATAGTTCCCTGAAAGTGGAGTCTCATGTAGATAGGGTGGTGAAGAGGGCTTTTGGAATGCTGGCCTTTATAAATCAAAGCATTGAGTACAGAAGTTGGGATGTAATGCTAAAGTTGTACAAGGCATTGGTAAGGCCAAATTTGGAATATTGTGTGCAGTTCTGGTCACCGAATTATAGGAAAGATATCAATAAATTAGAGAGAGAGTGCAGAGACGATTTACTAGGATGTTACCTGGGTTTCAGCACTTAAGTTACAGAGAAAGGTTGAACAAGTTAGGTCTCTATTGATTGGAGCGTAGAAGGTTGAGGGGGGATTTGATCGAGGTATTTAAGATTTTGAGAGGGATAGATAGAGTTGACGTGAACAGGCTGTTTCCATTGAGAGTAGGGGAGATTCAAACTAGAGGACATGATTTGAGAGTTAGGGGGCAGAAGTTTAAGGGAAACACGAGGGGGTATTTCTTTACTCAGAGAGTGATAGCTGTGTGGAATGAGCTTCCTGTAGAGTTAGTAGAGGCCAGTTCAGTTGTGTCATTTAAGGTAAAATTGGATAGGTATATGGACAGGAAAGGAGTGGAGGGTTATGGGCTGAGTGCGGGTAGGTGGGACTAGGTGAGATTAAGGGTTCGGCACAGACTAGGAGGGCCAAGATGGCCTGTTTCCGTGCTGTGATTGTTATATGGTTATATGGTCTAAATTCCCAAACAGCCATATTTTCTTTATTTGGTCCATACCTCTGTTCTCTGTGTGGTTTTGTGTTCATGAACTCATCTTTTTGGAGAGTGGGGAGGATACCAAATAAAAATAGTGCTGAAGGAAGTGCACGTGTATGGGTGGAACTAGCATTGTAATTTAAAGTTCACATTTCACTGCTGTTAGCTGAACATTACAATGTGCATGGTTTCCATAGCAATAATATGAAAATAATCACTGCTAACCTGAGCATGACTTAATTACTCCTATTAAATTTCATTTGGTTGTTCAGTATATAAGTATGTATGACATCACTTATTTATAATGTTTGCTGTTTTTAAATTCTGAACCCAAATATTAATACGAAATGTCACTATGTCTTTATTCTTGTTGGTATAAGCTCTCTTTAAATAATAGATTTCAGTACAAAGACCTTAATGTTCCTACTGTCAGGTTAAAAGTACATGTTGAAAATGTATTAAATCAGTTGACAGGCAAGTGGATTACTGAAATCCAAAATATAAGTGAATCTTCTAAATTTATTAAAATTATAATTCAATAAAATGTAAAAGAGTAAACAAAAAAGGCTTACAACACACACAAAATGCTGGTGGAACACAGCCAGCCAGGCAGCATCCATAGGGAGAAGCACTGTCGACGTTTCAGGCCGAGACCCTTCGTCAGGACTAAACGAAAGGAAAGATAGTAAGAGATTTGAAAGTAGTGGGGAGAGGGGGAAATGCGAAATGATAGGAGGGGGTGGGATGAAGCTGAGAGCTGGAAAGGTGATTGGCGAAAGTGATACAGAGCTGGAGAAGGGAAAGGATCATGGGACGGGAGGCCTCGGGAGAAAGAAACAAAAAAGGCTTGGTATAATTTGATAGTATTAAGTTACTAAGTAAACAAATGGTAAGCATTTGTATGTTAAGGGTAAACATATTTGGTTAGCATATACACTATTAAAATTAAAAGGGAGGAGTGTACCATATAGCCTATTGTATAATATGGGTCTACTTTATGTTGTAGTAACACATTGTTGCATGGGCCATTAGGTGTGTATTGATCTGCACGTGTGTGTTGAGTTCGGTTTTCCGCCAGTAAAAAACCCTGTTAACTTACAAACCCCATTTCCAGAAAAGTTGGGATATTTTCCAAAATGCAATAAAAACAAAAATCTGTGATATGTTAATTCACATGAACCTTTATTTAACTGGCAAAAGTACAAAGAAAAGATTTTCAATAGTTTTACTGACCAACTTAATTGTGTTTTGTAAATATACACAAATTTAGAATTTGATGGCTGCAACACACTCAACAAAAGTTGGGACAGAGTTAAAATGAGATTGAAAAGTGCACAGAATATTCAAGTAACACCGGTTTCGAAGACTCCACATTAAGCAGGCTAATTGGTAGCAGGTGAGGTATCATGACTGGGTATAAAAGTAGTGCCCATCAAAGGCTCAGTCTTTGCAAGCAAGGATGGGTTGTGGCACAATTCGTGAGAGAGTTGTCAGTCAGTTCAAAAGGAACATTTCCCAACACAAGATTGCAGAAAATTTAAGTCTTTCAACATCTACAGTACATAATATTGTGAAAAGATTCAGAGTATTCAGAGATATCTCAGTGTGTAACGGGCAAGGTTGGAAACTACTGTTGAATGCATGTGATCTTCAAGCACTCAGGCGGCACTGCCTAAGAAACCGTCATGCTACTGTGACAATTATAGCCACCTGGGCTCGTGAGTACTTTGGAAAACCATTGTCACTTAACACAATCCGTCGCTGCATCCAGAAATGCAACTTGAAACTATATTACACAAGGAGGAAGCCATACATCAACTCTATGCAGAAACACCGGCAAGTTCTCTGGGCCCGAGCTCATCTCAGATGGACCGAAAGACTGTGGAACTGTGTGCTGTGGTCAGATGAGTCCACACTTCAGCTAGTTTTTGGAGAAAACGGACGTCGAGTTCTCCGTGCCAAAGATGAAAACGACTATCCTGAGTGTTGTCAGTGAAAGGTGAAAAAGCCAGCATCTGTGATGGTATGGGGGTGCATCAGTGCCCATGGCATGGGTGAGTTGCATGTATGTGAAGGTACCATTGACTCTGAGGCGTATATTAGGATTCCAAAGAGACATATGTTGCCATCAAGGTGACGTCTCTTCCCGAACGTCCATGCTTATTTCAGCAGGACAATGCCAGACCACATTCTGCACGGACTACAACAGCGTGGCTTTGTAGACACAGAGTGTGTGTGCTTGACTGGCCTGCTGCCAGTCCAGATCTATCTCCTATTGAAAATGTATGGCGCATCATGAAGAGAAGAATCAGACAACGGAGACCATGGACTGTTAAGCAGCTGAAGTCTTATATCAAGCAAGAATGAACAAAATTTCCAATTGCAAATCTACTACAATTAGTATCCTCAGTTCCAAAATGATTAAAAAGTGTTATTAAAAGGAAAGGTGATGTAACATAATGGTAAACATGATTCTGGCCCAATTTTTGTTGAGTGTGTTGCAGCCATCAAATTCTAAATTTGTGTATATTTACAAAATACAATTAAGTTGGTCAGTAAAACAATTGAAAAATCTTTTCTTTGTACTTTCGTCAGTTAAATAAAGGTTCACGTGAATTAACATATCACAGTTTTTCGTTTTTATTGCATTTTGGAAAATATCCCAACTTTTCTGGAAATGGGGCTTGTAGTTCCCATCTCCAGCGTTTTTATTTATATCTTTGTTGTGTAACCTGGCCACATACACAACAATAAATAAAATTCTGGAGGAAGTAAACAGTTGACATCTTAGTCTGAGACCCTTCATCAGGATATCTTGTTGTCCTGATAATGATGATTAACATTTAAACTGCTTTACTTTTCATAATTTATTTTTAAACAGTTTTTAGCGCAGTTGAAGATCATGGATTACAGCCTGTTAGTTGGTATCCACGACATAGATCGTGCCGAGCAAGAAGAGGTCGAAGTGGAAGAGAAAGGCGAGGAGGAAGATTGTGAAAACGATGGAATGAGCCATCCTGTTGGTTCATATGGAACCCCGCCGGATAGCCCTGGAAATATGTTGAACTTCCCACGAATCTTTGGACCAGGGGAGTTTGACCCAACCGTGGATGTGTATGCTATAAAGAGCCATGACAGTAAGCATACAAGTTGCTTCTTTGAAAGATATTTTGATTTTTAAGTATTTTGTTGTAAGTTATTTCCATCTATTCCTATTTAAGATTATTAAGATACGGTAGCATCACCAGAAGGAGGCAGTGGTTCAGAAAACCCAGAATCAGTATCAAGTTCACTATCATTGATATATGTTGTAAAATTTGTTGATCGACATATATATAAATAAATAAGAGCAAGAAAACAGAGCAAAAATAATGAGGTTGAGTTCATCGGTTCACAAAATCTGATGCTGGAAGGAAAGAAGCAGTTCCTAAAACATTATGTGTGGGGTTACAGAAAAAGAGTAAGTTTTGAGGGTTCATGGACTGTTCAGAAAATCTGATGGCAGAGGGGAGAATATTGTTCCTAAAATTGGTATTTTGCTGCTGTCAACTGAACTATGGTCTTAGTATTTTAAGTAGGAAATCCAGTCATTTTCCTCCCAGCAATATAATAGACCAGATAGTCAAATTTCATGGTATTAATTGAGAGGGAAACACAAACTAGCACACTCAAGATAGCTCCCCTGTAAATGATGTCATGGAAATTTTTATACAACTGTACGGATCAGCTTAGATGTTAAACAGAGCTGTGCTCCTTCAGTACTGCCCTGCTCCATCTAGATTTTTTAGCTCCAGTTTCTGGAATTGAAAGCAAGCTCTCTGCTTCAGAAAGTCAGAACGCCACATGGAGCTGTGGTGAATGGTTTGTGAACAGTGGTGTTATTAACGTTTAGGCCCTGCCATTCAGAAGCACCAGAGCTGCTTTCTCTAACCTCAATTCTGTGCTGGTTTATCTTAGAGAAAATTCTTAAAGGCCTTTTCTGAAGTATTTTTTTCATGGTGTATTTTCTGTTCTATGTTGTAGTCATGTCCACAATCATTGGCTAATATGTATGGGCATAATTTTATGGTAATTGGAGGATTCTGGGGGAGGGGGGATGTTAGAGATAACTTTTTTTTCACAGAGAGGGTTTGATGCATGGAGCGTGGTTAAAGGCAGATATATTTGGGGCATTTAAGTAGACTTGTGGATGATAGTGTTACGTACCCTGTAACTGGGTCACTTACCAGCAAAGATAGAGAGGTCCGTTCTGATGGTACTATTTTTAACAGTATTTATTATAAAAATACACAAAAATAATATCAATGCAAACATACAGATAATATACGTCATCAATACTAAATCTAAAAAGCACGGGTATAATAATAATCAATAAGAAATACCTCTATCGTTGTCTAGGGGATAATGTATTGTCCGATGGAAATATAAAAGTCACTCAAGTTCATTCAGGCTGCAGCCTTTGGTTGGAGTCAAGAGAGAGAGTTTAAAACTTGCCCATTCCTTTTATGATGTCAATCCTTCGAGAGTCGTTGGGGCCGATTTCTCCTTTGTGTTAGCTAAAGCCGTTCTTCCGTGGTAAGGCCCACCAATTCTGAGGCAAATGGAAAGGGACGCACGTGGGCTTTTCCGCCGGCTTTCGCTATTACGCTGTACAGGAGTTCTAGCGTTTCTTCTGGTGTGTCTGAGGGGCTGTTCCCATAGACCCTCTTTTATCCCCACTCACGGGGTCTCAGATGTCAATCAGGGTGGAGGGATGCCTCCCCTCAACCAGCCCACTTATGGTCATTCCCTGAGAGTTTCAAATAAATAGCACAGTACTCAATACACAATTCCGTCTCCAAGAGACAATGGCCGTTTTCCGTCGCTTTGTATCACTGAGGGGCCAGGACATTCCAAATGTCTCTCTCTCATTTCCTGGGTCTCCTGACCTGACTTAATGGCGATCTTGCAATTCTCAAAAAGGAGGGGGCTACTTTGGGACTCAGAGTTGGGCACAGGCGTTACACCCCCTTTCTTCAACGCGTTTTTTACCATCGGTAAAAACAAAGAAATACAGAGTCTTACAGGATTTTAGAACCTAACACAATACAAAAGTTTTTTTTTTACAGAGTAATACAGTTATACATTCAATTCAGTATCTAGATGGTTACCGATTACATTGTCACTTCCTTTAATATCTTAACATCTTGTACCTTACTAAAGTCTTGTAGCATCAGACTCCAATTTAATAACCACCTATTTTTAGGTCGTCAGAAACACACTGAGTCTCAGCAATTTGCAGAACGGTAAACTTTATTTTTCGAGTCTGCAGAGTCGGACCCAACCAGCTCCTGCTAGATTGAGTGCCGAATTACACTTTGCACAGTTTTTTATACCCTACTTGTTTACAACTTTGTGAGTTGCACCCATGTGAGGTGCAGACATTCTTCCTTAATCTCATTACAAAATTACAAATGTGATTACCCTTTGGCCCACTTATCAGCCTCAGCGCATTAACACCGTTATTGTTCAACCGTTAAGCATGTCTTCCCGTTACCCGTATCGCTTCTTTAATCAGCAAGCTATTGTTTCATCCTGATTTTGCAAATTGGTTTATACGTTGCCCTGCAAGTTGCTTTGCACGTTCTTTCTGTGTCAGCACATTCTAAATGGACTCCTTAAGAACCGTCTTTAATTTAATCATTTCTCTCATTTAGCAAACAAAAACTAAAGAGTTGAGATCTTAGCTTACAGATATACTACAAAAGTTCAGGCAAATACTAATCTTTATGTTGCTTTCAAACTTAACAGACAGGCTTCCGAGGGGGTTGTCTTTTATTATTCACGTTTTGTCGAAATCCCTTAAAACCGGCTTCTGCTATTTAAAAATGGCGTCCCATTAACCCTCGCCTCTTTTCCGGTTAATTCCCACGTGGGGAGCTTGTGCATCCTGGCGAAATAGGCTTTCGTCCGCTCCTTTCATAGGAGTTATTTTATCAACAATGTGTCCCAAACTTAGACCATCTTCTGAATTTCCACCCAATTCTTTAATTTTACGCAAGTTGCTAGTTTTCTCTTCAGGACCCTTCAGGCTATTAGTTTTCAGTTCGAACTCTTTGTTCAAACAGCATTTCAATTTCTGCCTTTTCACACCACACTCTGGAATAACAATAGTGTGTGGGGCCCCGTTACCTTCCAACTCAACCTGTAATTGATTCACAGGCTTTGTGGCACCACGCATTTGTCTCTGTAGCCTGATTGCTGCTTTTGATATCAGTCCAGCCTTTAAATTTTCTTCATTCAATTTGGGAACTACACATTTCCCTTTTCCTTCAATAATAATATTCATCTCCCCACCTTTGATCTCCTCACTAACTTTTAACACACCTTCGAGCACAAACCTGGGAATTCTCAGTTCCCACTATTACCAAGGTTAACTCTTTCTTCAGTGAACCAAGTCCATCTGAGCTCCATTACTGAGGTTCAGTACCACGTGTATCCCCATCTTGGACACACTCAAATGGGACATTTGCCTCTTCCAGGCTTTCAATACCCGTACCTTCTTTAAATTCACAATTCCCCTGATCCTCCCAGCGAGTCTCTGGGCAACTCCCTTCCGAAGTAAACTCAACTCCGCGGGCTGAAACAACCTCATCTGCCAACCCAACCGACTTCTTCATGGTAATGGCATCCTTTTCAGCTAGGACTGCCCTCATTTCATTATTGGGGACACCTTTAGAATTTTCAACTTCTTCAAACAGTTCTGCCAAACCAGACAGATCATCCGTGTCCAACTCTGGACCTTTTAACAGCTTTTTCTGTTTCTCATCTTTACGTCATGCCTCTATAATTTCTCTCCTCGCTAAGGGCAGGTCTACCTCCTCTCCCTTACTCTCTTTCACTTTACTACTCTTAGTTTGACCACCCTCTAAACCCTCGTGGTACAGGGGCAGTAAAAATGTCTCGGCCAAATCGATACTGGCCAGATTTAAACTGCCCTCGTTCTCAGCTGCCTTTCTCGACATGCTGTGAGTGATCGCGCATGTGGGATAGATCTTGGAATCTAGGGGCAGAGCCTCCACTGGCTGTCTCGTTAGCATCATTGCTGACCAAACCTTACCACCGGCTAAATCATTACCCAGAAGGATGTCCGCGTCAGTTCTTGGGAATTCTGATCGCACCTCCATTTCAACTGATAATACCAGCTCACAACACATAATGATCCTATGGAAGGGCATTATTTCCGTCCCTTTTCCTATTCCTTTCACAGCTACCATTCCCGTCTTGCGACCAAAATCTAGTACCTTACTGCTGATCAACGATAGTTCAGCCCCCGAGTCTCTCCAGATCCGTACTGGAACTGGTGTGTCTCCCTCCCTCACAGACACAGTTCCATTTGACATACAAGTCTCAGATCCTTCTCGTACTCTGTCTACCTGGGGCTCTCTTGTCGATTTACTGATTACCACAGCACATCCTATAGGGACTGCTGCTTTCCCTTTTCCTGAGCAAAGCACCTAGATGCAATGTCTCCCCTTTCCACAATTAAAACAGGTCAAGCCCAGAAATCTCTGGCTACTTGGCCTTTCCCCCACAATCTTACCACTAGCTCCCGGCGGGACCTCTGCTTCAGCCGGCGGGCTTTCTCGATCGTTCCCACGGTCTCTCTGGGAACTTTTATTCGAGGAAAACTTTGTCTTGTGGGTGAGGGCATATTCATCTACGAACCTAGCAAATTCGGAGGTGGACTTATTTGGCTTCTCATTCAAATACATCCGGATATCATCTGAAACACAACATTTAAATTCCTCAATCAGAATTAACTCTCTGAAACGCTGAAAATCCTCTTCCACTATTTCTGCTGTACACCAATGGTCCAAGAGCACACCCTTCTCATAGGCAAACTCGGTGTACGTCTGATTCCACCCTTTCTTTAAATTTCTGAACTTTTGTCTGTACGCTTCAGGTACCAATTCATAACTCTGGAGAATGGCCGCTTTTACTTTGTCATAACTCTCCTCCTCTTCCTCCACCTTGGACAACGCCGTATATGCTCGTTGTGCCTTCCCTTTTAACACATTTTGTAACAACGCCACCCACTGCTCTTTGGGCCACTTCTGATTCACTGCCACCTTTTCAAAAAGCAAGAAATAACTATCAACATCCGTCTCCTTGAACAGAGGTACTAACCTCAACTCCTGACTAACATTAAACCACTCCTCTCGGTCTGACCCTTGATCTCTTCGCTCTTGCCTTAACTTCTCCATCTCCAAGTCATGTTTCCTCTGTTTCTCTGCCTCCCCATACTCTCTCTCCTTCTCGGCTCTCTCTCTCTCTCTCCTCTTCAGCTGCTTCCAGCTGTTTTAACTGAATTTCATGCTCCCTTTTCACCGCTAACTCCTTTAGCTGGAGCTCATGCTCCCTTTGTCTCTCAGCCCTTTCTTTTTCTTTCTCTTTCTCAGCTGCTTCCAGCTGCTTTAACTTAATTGCATGTTCCAACCTTAATTTCTCCAACTCTAACTGAGCCGTCCCACTAGCTGGTACCTTTTCAGGGATATTTTCCAATACCGCAGCTGCAAACACTTTCTTCCCAATATAATACTGAGTTACTGCCCTTCACACCTCCCGCTTTTTCATGGACAACCTCTCCTCTGCGAAGTTTAACCCCTTCGCCATATTTATCAAGTCTGATTTGGCGGCCACCTCTAGCACCTCTAGAGTCGGGTTTTCTATAAATTCATCCACGTCCATCTTTGCTGGTTTCCCGTCTGGCTACCCGCGTAACCAGATCCAAGTTTGGACTTACAAAACCAATTCACTGGCCACCCAATTTGGTGTCAAATCTCGAGATGAGAACCCCAATTGTTACGTACCCCGTAACTGGGTCACTTACCAGCAAAGATAGAGAGGTCTGTTGAAGTCTGATGGTACTATTTTTAACAGTATTTATTGATAAAAATACACAAAAATAATATCAATGCAAACATACAGATAATATACGTCGTCAATACTAAATCTAAAAGCATGGGTATAATAATATCAATAAGAAATAGCTCTATTGTTGTCTAGGGGATAATGTATTGTCCGATAGAAATATAAAAGTCACTTTAGTTCATTCAAGCTGCAGGCTGCAGCCTTTGGTTGGAGTCAAGAGAGAGAGTTAAACTTGCCCGTTCCTTTTATGATGTCAATCCTTCGAGAGTCGTTGGGGCCGATTTCTCCTTTGTGTTAGCTAAAGCCATTCTTCCGTGGTAAGGCCCACCAATTCTGAGGCAAATGGAAAGGGACGCACGTGGGCTTTTCCACCGGCTTTCGCTATTACGCTGTTACAGGAGTTCTAGCGTTTCTTCTGGTGTGTCTGAGGGGCTGTTCCCACAGACCCTCTTTTATCCCCACTCACGGGGTCTCAGATGTCAATCAGGGTGGAGGGATGCCTCCCCTCAACCAGCCCACTTATGGTCATTCCCTGAGAGTTTCAAATAAATAGCACAGTACTCAATACACAATTCCGTCTCCAAGAGACAATGGCCGTTTTCCGTCGCTTTGTATCACTGAGGGGCCAGGACATTCCAAATGTCTCTCTCTCATTTCCTGGGTCTCCTGACCTGATGTAATAGTGATCTTGCAATTCTCAAAAAGGAGGGGGCTACTTTGGGACCCTTCGGCCCCTCAGAGTTGGGCACAGGCATAACATTAGAAATATGAAGGGTTGTATAGGAAGGAAGGGTTAGAGTACATTAAAAGATTGGCACAATATTGTGGGCTGAAGAACCTGGATTAGTGGTCTGGCTGTTTTACATCAATGTTGCCACTGTACCTCTGATGTCCAGATTGCAAAATGAACTTTTAAAAGAACTAAAAATTCAGAGCATTGCACTTGATCAAGCTGATTGGAAAACTGTAATCCCATACTCCACATAGGGGGGGCTTTAAACATTCTTTCTTCCTTCATGTTTACCTTGCTACACCACTATTATCTCTATGAATTTGGCCTCCCTGTTACTTCAATGATGCCTCAAGTATGTTACTGCCTGAAGAGTCCACTTGAATCAAACAGTTTTGCATAATAATTCCTTTTAATTTCTCTCTCTTTCTCTTTTCACAAATACATCTGTACATTTTGACTTCAGTTTGTTTCTTTTTGCACTTTAGTTCCTAAATTAATATTTACTTTGGCAGATTTGATCTAACCCTTCTTTCAACTTTTCTATCATCCACGTGTTTATCTAAAAGTTCTTTAAATGTCCCTAATGTATTTGTCTCTACCACCACCCCTGTGTAAAAAGACATGCCTCTGATACCACCCCTGTACTTCCCAACAATCACTTTAAAATTATAGTCCTTGGTATTAGTCATTTTCGCCCTGGAAAAAAATCTAGTTGTTCACTCGATATTTCCTTTTTTTACACCTCGATGAAGTCATTTTTCGTCTTCCTTCGTTCCTAAGAGGCTTAATGTGTCATCTTGAATATTGTGAACAGTTTTGGGCTCCTTACCTTAGAAATGACTTGGCATCAGACAGGGTCCAGAGGAGGTTCAAAGGATGATTCCAGGAATGAAAAGGTTATCATATGAGAGATGTTTGATGGCTCTGGGTCTGTACTCACTGGAATTCAGAAGGATGAGGGAGAATCTCATAGAAACCTTTTGAATGTTGAAAGGCCTAGACAGAGTAGATGTGGAAAGGACGTTTCCCATGGTGAGAGAATCTAGGACAAGAGGACACAGCCTCAGGATAGAGGGGTGTTCTTTCAAAACAGAGATATGGAGAAATTTATTTAGCCAAAGGGTGGTAATTTGTGGAATTTGTTGTCACATGCAGCTATAGAGGGCAGATTGTTGGGTGTATTTAAGGCAGAGATTGATAGTTCTTGATTGGGCATGGCATCAGAAGTTACGATGAGAATGTCAGTAACTGGGGTTGAGGAGGCGATTTTAAAAAAAAGGAACAGCCATGAGTGAATGGTGGAGCAGACTTGATAGGCCAGATGGCCTAATTCTGCTCCTCTTATGGTCTTAAAGAGAAAGTTAGCTCAACCTATCCTCAAGAGCAGCTATAATGCTCTAGCTCACCTGATCTATTTTCAACCAATATATCTGCAGACCAAAAGTCATTCCACATTCCACTTCTGGGGTGCCTCAAGATGTAGCAGCAGAACTGTCAATGGATACGATTAAATATCCTCGTTTCAGCCTGATACAGCTAAAACACACTACTGCTTCCAAGGTCAGTACAGTCAACGAAGATGTCTTAATGTAATTGAAAGAACTATCGCAGCATAAATCTAATAACGTAAACAAAACCGATTGTGGGTGTACTCCTTGCCAGATTCCATGCAGGAAATGTGGCAGCAGGTCAGGGAATTTGTTGCCACATGCAAAGTGATAGTTAAATGTAACTTAGATATTCTATTGTAAAGTAGAAAGCAAAATTGGGGGGAAATATTGGCATTCGTAAAACATGTTGTTTACAGAAACAGGGTTTTAAACTCCCTATACTGACTATCTTGCTGGCAAACGTGCTGTCTCTGGTGAATAAAATCGATGATCTCAGACCTAGGTTGCTGAATCAAGAGGGGCATTAGGACCGCATGTGTGTTCTTTGTTTCACATAATGCTGGTTAATCCCTTCCATACCAGATGCAGTGATTCAGTTCCACGGATAGAGTCTCTGAAAGGCAGAGGTCGAAGAGTGTGCCTCATAATCAGCTCTTCCTGGTGCACAAGTATATCAGTGCTGTCCCAATTCCGCTCACCAGACCTGGAATATCTAGGAGTTAAATGCCATCCTTTTTACCTACCTCATCTTGGTAGCAGTATATATTCCACCTCAGGCCAATGTCAAGTAGGCTTTAGATGATCTGAGTAATGGGATCAACATGCATGAAACAGTGTATCCTAATGCCTTCACCGTGTTTTTTTGGAGATTTTAACCAGGCCAGTCTGAAAAAAAATCACTAAACAATTACCATTAATAAATCCCTGCAGGTATGAAGATCCCTGCTACATCTGATGACCCTGTGATCTCTGATTCAGAGACCAATGTTAGACTGTCTTTAAAGAGGGTGAACCCCTGCAAGGCAGAAGGTCCCGATGGAGTACCTGGTAAGGCTCTGAAAACCTGTGCCAACCAACTGGCGGGAGTATTCAAAGATATTTTCAACCTCTCACTGCTACGAGTTGAAGTTCCCACTTGATTTAAAAAGGCAATGAATTATACCAGTGCCTAAGAAAAATAATGTGAGCTGACTTAATGACTTTCACCCAGTAGCACTCTCATCGACAGTGATGAAATGCTTTGAGAGGTTGGTCATCACTAGACTGAACTCTTGTCTCAGCAAGGACCTGGAACCACTATAACCAGACCACTGGTGGTGAGTTAGACTCAGAGAAGGTTCAGGCATAAAGGGGAACACTGCCTAGTGGAGTAGTCTGAGGCAGAGTGGTAGAGCTTTGCCTCATTCGGGCTTTGGTGAGGTAAGTGGGGAGGTGGACTTCCTTTTTTTTTGAGGGATAGACAGCATGACTGTAGGGTTAGCATTTTGCTCTGGGTGTCTGATGTGGGAATCCTGGGTTTCTTCCAGTCTCCCGGAAGGTCAAATCTGCACCAGGTGCACTGATATGCAAACCCTGAGAGACCGTGTTAGGGATCTGGAGCTGTGGCTTGATGACCTACAGATCGTTAGGGAATGTGAGCAGGTGATAGATAGGAGCTACAGGGAGTTAGTCACCCCGAGGCTGAAGGAGTTAGACAAGTGGATGACGGTCAGGGAAGGGATGGGAATAGCTCAGATAGTAGAGAACACCCCAGGGCCATCCTCCTCAGTAGTCGTTATCTCGTTTTGGATGCGGTTGAGGGGGATGACCTGACAGAGGACGACCACAGTGATCGAGTCTCTGGCATCGAGCCTGGTTCCCTGGTGCAGAAAGGAGAGAAGAAGATGAATGATGCTGTAGTCACAGGGATTCCATAGTGAGGGGAACATTCAGGAGGTTTTCATTTTCAATCTTTTTATTGATTTTCCAGTAAAGGATATGCAGATCACAGGAGGTTTAGTAAACAAATAATACAAAAGACATATAAACAGCAGTAAAAGAAAGTGTATATTGTTAAAATCAGTTAGGTAAAATGTTATGCAATATAATCAAAAAAGCACAACTCCTCTTAACAATCATAAACAAAAAAGACTGAAAATTTTATTTGATAAAGGGGAAAAAGCCCTACTAACTAAACTGAAACAGAAAAAAAAAGAAGAAAAATTGGGCAGTCCATTTGAGGATAAAATTAGAAGAAAGAGAAAGAGAAAAAAAAATCATCCTTCCAGTCATCTCCGAACCTACTCAGATAAAGATTTCCCCTAAAGAGAATGAAGGAAAATAAACAAATAAAAAATAAATTAAATCATGTGAAGATATTGTATAAAGGGTCGCCAGACTTGTTCAGAATTAAAAGATGTATCAAATGTCTGGCTTCCAATTTTCTCCAAGCTTAGACATGACATAATGGAAGAGAGCCAATAAAAAACAGTAGGTGGCTGAGAGTCTTTCCAGCGTAGCAAAATAGCTCTCCTAGCCAGTAAAGATGAAAAGGCATGTTGAGCAGAAGCAGACACTTTGCATGCTTCCGGTGAAATGATCCCAAAAATTTCCGCAAGTGAATTGGGTTGAACATCTACATCTGTAAATTTAGATGGAATTCTAAACACATTCCTCCAAAAATTATTTAAGCTTACACATGACCAAAACATAATGAGTTAGAGTAGCCATTTCTGCGATATATCTGTCACAAATAGGGCTTATATTTGGAAAAATATGCATCCATTTATCTTTGGACATAAGGGCCCTGTGTACTATCTTAAACTGAATTAAGATATGGTGTGCACAGACAGATGAATTATTGACTAAATAATAAATTTTACTCCATTGATTGTCTGAAAGTGAATGTTGAAGTTCTATTTCCCAAGTGCGTTGAGCTCTATCATTAGGCAACTTACGAGCATTCATTTACTGTTTATAAATGATAGCTAGTAATCATTTTTGAAAAGGTTTAAGCTGAAATATAGCATAAGCCAAATTTAAAGAGTAGGCCAAGGGGTAATTCGGTAAAAAATCACATAAAAAAATTCCTAACCTGTAAGTATCTAAAAAAATGTGTATTAGAGATGTCATATTTATCCATTAACTGTGAAAAGGACATTAAACAATCCTGTAAGAACAAGTCTAAAAAAGTTTTTATTCTCTTAATTTTCCAAAAGCCTTTTCCCAGAGTTGGTTTAAAAAAGAAATTAGAATAAATATTACTAGAGAGAAGAAACTTATTTAATTCAAAAAATCTACAAAACCGAAACCAGATTTTTGAAGTATGTTTAACAGTAGGGTTGAGAGCTTGTCTACCTATTCTGGAGAGTGAAAACGGAAGGGGAGCTCCTCATAAAGAAGTTAAAGAAAACCCCGTTACTGAACTTTCCTATAAATGTAACCATGAAGGGGATCTATATCATAAATCCAAAAATAAATATATAATGAATATTAATTGCCCAATAATAAAATCTAAAGTTTGGTAAGCCCAGTCATCCATCTTTTTTTGGTTTTTGCAATGAAAGTTTATTCACTCTAGAGCTTTTATTATTCCAAACATAAGACAAAATCATAGAATCTATTTTATCAAAAAATGGTTTTGGAACAAAAGAGGGAACTGCTTGAAATATATATAAGAATTTCAGTAGAATAACCATTTTTATAGCATTAATTTGACCTATCAATGACATCGACATTTAGAAAGTGCTAGTTGAGTATTTTCAATTAAAGGGGAGAAATCATAATTACATAGGTCTTTAAAATTTTTAGTTATTTTGGTACCAAGGTAAGTGAAATGTTTTTAGCAATATTAAAAGGTATTTGATCATAATAATCAGAATAATTATTAATAGGAAATATTTCACTTTTATTTCACTAAGTTTATATCCAGAGAAAATACAAATTCCGTAAATATAGATAACATAAAAGGAATAGATTTCCTAGGGTTTGGAATGTAAACTAATAAATCATCCGCATATAACGAAACCTTATGTAATTTATCCCCTCTCCTAATACCCTGCACAGAATTAGAATCCCTAAGAGCAATAGCAAGTGGTTCTAAAGCCAAATTAAATAATAAAGGACTGAGGGGACAACCCTGACGGGTACCTCTATATAATCTAAAGTAAGGAGACTTTTGATTATTAGTTAGAACCGCAGCTACTGGGGCATGATAAATCAATTTAATCCAGGAAATAAATCCTGGACCAAAATTGAACCTCTTCAAAACTTGAAATAGGCCACTCCACCCTATCAAAGGTTTTCTCTGCATCCAAAGATACAATACATTCAGATTCTTTGGCAGAGGGGGAATAAATGATACTTAATAATCTTTGAATATTTACATGTGAGTACCTATTTTTGATGTCCTGTTTGATCATTTAAGATAACATTAGGCAAGATAATCTCAAGTCTATTTGCTAGAATCTTAGAGAGAATTTTAAAATCTACATTCAGTAAAGAAATAGGTCTATAGGTTACACATTCCAGTGGGTCTTTTTCTTTTTTAGGAATCAATGAAATTAATGCTTCATAAAAAGTTTTAGGAAGGTTCCCAGAGGATGTAGAATCAGTAAATGTTTGATGAAGATGTGCTATAAGCATTTCATGAAAAGTCTTGTAAAATTCTACCGTATAACTAACAGGTCCCGGAGCTTTACCTGATTGCATGGAGGATATAGTCTTGGCTATCTCCTCTTGTTTAATAGGTGCATCTAACATATCAGTATCTTGAATCGAAATTTGAGGTATGCTTCACCTTTGCAAAAATCTATTCATGATAATAGTGCTATCAGAGAATTCAGATTTATAAAGACTAGAATAAAAGTCCATAAGTATCTTTTTAATTTCATAAGGATCTAAAGTTTCTGTTCTATCTGGTTGGAAAATTTTAAAAATCTGTCTTCTGACCATCTCAGCCTTTAACTGACCCACTAAAAGTTTAGCAGATTTTTCCCCGTGTATAAAAAATAAACCTTTAGATTTAAAAATTTGCTGTTCAATGGGAAAGGTCAGAAGCAAATCATAATGTGATTGAAGTTCGACCCTTTCTTTATATAGGTCTTCAGTAGGTTTAACTGAATACGCTTTATCTATCTGCTAAGATATTTTCATTCCTTGATCTTTAATAGTTTGCTTGAATAGATCAGGCTCATTCTCAATTCAGGTTGTAGTCTGCTGAAGTGTTTGGAGTCCAAGTTATTCAGAGAGTCTTGAATCGTAGAAATATTCAAGCTTCCCGTTTGAACCAGCCAGCTTATCAATTTTAATATTAAGCAATCCAAATTCCAACTTCATGTCTTGTATTGAAGAAAATATTCCTGCTAGTGTATCAGATTCCTCCATTTTCCTGGTTTGTTCCATTTGTTCCATTTCAGGAAACGTCTTGCCGCTTCTCAGTTCAATACCAGATCGACTTCTTTCGGCCATTGTAATTAAGTGGTAATTCCTTCAGTAGAAGTAGTAAATCATCAAAACTAAAAGGGATCTGTCAGTGGGATGTAAAATAGATTAAGAGAGGGAGAGCCACTAGAAATGCGACTTACTCCATTATGGTGCAAAATGGCGGAATGGAGGTTCTGTCAACCTGATAGAGAAAGTGTGTTGCCTCCTGGGATGTCTCAGATTGGGTGCAGAGTTTTCTGAAGGGAGAGGGTGAACAGCCAGAAGTCTTGGTACACGTTGCTACCAGTGACATATGTAAAAGAAAGGAGGATTCAGGGAGTTGGGTAGAAACCTCAAAAGCAGGACCTCCAGGATTCTGGAGGTAAGACTAAGGAACAGACACCAATCCTCATAGAGGGATCAGAAGTGGAGAGAGTGAGCAGCTTCAAGTTCCTCAGTGTCAAGATCTCTGAGGATCTAACCTGGTTCCAACATATTGATGTAGTCATGAAGAAGGCAAGACTGGTTATAACCATATAACAATCACAGCATGGAAACAGGCCATCTCGGCCCTCCTAGTCCGTCCCGAACCCCTAATCTCACCTAGTCCCACCTACCCGCACTCAGCCCATAACCCTCCACTCCTTTCCTGTCCATATACCTATCCAATTTTACCTTAAATGTCACAACTGAACTGGCCTCTACTACTTCTACAGGAAGCTCATTCCACACTGCTATCACTCTCTGAGTAAAGAAATACCCCCTCGTGTTTCCCTTAAACTTCTGCCCCCTAACTCTCAAATCATGTCCTCTAGTTTGAATCTCCCCTACTTTCAATGGAAACAGCCTGTTCACGTCAACTCTATCTATCCCTCTCAAAATTTTAAATACCTCGATCAAATCCCCCCTCAACCTTCTACGCTCCAATGAATAGAGACCTAACTTGTTCAACCTTTCTCTGTAACTTAATTGCTGAAACCCAGGTAACATCCTAGTAAATCGTCTCTGCACTCTCTCTCTCTAATTTATTGATATCTTTCCTATAATTCGGTGACCAGAACTGCACACAATATTCCAAATTTGGCCTTACCAATGCCTTGTACAACTTTAGCATTACATCCCAACTTCTGTACTCAATGCTTTGATTTATAAAGGCCAGCGTTCCAAAAGCCCTCTTCACCACCCTATCTACATGAGACTCCACTTTCAGGGAACTATGCACAGTTATTCCTAGATCTCTCCGTTCCTCTGCATTCCTCAATGCCCTACCATTTACTCTGTATGTTCTATTTGGATTATTCCTGCCAAAATGTAGAACCTCACACTTCTCAGCATTAAACTCCATCTGCCAAAGTTCAGCCCATTCTTCTAACCGGCATAAATCTCCCTGCAAGCTTTGAAAATCCACCTCATTATCCACAACACCTCCTACCTTAGTATCATCGGCATACTTACTAATCCAATTTACCACCCCATCATCCAGATCATTTATGTATATTACAAACAACATTGGGCTCAAAACAGATCCCTGAGGCACCCCGCTAGTCACCGGCCTCCATGCCGATAAACAATTATCCACCACTACTCTCTGGCATCTCCCATCTAGCCACTGTTGAATCCATTTTATTACTCCAGCATTAATACCTAACGACTGAACCTTCTTAACTAACCTTCCATGTGGAACTTTGTCAAATACACTTTATCAAATAATATACTTTATTAGGAGTTTGAAGAGATTTGGCATGTCATCAAATACACTCAAAAACTTATATAGATGTACCGTAGAGAGCATTCTGACAGGCTGCATCACTGTCTGGTATGGAGGGGCTACTGCACAGGACCGAAAGAAGCTCCAGAAGGTTGTAAATCTGATCAGCTCCATCTAGGGCACTAACCTACAAAGTACCCTGGACATGTTTAGGGAGTGGTGTCTCAGAAAGGCAGCGTCCATTCTTAAGGACCTCCAACACCCAGGGCATGTCCTTTTCTCACTGTTACCATCAGGTAGGAGGTACAGAAGTCTGAAGGCACACACTCAGCGATTCAAGAACATTTTCTTCCCCTCTGCCATCCGATTCCTAAATGGATATTGATCCTGTGAACACTACCTCACTATTTAATAATATATTACAGTAGCATGCAGAAGTCTGGGCACCGCAGTCAAAATTTCTGTTACTATGGATAGCTAAGCAAGTAAAAGATGACCTGATTTCCAAAAGGCATAAAGTTAAAGATGACACATTTCTTTAATATTTTAAGCAAGGTTACTTTTTTATTTTCATCTTTTAAAAGTTTCAAAATAACAAAAAAGGAAAAGGGCCCGAAGCAAAAATTTGGGCATCCTGCATGGTCAGTACTTAGTAACACCCCCTTTGGCAAGTATCACAGATTGTGAACACTTTCTGTAGCCAGCTAAGAGTCTTTCAATTCTTGTTTGGGGGATTTTCGCCCATTCTTCCTTGCAAAAGGTTTCTTTTGCACAGCTCTTTTGAGGTCTATCCACAGATTTTCGATGACGTTTAGGTCGGGGGACTGTGAGGACCATGGCGAAACCTACAGCTTGTGCCTCTTGAGGTAATCCATTGTAGGTTTTGAGTTGTGTTTAGAATCATTATCCTGTTGTAGAACCCATCCTCTTTTCATCTTCAGCTTTTAACAGATGGTTTGATGTTTGCTTCCAGAATTTGCTGGTATTTAATTGAATTCATTCTTCCCTCTACCAGTGAAATGTTCCCCGTGCCATCGGCTGCAACACAAGCCCAAAGCATGATCAATCCACCCCTCTGCTTAACACTTGGAGGGGTGTTCTTTTCATGAAATTCTGCACCCTTTTTTTCTCCAAACACACCTTTGGTCAGTGCAGCCACAGAGTTCTATTTTAATTTCATCAGTCCACAGGACTTGTTTCCAAACTGCATCAGGCTTGTTTAGATATTCCTTTGCAAACTTCTGATGCTGAATTTTGTGGTGAGGATGCAGGAAAGGTTTTCTTCTGATGACTCTTCCATGAAGGTCATATTTGTGCAGTTCTCACTGCACAGTAGAACAGTGCACTACCACTCCAGAGTCTGCTGAATCTTCCTGAAGGTCTTTTGCAGTCAAATGTGGGTTTGATTTGCCTTTCCAGCAATCCTACAAGCAGCTCTCTCAGAAAGTTTTCTTTGTCTTCCAGACTTCAACTTGACCTTCACCGTTCCTGTTAACTCCCATTTCTTAATGACAACCCCCATTTCCAGAAAAGTTGGGATATTTTCCAAAATGCAATAAAAACAAAAATCTGCGATATGTTAATTCACGTGAACCTTTATTTAACTGACAAAAGTACAAAGAAAAGATTTTTTGGTAGTTTTACTGACCAACTTAATTGTATTTTGTAAATATACACAAATTTAGAATTTGATGGCTGCAACACACCCAACAAAAGTTGGGACAGAGTTAAAATATGATTGAAAAGTGCACAGAATATTCAAGTAACACCAGTTTGGAAGTCTCCACATTAAGCAGGCTAATTGGTAGCAGGTGAGGTATCATGACTGGGTATAAAAGTAGCGTCCATCAAAGGCTCAGTCTTTGCAAGCAAGGATGGGTCACAGCTCACCCCTTTGTGCCAAAATTTGTGAGAGAATTGTTAGTACATAATATTGTGAAAAGATTCAGAGACATCTCAATTCTTAAAGGGCAAGATCGGAAACCACTGCTGAATGCGCATGATCTTCGAGCCCTCAGGTGGCCCTGAGAAACCGTCATGCTACTGTGACAATTATAGCCACCTGGGCTCGGGAGTACTTCGGAAAACCATTGTCACTTAACAGTCCATCGCTGCATCCAGAAATGCAACTTAAAAGTGTATTACACAAGGAGGAAGCCATACATCAACTCTATGCAGAAACGCCGGCGAGTTCTCTGGGCCCGAGCTCATCTCAGATGGACCGAAAGACTGTGGAACTGTGTGCTGTGGTCAGATGAGTCTACGTTTCAGCTAGTTTTTGGAAAAAACGGGCATCAAGTTCTCCAAACCAAATATGAAAACGACCATCCTGATTGTTGTCAGCGAAAGGTGCAAAAGCCAGCATCTGTGATGGTATGGGGGTGCATCAGTGCCCATGGTATGGGTGAGTTGCATGTATGTAAAGTTACCGTTGACTCTGAGGCATATATTAGGATTTTAGAGAGACATATGTTGCCATCAAGGCGATGTCTCTTCCCAGGACGTCCATGCTTATTTCAGCTGGACAATGCCAGACCACATTCTGCACGGACTACAACAGCGTGGCTTTGTAGACACCGAGTGCGTGTGCTTGACTGGCCTGCTGCCAGTCCAGATCTATCACCTATTAAAAATGTATGGTGCATCATAAAGAGAAGAATCAGACAATAGAGACCACGGACTGTTGAGCAGCTGAAGTCTTATATCAAGCAAGAATGGACAAAATTTCCAATTGCAAATCTACTACAATTAGTATCCTCAGTTCCAAAATGATTAAAAAGTGTTATTAAAAGGAAAGGTAATGTAACACAATGGTAAACATGCTTCTGTCCCAATTTTTGTTGAGTGTGTTGCAGCCATCAAATTCTAAATTTGTGTATATTTATAAAATATAATTAAGTTGGTCAATAAAGCTATTGAAAAATCTTTTCTTTGTACTTTTGTCAGTTAAATAAAGGTTCACGTGAATTAACATATCACAAATTTTTGTTCTTATTGCATTTTGGAAAATATCCCAACTTTTCTGGAAATGGGGTTTGTACATTATGAACTGAGGAAACGGCTACCTGAAAACACTTTGCTATCTTCTTATAGCCTTCTCCTGCTTTGGGGGCATCATTTACTTTAATTTTCACAGTGCTAAGCAGCTGTTTAGAGGAGCCCATGGCTGCTGATTGTTGGGACAAGGTTTGAGGAGTCAGGGTATTTATAAAGCTTTGAAATTTGCATCACCTGGCCTTTCCTAACGATAACTGTGAACAAGCCATAGCCCTAACAAGCTAATAAAGGTCTGAGACCTTGGTAAAAGTTATCAGAGAGCTCATATCTCTTGGGGAGCCCAAACTTTTGCATGGTGCTCCACTAATTTTGCTTAAAATGTTGAAAAGAGTATTTCATCCTTAACTTTATGACTTTTGGAGATCAGTTCATCTTCTACTGATTTAGCTACACTATTCACAGTAACAGAAATTTTGACCAGGGTGCCCAACCTTTTGCATGCCACTGTATTTCTGTTTATGCATGATTTTCAATCTATTCAATATACATTTACTGTAATTGATTTACTTTTATATTTATTTTCTTCTATATAATGTATTGAACTGCTGCTAAGTTAACAAATTTCATGACACATGCCAGTAATAATAAACCTGATTCTGATTCTGATTCAGATATAGGAGCAGAATTAAGCCATTTGGCCAATGTTTCTTCTCAGCCTGCTTTCTCTTCATATCCTGTCATGTCTAGACCAAACAGGAATCTAGCAAATTCTGCTTTAAATATTCATAGAGACGGCCTCTATAACTCCCTGTGCCAATGAATTCCACAGATTCACCACTCTGGCTAATGAAAATCCTCCTCATCGTCATTCTAAAAGGACATCCTCTGTTCAGTATCCTCTGCTCTTAATCATTCCCCCTGCTTAGGTTTCATCTTCTCCATATCCACTGTATCACAACCTTTCACCATTTGTTGTTTCATTATGGTCATCCCTCATTCTTCTGAATTCTAGTGAATACAGGTGCAGGTGCAGAGCCATCAAATGCTCATCTTAAGACAGACCATTCAGTCCTTGAATCATTTTTGTGAACCTTCTTTGAACCCTCATTCTCCTGAGTAATACTCATGTAACCTATCTACTACTTCCTCTGTCTCATTCTTATTTAGCATCTCCTACTTCCTCTTCACCTATCTTCATATCATTGCAAACTTTGCACAAAGCCATCCGTTACATCATCCAAATCATTGACGTATAACATAAGAAGAATTGATCCCAACACACACTGGCAGTCAACCAGAAAAGGCTGGCTTTATTCCAACTCTCCTGGCAATCAGCCATAACTTTCTCCATGCTAGAATCTTCCCTGTAATACCATGGGCTTGTAGCTTGTTAAGCAGCCTCATGGTGGTATCTCAAGGAAGGCCTTCGACTGATTTTCCTTTGTCTATTCTGCTTGTTATTTCTTCAAAGAATTACAATAGATTTGTCAGGCAAGATTTCCCTTCAGCAAACCATGCTGATTACCACATGTGCCTCCAAGTACACCAACACCATATTCTTAACAACTGAATCCAACATCTTACAAATATTTAAATCAGACTAACTTGCCAGTAATTTATTTTCTTCTGCCTCTTTCCTTTCTTGAAGAGGGGCGTGACTTCTGCAATTTTCCAGTCTTCAGAAACCATACTAGAATCTAGTGATTCTTGAAAGACCATCACTATGCTTCCTTATTCTTTTCAGCTACCACTTTCAGAACCCTGGGGTGCAGACCATTTGGTCCAAGTGACTTACAGAACATAGAACCTAGAATAGTACAGCACATTACAGGCCCTTTGGCCCACAATGTTGTGCCGACCCTCAAACCCTATATAACCCCCCACCTTAAATTCCTCCATATACCTGTCTAGTAGTCTCTTAAACTTCACTAGTGTATCTGCCTCCGCCACTGACTCAGGCAGTGCATTCCACGCACCAACTACTCTCTGAGTGAAAAACATCCCTCTAATATCCCCCTTGAACTTCCCTCCCCTTACCTTAAAGCCATGTACTGAGCAGTGGTGCCCTGGGCTGTCCACTCTGTCTATTCCTCTTAATATCTTGTACAACTCTATCATGTCTCCTCTCATCCTCCTTCTCTCCATACTCTCTAAACCAGGCAGCATCCTGGTAAATCTTCTCTGTACCCTTTCCAATGCTTCCACATCCTTCCTATAGTGAGGCAACCAGAACTGGACACAGTACTCCAAGTGTGGCCCAACTAGAGTTTTATAGAGCTGCATCATTACATCGCGTCTCTTAAACTCTATCCCTCAACTTATCTAAATTCAGATCTTTCAATTTCTGAAGAACTTTCTCCCTAGTGTTGGTAACTTCACATACTTCTGAAGCCTGACATTCTGAAACTTCCACCTTCCACAATGAAGGCTGATGCAAAATACTTAGTCAGTTTGTCTCTCATTTCCTTGTCCCACATTATTACCTTCCAGCATTGTTTTCCAGTGGTCCATATCCAGCTCACTCAACTAATCCTATAAAGTCACTCTCACCTACCTTTTATGTGTTATATATCTGAATAAGCTTCTGGTATCCTCTTTAATATTATTGACTAGTTTACTTTCATATTCCATCTTTTCCTTCATAATGACTGTTGGTTTTTAAAAACTCCCAATCTTCTAACTTCCCAATAATCATTGCTTTGGTTTTTATGTTGACTTTAACTTCTTTTGTTTGCCACAGTTGTATCATCTTGCCTTTAGAATACTTCTTCCTTTTTGGGACATATGTATTCTGTGCCTTCTAATTGCTTCCAGAAATTTCAGCCATTGCTGCTCTGCTGTCATCCTTGCTAGTGTTCTTTTCCAATCAACTTTGGCCAGCTCCTCTCTCATGCCTCTGTAATTCCCTTTACTCCACTGCAATACTGATACATCTGATTTTAGCTTCTCCTTCTCAAATTTCAGGACAAATCCATTATATGTTAATCATTTTCTGCTAGGTATTCTTTTTCTTTAAGTTCTTGAATCAATTCCAGTGTATTGCACAGCACCCAATCCAGAAGAGTTGATCACCCAGTGGGCTCAACCACGGGCAGCTCTAAAAAGACATTTCACAGGCATTCTAGAAATTCCTTTTCTTGAGATCAGAGTAAGAATGACATTAAGTATCACTGCCATTGTCTTGTATTCACCTTTTTCAATTTTGTCCACCTTTTTCATCTTGTTTACTACAATTTTGCCTTGCAATTAGCCTTCACTTGCTACAATTGCCTGTGTTTGTAAACCAACGTCCCTAACCTCAGGACTGTCACTCTAGTTCCCATCCGTCTGCCAAATTTAGTTTAAACCTTTGCAAACAACTCTAGCCGACCTGCTGTATCCCAATGTTTCAGTTGTAACCCGTCCTTTTTGTGCAGTTCATATTTTGCCCAGAAGAGATTCCAATGATCCACAGATCTGAAACCCTGCTCCCTTTACTAGTTCCTCAGCCACACATTTATCTGCCAAATCAACTTATTCTTACTCTCCCTGACATGTGGCACAGGCAGAAATCCAGAGAGTACTACCCTGAAGGTTCTTTCTTTCTTTCTAAATCTTTTTATTATTAGTAATATGGACAGAATACAAATGATATATTAATAAAGAAATTACAAACATACAAATTCCATTACATATGGAAAAAAACCAATAAACAATAGTTACAATATAAATGAGTTTACCAAGACATAAACCATACAGTAAATGTATGAACATGGTAAGTCTAAATATTTCATAATATATGATAACAGGAAAAAAAAATAAAATAAAAAATATGTATATAATGCCAAACTAGCTAATCTACTAATCTAACAACTAATAACTAATATAGAAGAAAAAAGAAGCAAAAAAAAGAGAGAAAAAAAAAGGGGGGGCTGTTTATAATATCTCACAAGAATAAATATTCATCGATGCCGTCACTTCCGGTCCTCTCAACATACATAAGCTAAAAGCTGGGAAATCAAATGAACTTGGCACAAGGTCATATTACATCATATGAAAATGTTGAATAAATGGTCTCCATAACTTTTCAAATTTAATAGGTCTCAAAAACACCACTTCTAATTTTTTCTAAATTTAAACATAACATAGTTTGAGAGAACCAATTAAATACAGTGGGAGGATTAATTTCTTTCCAATTCAACAATATAGATCTTCTAGCCATCAGAGTTAGAAATGCAATCATTCGACGGGCAGAAGGAGATAAATGCAGTGAGTCTAACATTGGTAAACCAAAAATTGCGGTAATAGGATGAGGTTGTAAATTAATATTCAAAACTGCAGAAATAATATCAAAAATATCTTTCCAATATTTTTTCAAAAATGGACAAGACCAAAACATATGAGTTAAAGATGCAATTTCAGATTGACATCTATCACAGATAGGACCAATATGAGAGTAAAAATGAGCTAATTTATCCTTGGACATATGGGCCCTATGTACGACCTTAAATTGTATTAATGAATGTTTGGCACATAACGATGATGTATTAACTAATTGAAGAATTCTATCCCAATTCTCACTAGAAATAATAAGGTTAAGCTCTCTTTCCCAATCCTTTTTGGTCTTATAAAGGGGCTCTGAACATATCTTCATAATTATATTATAAAGTTTTGAAATAAGCCCTTTTTGAAAAGGGTCTAATTCAAATAAACTCTCCAAAATATCTGAAGGCACAAAATTTGGAAACGTAGGGAGTACAGAACTTAAAAAATGTCTGATCTGTAAATATCTAAAAAAATGAAATCTCGGCAAGTTATATTTGTTGGATAATTGCTCAAAAGACATGAAACAATTATCTAAAAATAAATCAGAAAATCTTAGTAATCCCTTAGTTTTCCAAGCCGAATAAGCTTGATCTGTAATGGAAGGGTGGAAAAAGCAATTAGATACAATAGGACTATTTAAAACGAATTGAGTCAACCCAAAAAATCTCCGAAATTGAAACCATATACGTAAAGTATGTTTAACTATCGGGTTGTCAATTTGTTTCGGCAATTTAGAGAGAGCAAAAGGGAGAGAAGTCCCTAAAATAGAACCCAGAGCATAAGCTGATACAGATTTAGTTTCTAAACTCACCCAACAAGGGCCGAAAGATCCACCCCCATCTTTCAACCAGCATAACAAGTATCTAATATTAACTGCCCAATAGTAAAATCTGAAATTAGGTAATGCTAACCCGCCTTCCGTTTTTGTCTTCTGTAAATATATTTTACCTAACCTGGGATTTTTATTCTGCCATATACATGGAAATTTTTGAATCAACATTAGTAAAAAAAGATTTCGGAATAAAAATTGGTATCGCTTGAAAAATATATAAAAACTTAGGTAAAATAACCATCTTAATAGCATTAATCCTACCTATTAGGGATAAAGATAATGGTGACCACTTAACAAACCTTTAATCTGATCAATTAAGGGTAAAAAATTAAATCTAAATAAATCTTTATGGTTTTTTGTGATTTTGATCCCTAAATAAATAAAAGAATCATTAACTAATTTAAAAGGTAAATTTCCATAAATTGGGACCTGTTTATTCAAAGGAAACAATTCACTTTTATTAAGATTTAACTTATACCCAGAAAACTCACTAAATTGAGCCAGTAATGATAAAACTGCTGGGATGGATTTCTCTGGGTTAGAAATGAATAGTAATAAATCATCAGCATACAAAGATAACTTATGAATGTCTGTCCCATGATTAATACCCAAACTATCCTGTGATTGTCTGATGGCAATTGCCAAAGGTTCTAAGGCGATGTTAAATAGTAATGGACTAAGAGGACATCCTTGTCTAGTGCCCCGAAATAGGTGAGAAAAGGGAGATCTTTGATTATTGGTAACCACTGAGGCTACTGGAGTATGATAAATCAATTTAATCCATGATATAAATATCGGACTAAAATTAAACTTCTCCAACACATTAAATAAGTAAGGCCATTCAACTCTATCAAATGCTTTCTCTGCATCTAATGAAATCACACATTCTGAAGTATCATGTGAGGGAGTATAAACAATATTCAACAATCTCCTAATGTTAAAAAAAGAATAGTGATTTTTAATAAAGCCAATTTGATCATCTGAAATAATTTTGGGTAATACCTTTTCCAATCTAGATGCCAGTAACTTGGAAAAAATCTTGGAGTCTACATTCAATAAAGATATTGGTCTATAGGAAGCACAGTTAGTAGAGTCTTTATCTTTCTTCAATATTAGAGAAATGGAAGCTCTATAAAAAGATTGTGGCAAATTCCCCAATCTAATTGCTTCCTCAAAAACCAAGGGGAAAGAGTAGCGGAAAAATTTTTTAAAAATTCAACTGTATAACCATCTGGACCCGGTGCTTTCCCAGAATTCATTGAGAAAATAGCCCCTTTAATTTCAACATCCGTAATAGGAGTATCCAATATTGAAAGATCATCAGATGATAATCTTGGAAAATTTAATTTCCCAAGAAAATCACACATGGTATTACGATCCTGAGGAAATTCAGATTGACACAGGGAGGTATAGAAGTCTTGAAATGCCTTATTTATCTCATCATGATTAACTGTCAAATTCCCATTCTGCTGACAAATCTTAGTGATTTGACGTTTAACCAAAGCATTCTTCAATTGACTAGCTAACAGTTTACCAGATTTATCACTATGTATATAAAAATCAGATCTAGTTTTCATTAATTGATTTTCAATCGAGGATGTAAGTAATAAACTATTTTCCATTTGAAGTTCAACCCTTTGTTTGTAAAGCTCCTTACTAGGAGCAATTGAATATTTCTTATCAATCTCTTTAATTTTATCAACCAATAAAAGAGTTTCAGTACGTTTCCTTAAACCAACAGAATAAGAAATAATCTGTCCACGTATATACGCTTTAAAAGTGTCCCAAAGTGTTCCGCAGGAGATAGCATCTGTAGAATTAGTTGAAAAAAAGAAGTCGATCTGCTCCTCCATAAATTTTATAAAGTCTGAGTCTTGCAATAAGGTAGAGTCAAATCGCCATTGTCTGGCATTAGAAGCTGTATCCGTAAATTTCATAGAAAGTAATAATGGAGCATGATCAGAGATAGCTATAATATCATAGTTACAACCGATTACCAATGGAATAAAACAAGAGTCTACAAAAAAATAATCAATTCTCAAATAAGAGTGATAAACATGTGAGAAAAAAGAAAACCCTTTGTCTTTAGGATGCCGAAATCTCCAAATATCAAAAACTCCATTGTCAGTCAAAAAAGAGTTAATACAAGTGGCCGACTTATTAGGTAAAGTCTGAATAGATAAAGATTTATCCATCAGAGGATTTAAACAACAATTAAAGTCACCACCCATTATTAACTTATATTCATTTAGATTAGGTAAAGAAGTAAATAAGGACTTTAAAAAGTCAGGACAATCCACATTTGGAGCGTAAACATTAACCAAAGCAACCTTTTTATTACAAAGTAAACCCATAATTAACAAAAATCTACCATTCAGATCCGAAAAAATATCATGTTGAACAAATGGAATAGAGGAGTCAATAAAAATTGAAACTCCTTTTACTTTGGTGTTCGAATTTGCATGATACTGTTGACCCCGCCAAAATCTAAAAAAACGAAATTTGTCCTCCTTCCTCATGTGGGTTTCTTGTACAAAAATGATATGAGCATTAAGTCTTTGGAATACTTTGAAAATCTTCTTTTGTTTAATTGGATGATTCCAAGACACAAAATTAATGGTCTGAGCCATAATTCTAAAATCAACCCTTTGGTATAGAAAGGGTTAACCAACTTGTAAACTCATGCACCTGGAAGAGGAACAAAAGTAAAGGGAAGACCCAAAAGTGACGACAACACGGACATATTTGAAGTTCAAAAACAGCCCAAATAAAAAAACTAACACAAACTGGTACAAAAAAAATAGAATTAGAAAACAGACCATCCCCCACCCCCCAAGAAAAAGAGAAAAAGCCAAAATATGACTTAAAAAAGGAAAAAATAAGACTAATTCTACCCCCATGTCAGCTGAAGAACACTCCATATATAAAGGATATATGTTTTTTTCTAAGTATATTTAGTATATTTTCTAAGTATATTTCTAAGTATAGTTAGTTGTAAAAAAATAAGAATATAGTCACTAAAAAAAAATTATAAATCGGGCTCTAGCCCAGACAAAACAAAAAATATGTAAGCTATGATAAGCGATGCATTGTAGGAAGAAGACAAAAGAAAGAAAAAAATAACGTCATCTTAAGCAAAACCAAAAATCTTTTTCAAAAAACAACCATCTTAATCAAAAAAAAATTCACCTTCAAAGAATTAAAAATATACCTTCGAAGGAACAAAGTTAATGGACAAGAATGTAGTATAATGGTTAAAGTGTATAAGGTAAAACAATTGATATAACGAAAACACACTTTAACTTAAGTATAAAGTATAGGATGAACCTACACCAACAACCAGAGGTTAATTCTGGTTTAAGAAATCGAGAACCATCTTACACGATCAGAATCGTTCATTTATTAGAGAGTGATGTCTGTAGCAGTAGGGAAGTTCTTCTCCAGATAATTTCTCGCTTCTGAAGTTGAAAGGAAAATTCGTCGTGGAGCATTCGACGGAGATATTCGAAGCTTCGCAGGGTATAGGAGCGCAGATTTCAGATTTTTCTCATTACATTCAGCCATCAACGGTTTAAAAAGAAGCCTTCTTTTTAAAAGGTCAGGGCTAAAGTCTTCAACCAGGCGGAAGCAGTAATCTTTGAATTTAACTATTCCTGCTCGACGAGCTGCCCGTATAGGTTGTTCTTTGTCATGTACATAATGGAACCGGACAATTACAACCGAAGCTTTGTCTGTAGCACTCGGTGATCGACGCCAAATTCTATGTGCCCGATCCAATAAAGGAGGGTTATTCGGGAAAATCGTCGGAAATGCTTCTTTTAAAAGTTGAGCAAAATATTTCGAAGGGTCATCTTTTTCTATGCTGTCTGGAAGACCCAGTATACGTAGGTTCTGTCTTCTGGACCGATTCTCAAAATCGTCACTCTTGGCTTTAAGGGCTTCCATCAGCTTAATGGTTGAAATTAAATCCTGTTGCAGTTTTTCAATAGTCAAATCTCACTTCCGAGCATCTTCTTGCAAAGACGCAATAAGAGCTTGTTGCTACTTAATTACTAAATCCGTCTTAACCATGTACTCTTGAAAAGCCTTTATATCTTCTTTAAAAATTGTTGTAGTTGATCAAATTTTTTATCCAAAACCTCCATAAACAATTCATAAGTTAATTGAGTTTGTTGTGGCGGAGCCTGCTTCTTCCCGTTACCATTCGGATTGCGTCCGGGATCCCGTCCCTTAGACCTGAGAGACATTTCTGTTTGCATATCTTCAAAAGTTCACAACAAACTCTTAGCAGTAAGTTCAAAAAAAAATTAACAAAGAAACTTTCGGTATAGGTAAAAATAAGCTGAATAAGGGTGATCAAAGGTTAAAAAAAAGTAAAGGTTATGGAGCGAATCCAAAACAGTACTCACTCCATGAGCGTCTCCTGCTGAGTCTCCTGAAGGTTCTGTAATCTCAGATTTCTACATAGCTCCTTAAAATCTCTCTTCAGGACCTCCTCACTTTGTTTACCTATTTCATTGGTGCCAAAATGCCTAGACCTCTGGCTGCTCAGCCACTGTATTCAGAATGCTATGGACCTAATCCAAGAATCTCTGATCCTGGCACAGGAGACAAGACACCATCCACATGTCTCTATCATGCTCACAGAACCTTGTCTCAGTTCTTCTGACTAAGGA
This sequence comes from Hypanus sabinus, assembly GCF_030144855.1. Taxonomy (NCBI): domain Eukaryota; kingdom Metazoa; phylum Chordata; class Chondrichthyes; order Myliobatiformes; family Dasyatidae; genus Hypanus; species Hypanus sabinus. Next base: position 1,187,783 of record NW_026779010.1, read on the forward strand.
ATCTCCTATCAACAATGCAGTCCTCAACACCTGTCTGCTCTTCTGAGCCTCAGTGCCAGAGAACCAGTCAAAATGGCTACCCCACCCCCCCACCCCCAGTAGGTCTTCCCCTCAATAGTATCTAAAGTTGTATAATTATTATTAAGGGGAATGGCCACATGTATATTTTGCACTGGCTGTGTACTTCACCTTGATCTGACAGTCACCCAGTTACCTGTTCCTGCAAACTAAGGGTGACTACTTCCCTGTAGTTCCTGTAGTTCTCCATCTCCCTCTGGTGCTCCCCTCCTCCTTTCTTTCTCCTGAGGCCTCCTGTCCCATGATCCTTTCCCTTCTCCAGCTCTGTACCACTTTTGCCAGTTACCTTTCCAGCTCTTAGCTTCATCCCACCCCCTCCGGTCTTCTCCTATCATTTCGGATTTCCCCCTCCCGCCACTACTTTCAAATCTCTTACTATCTTTCCTTTCAGTTAGTCCTGACGAAGGGTCTCAGCTCGAAATGTCGACATCGCTTCTCCCTGTAGATGCTGCCTGGCCTGCTGTGTTCCACCAGCATTTTGTGTGTGTTGTAGAGAAAATTGCCAGGTACATTACTTTGTCCATGCCTTTAATTAATCCCTCTTCATTTATTGGTTGCCTCAAAACTCAAGAGAAACTGCTGTGTAGCTCTGCCTTTTAAATCTTAATTGTGGACCTAATTGAAACTGAAAAGGTAGCTCCTTTTAATACACCCATCTTGCTGCAAAACTGTACACTTTGATTTTTCTCTCTTCCATTTCTAAATTACTTTGACAGACTTGGTTTGTCTATCATAGATGTCCCCTTTGTTCTTTCCATTCTCCCTTCCACTTTTCCATTTCTGGCAAAAGGTCTCCCTGGAGACCTGAGTGTCATTGTACACCAGTCATTGAAAGCAATGCTTTCTACAAAAGCAATTTGGAGTCAGATGTTCCAGTCAGTGCAATGTGATTAAAGTTGTGGGTTGTAGAGGTGCCTATCTATAAATGGACGGAATTCTGTACTGTTTCTATTTTCCCTGGGAGTGCACATTATGTGATCATAGCAAGATCGCAATGTGCAATGCTGAAAGAGGTGAAAAAGAATCCAGTAACACTAAAAGAAGTCTCTAGAACTTGCTTAACTCTATTTATTTGTCCACTATAAGAAAAACACTGAAACAAGAATGGTGGTATTCATGGAGTAAAACTAGTGCTCTCCAAAAATAAATACATCTCAAGTATGCAAAAGACTACACACTACACATTATTTGGGGCAAGAGAATTAAAAAGGAGCATTCACGCTTTTGACTTTTTCCAATTGCCCAATCAAATCCCACTGTGAGAATTCTGGGAGACCTCCAGCATCCCAGATATTGGTGAATGCAGAGGATGTAGAATTCTACGTGACTTTAATATTTAAAACAGAAGGTCTCACCAGGAAAGAATAATTTGTACAGTGATTGGCTTGTGTCTCGAAATCACTGGTGTGCCTGATAGAGGAAGCTGATCCAATCGTGACATTCAAAAGGGAAATGGAATATTGAAAGGAAGACATGGACAAATTTAAGGTGTGTGGTTTTATGGGAGGCAGGGTTTAAGGGTCGGCACAACATTGTGGGCTGAAGGGCCTGTACTGTGCTGCATTGTTCTGTGTTCTATGTTTCAATAAGACCACCTAGATGCTCTGTGGACAGATAAGACAAAAAAAAAGAATTTTTTAGCAGAAGAGCACACTGCTATATTTGGTGGAAGGAGCATCATGGTTTGGGGCTGCTTTGCTGCCTCAGGGTCTGGACAGCTTGCAATTGTTGAAGAAACAATGAATTCAAAATTGTATCAAGAAATAATGTCTGACACCTGAAGCTTAATAGAAGTTGGATGAAGCAACAAGGCAATGATCCAAAACACAAGAGTAAATCAACAACAGAATGGTTTAGAAAGAAAAAAATTCATGTCTTGGAATGGCCAAATCTGAGTCCTAACCTTAACCCCATTAAGATTCTGCGGCGTGACCTGAAATGTGCTGTTTATTCAAGTTAACCCAGAAAGATTATCTGAAACATATGGAAGAATGGTCAAAAATTCCTCCTCACCTTTGCTCAAGTCTGATCAGCAGCTACAGGAAACACTTGGTGGAAGTTATTTCCTCTAGCTGTTATTGAATACAAGGGTTTACATAAATTTTTCTGACCTGGACTGTGCATGATTAAACAATGTGTAAAATAAAGATGTGAAACGTACAATTGTTTATGTTTTATTAGTTTAGATAGATTGTGTTTGTCTATTATTGTGAAGAGCAGACCACGTTTATGAGTAATTAATGCAGAAAACAAAGTAATTGTAAAAGGTTCACAAACTTTCTTGGAACTGTGTATAATTGCTGACTATATAAGAAGTACAAACAAGCATAGGGAAGTTAAATTACAAGAAAGAATTCTATGCCCTAAACATAAGAAAACCTGGTTAGAAACCCAAAGGAACACCCACAAACTGCTGGAGGAACTTGGCATGTCAGGCAACATCTATGGAAATGATAAAGGTATATAAGATAATGAGAGGCATTGATTGTGTGGATAGTCAAAGGCTTTTTCCAGGGCTGAAATGGCTAACCGAAAGGGGACAGTTTTAAGGTGCTTGGAAATAGATGCACGGGTTAAGTTTTTTACACAGAGTGGTGAGGGCATGGAATGTGCTGCCGGCGAAGGCATTGCAGACGGATACAATAGAGCCTTAGAGACTCCTGGATAGGTACATGGAGCTTAGAAAAATAGGTTATGGGTAACTTCAAGTAATTTCTAAAATAATTTTTCTAAAAAGGTTTTCAGTTTTTATAAATAGTTGATGTTTCAGGCCAAAGCCCTTCTTCAGGACTGAGAAGGAAGGGTGAAGATATTAGAAATTGACATTTATACAACTAAGTTGAGGGCTATCCTGATCTACATCCTGATCCAACAAGCCCCTAAATAAATGATTAAATATAGTTTTACAGATTATTTATTTGAGAGGTGCTATTGACAAGTTTGACATGAAAAGGTTATAAAAATCCTTCAGGATTTGGATATTGATATGAAAGCTATCGGAATCTTCAGAATTTTGAGAACAAAGAATAGGAATGAGAATTGAAATGAAACAAGTGATTTTGTCTGGATTATGACAGGGTTGTATTCTCTCACCTAACCTATTTTACCTTTATTGTGAGAAGATTCTAGGAGAAATTAGCAGTATTCCAGGCATGATAATTTGTGGATACAATTTGAACAACTTACGATACACAGACATCACAATGCTGATAGCTACTTCCAAACAGAAGCTTCAATAAATAATAGATGAAATCATTGAAAAAAGTACAAAAGGAGGATGACCATCAACTGAAGAAGACTGAATGGTTGTCACAAATAAGAAAGCTGTACAGAAATATGAACTGAAAATGAAACAGTTAATGTGATGCCTTAAAGGCATTTGTTTAGTTTATTATATTTTCGCTTTGTAATTCATTTGCAATTATTTTCTAGTTTAAGTTAAGGTTGTTGAAAGTAAATTTGTTGTCTGTGATGTATCGTGGCATGCGATGATGTCACATCCTGTTTCGTCGCATCTTATGGGTAAATACCAGTTTGGAGAAACGGGAAGGAGGGGGCTTGTGTGTGCAGGATCAGCATGAGAAAAGTTTTCATTCTACGCACTAAGAAACATCATAGAAGCAACGCTGTAAGTTCATAAAATAATATGTTGAAGTAAAATATTTACGCTGATTCTGTTAAAAGTAATGACGGTTGATAAGTTTATGTTCTTTGTTATTGAAAGTGTTGCGGATAGTTTGTGTTGAAGTGTATTTAAAGCTGTTGGTGGCGTAGGTAGATTCTGACTGTATGTTGTACTTTAATGTAATATAGTTGTTGTAGTTTTACTTTTGCAAGTATTTATGATGTAAATGTGATGTCAAGAAGGAAACAAATACTGTATATATTTTGTATTGTTTTATCAACAGTTTTCACCATACGTTAATGTGGAAGAGTGAACAGTAAACAGTTCATCTTACTGGGATCCTGCTTCATTGACTATGGTTTAACTTGGTGTTTACTTCAGAGTTTTTACACCTGAATGAGAACACTACAGTTAAATAAATGTGACAGTACAGCTACATGAGGAGCACAATAATGTCTCACACTGATACTGATATTAGAAAAATGATTGGAATTGCTAGATGAATTTGAGCAAGGTCCTAAAGAATAATATAATTTCTTTGGGTACAAAACTTAAGAGTGTTGCAGTGCTACATTCATTCCACATTAACATGAAAGTGAATGTTGAACAATATAAAAGCAAAATGAGGGAAAAAGCTGCAGAAATGTGGTTTTTGAGAAGAATGACGAAAATATTGTGTAAGGACAGAGTAACAAATGAAGTGTTGAGTAAACTAATTTACTGAGTACTGTAAATTAATTTACAGGGTATTGTTTGATTATTCTTGCATTATGTAACCTCGGCTTCTTGGGAATTTGTTTCCCTCAGGATCAAGAGATCTGACACTGGAACTTACCCATTATTTAATCTCTGTATTGTGATGAGATCTAAAGGATTATTCTAAAGTGGACTGTTCCTTTAACAAGAAAGAGAGAGAGTGAACAGCTTATGTACTAATTCAGCAGCAGGGAGAGAGTCTGTGGGTTGCCTTGGGAACTGAAAGGTGGAGCTATACGATGGACAACTCGTGTTCAGCACTTGGAGATATATACAAGGTCAGTCGACTTTTTAATCAGACACACAGGAGACACACGACGTCAGAGGCAAGGAGGACACTGGTGAGTTTTGTGTGCCCACGACAAGGGTGGGGTTTTGCTCACAGTGTGGACAAAGGAGTGACCGGTTGAACACTTTTGATGTGTTCAACCCTGGCCTGGGTTGATACCGTAACCGTAGAAACGGTCCCCTTTCTGTTGAAACAAGTTGTGACTTCAAATAAATTTCAGAAGCAAGGAGGACAACATGGAACATCGGCATTGGAAGACAAACTAAATCTCTATCCCTTTCTCTCTCTCTCCAACTCTACTCAAACTAAATTCCAGAACTGAACTGATTACTTACCATAAACCGTAAGACTGTATCACTTAATCTCCTGAGCTGGGAAAAGCTTGGGAACCCTATTTACTCAACTATATATATGCATATACTTTGCTAACCTGTTTATCTTGTTTTATATTTTTTTACGTAGTTACTAATACAATAGAGTTTATAATGGAAGACTCAGAATCCAGGTGTGTCAATTTCTGCTGGTTCTTTTTAACCCGTTAAAAAGACTATAAAAGCCTGTTATATTGTCAGTGGTACCTTCCATCAGATGGTGTTCCATTTGGTGTGCATCTACCAAGAGAAGTGTCTTTTGCCCAGAGTTGAGTGTGGCTGTATATGCATAAATCTAATTTAAATGCATAGATTGATTTAAGTACGTAAAGTATATGACCATAAGGAGAGTGACAGGAAATGATGCAGTGACAAGTTGATTTTTGGTAAGAGGAACTCTTCTAGGGTAAATGAAAATACAGTAGAATGACGTCTGTTGGAATAGGTAAGAGGTGTCTATTAGCAAAAGCATAAAAGTTGCAACATTTGGAGGCTGATGCATGCTGAGAGGCTGTGGAGATGAGTGGCAGATGTGGATGTAGTTGTGGGAGGTAATGGTGAGATGGGTTAATGGTGGATGTGTTGATAAGTCTGACAGCTTGGGGAAGTAACTGTTTTTGAGTTTAGTGGTCCTGGCATGAAAGCTGTATAGTCTCTTCCCTGATGGGAATCTGCTATTTGAAGGAGGAGAGATTATATTGGTCAAATTTCCTTTTAATATTTGGGATTTTTTCAGTGCACCTTATTTAACTGTATGACAACAGGTATAATTCTCTATACATGAAATTCTGGACGACATTTCAACCATGTGACCTAAGGTGATACATAGATTGAAAAATTAAGAATTGTCCCAAATAAGCAGCTGCCCCGATTAACTGAATGCCCAATTAACTGGAGACCACTGTGTGTGTATAAAATACAAATACAAAATTGTAATTTATAGTATAATATGTATCGTGCTGTACTGCTGCCACAAAACAACAAATTTTACAACTGATATCAGTGGTAATAACCTGATTCGGATTTTCAAGTTTTACATCTGCAATTAAATTACAATCAAGTGTTTTAGTTGCTCCCAACCCAGCCTACATCCCACTGCACTCTTTTGTTTCTTGGTTTTAATCGAATAAATAGACTTTTTAGACAGCAGCATCTGGGAAAGTTACCATCTTTCTATTTCGATAATCAGTGGGGAGACAGCCTGCAGTTTATTTTATATAGTAAGGATGGTTGTTATTGGTTGTTATTAAAATGGAGTACAGTATCAGGAATGTTTCTTTTTAAACTTTATATCTAACAAGCCTAGAGCTTGTAGACTTGGACTTTGCGTTTCCATCAATTTCATGCCTTCCCGATGAAGTTACTAATTAGGTAGTCACTATTGCCATGGTGATGACCAGGAACACTGTTGTGATTGACCGTTGTCACGGAAATTGTGATTAGCTAATTAGATGGTGTGTGTGAAAAGCGATGTTCTGTTCCATTCCCACTCTGCCTTTACCGGGGTCTTGGGTGAATTGTTATATGTGCAGAAAGTATGCAACTGTGAGGTTGTAAAGTTACTGTGGTCACAGCTGCACATTGTAAAAAATATGTTCTCTAGTGCTTACATCATAACTAAGTTGTAATAGTCTTGTTCTCTAATGTCAGTCATACTGGCTAATTTTCCAGATGCCCCAAGGAAGGAAGTTTTCTTTATGGCAATAATTGACATTTTAACTCATTATGATGCGAAGAAGAAAGCTGCCCATGCTGCCAAAACAGTGAAACACGGGGTAAGTAGATCACCTGTGACAATTCAATACAAACTCTGGGCACATTTGGAGATATGCACAGTTTGAGAGTGATCAATAATTCCAGTTTCTCTGCCCCTGTCTCTATATAAAAACACCAGACAAACGGCATTAATCCTCAAGAGACAGGATTTTTGAATGTCATTTCAGGTACCCAAGTATAAAGGAAAATTAAATTATTTTGTGCTGCAACTCCGATGCAGCACAAATAAAAGCACAAGATAAAGAACATAATAACGAATTTAAAAAAAACAATAAATATTAATACATATGATAAGTTATAAGCTTCGATTGATTGTATGTCCATAAAGTGACACTGGAGTGTCTGTACATAAGGTGACTGATGAGGGAATGATAAGGTAGTGGTGGTTGGGGCTGTGAAGAGGTGGATTAGTGGGTGGAGCTGTTGATCAGCCTTTCACTCGTAGTTGACATTTGCTTGTATGCTTGTATACCCTAGTAGCAGACAAGCAGTTGTCCCAATAGAGGCTGAGTTCAACCCAGTTTTTGCGCATTACTGAGTTATTGTCAGATACTGATTTCTGTTCTCTTGCTTTTGCATGCATCTTCTCCCTATCTCAGTCTTGGTATTTCTTCAAAATGTATCTCAGTCAGTACTGTTGGGTGGTGGAAGGAAATCAGAGCACCCAGTGGAAACCCAGGGTCACTGGGAGAATGTGACACATTCGGGGTTGAGGATTGATCCTTGGTCACTGGAATGATGTGATTTTACTCGGTGTTGTTCCTCAATGGATTTCTCTAATTTTACTTAGCACTAATCCAGCTCTCTTTTACTGCTGAGTAAAATACTGAAGGTCAGTCAATATTCTAATCAAGAGTCTCAGCCTGAAATACTGACTGTTCTGCTCCATAGATGCTGCTAAATTTCTCCACTATTCCATATGCCCTGGTCAAGATTACTAGCATCTGGAGGATTTTTTTGTGTCCCTTTTATTCCTCCTACACTTTATAGAACTAGTGAGTCTGGCCATTTTGACGAGTTCCCAATGGTTTCTGTCTCGAGTTCCCAGTAGATTCTGACTCAACAAGACCAGTTGCAACCGAGTCAAGGCCAACGTCAGCTTGGTTTCCAAAGGGGAAATCTTGCCTGACAAATCTGTTGGAATTCTTTGAAGAAATAACAGGCCAGAAATAAAGGAGAATCAGTTAATGTTGTTTCTTTGGCTTTTCAGAAAGCCTTTAATAATATTCTGTCATTTTGCTTTTATATTGTTCTTGATTATTGAAGCTGTCAGAGGTTACAGGAAGAGGTCAAGAGAATGGGATTGAAAGGGAAAATAAATCAGACTTAATGGAATGGTGGTGTAGACCTGATAAGCTGATTGGACTAACTCCCATATCTTCTGGTCTTATTGCAGACATTCATTGGGGAAATCATTGAAATGTTAGAATGGAAAAATGAGTTAAAAGTGTTATGTTGATCCAATGCCTCATTTTGATCCATAAATTGATAACATAAGATCAGAATTAGGCTGTTGCTTCTATCAAGCCTGCTTCATCATTCCATCATGAGTAATTATTTTCCCTCTCAACCCCATTCTTCAATAGCCTGGCTTCCACAGCCACTGGTGGCACAGAATTCCACAGATTTGCCACCCTCTGGTTGGGTAAATAAAACATTTCTGTTTCTTGTACTCTGAATCTGTATCCTGTGATCTTCAAAGTCAAGTTTACTGTCATATACACACCTTTGTGTCTGGACAGGTGCAATGAAAAACTTACTTTCAGCAGCATCTCAGGCACAGAACATCTTCCCTACTTTTAAACAACCTTTTAAATCAACCAAGACTAATAGATCCTGCTAGATCTGTTTTGAGCATTTTCCATATTTAAAAATTTATTCAGGTCCTCAATCTAATAGTCTTTGCATTGAAACAGAACAAATTGCTTTAGTCCGAGGATATAAGATGTGGGAAATGTTTAGAATTAATATTTAAAAGATGATGGGTTTCTACATGTTTATACGATCTGAACCAGAGTAGTTATCAACCATTAAAGTAAAAGACCCTTTCAGTCTTCTCAGACCTAGATACACTTGAATCTCTCATTCAATGTGATTTGTCAACTTCAATTAAAAATCTGAGTGGTATGTGAATTTTTTACTTAAATTAATTTTACCATGAATATTACATAAAATATCAACTTATAAACAACACATAAAAATTGCTGGAGGAACTGAGCAATTCAGGCAGCATCTATGGACCCTCGTCAAGCCTGAATTCCTCAACATTTTGTGTGTGTTGCTCAATACAACTAATTCCTGAGTACTAATTAAACTAGAAGGTAACCATTTTAACAGTCTGCACCTGTTGTTGGCTCTTGAAGGGTTAATGGTTTCTGAGGATGGTTCTCCATTGAAATAACGCATTGTTTGTTTGTGCATTGCAGGCTGGTGCTGAGATATCAACAGTTAACCCTGAACAGTACTCAAAGCGTTTCTTAGAATTTATGTCCAACATCATAACATAGTGCCATGCAGCACACACTAGATGCACAAGAGACTACTGCGGAGTATCAAATGCAGCAACGTGGGAACAACAGTTGGGGACACTCTAGTAGTGCGTACAGAGACTAATCTCAAAATTGCATCCTTTGGAAACAGAAGATAAACAACAAAAAAAACTTACACACTTAATGGCAAATGTGCTTTGCCTCAAATTTTGCATTACTCCTGAAGTTTTCCATGTCATGCATTCTGAGTGTGTTTTTACTGGCATCAGTTTTGGCGGCACGCCATATGACACAGTGAGAAGTTCTGCATGTTCGAAAAGCCAAAGGCAGGTGCTTGCGCACAGTGAAAGACAACGGGGCACTTTGGCCGTGGCAAGAATCACTTTTCCTTTAGAAGAACAGTTTTGACGTTGTCCAGCCAAAACAAAGACACGGTGTATAGCTTGCGTGTAACTCTATATAGGTGCACTTACCCAGTCCCTGGTGCTGCCACTGTTAACTTGTGCCATGTTGTCTAATTGCAGAAAAAATAAGACTTTTTTTAACAGCTGTCAATAAACCAACACATCAATATGTAAATAAAACATTGTTTGATTGGGAATGGGAGGGCGGAAGAGAAAGGGGAATGTTTACTAAAAAGTAATGTAACCTGTACAATATGATGCTTGTTACCCTCAATCTTGTCTGGCTGCAGAATCTGCCACTGTTCTGGAGATCTGAGATGATCTGGCTAAGTTGATTGGATCCCAAATATATTCTAAACGTTTACTTATTTTTGTCACTTGACAAGAGGGCTGTTGTTTACTTTGATGTAGACTACTTGGCATTTCAAGTAAGTACCTACTGTCTGTAATATGTGCTTTAGCTATATTTTTGTGGACAATATTCCCTCCTAGGTTAATAGACATGAGTAAAAGGGTGACTTTTTTAAAAAAAATAGCTACTCCTTTGTAAAGAACTGAAAAAAACTTGAGATTCTTTTGACAAAGAATAGAGTTCACCATTGAATCTGGTGTTTTAATGAACAAACTGATAATAATGTTGCTCAGTAGTATTTTGTAAGGAAAAAATACCTAATTGGTGAATGAATCCATAAGGAATCAGAAATATTACTAAAAAAAAGCTGCAGCATTATTGTGCTGTTGTATTTACGAAAAAAATGCTGCATGTATACAAATAAAATATGCCAGCCCCAGGCATCAAATTTGAACCACTTCTGTGTAGTTTGCAGAAATAAAGGAAGGAATTGATTGGCACTTTAACCTTTAATATAATTTAGCGTGTGCTGTTAATTATGTACAGCATAACAGATATTAACAGAAGAGGGTATTATGAATTTGACTTTGATTGATGACCATTGAAATGTGTATGTCTAAAGCCAAACTACATGTTAATGTTTGCACCCATTTAATGTTTAAATCATCTGTAACCCATTACTTTATATGGACGTTTAAATACAAAACTTTGTTTACTAAAATGATGGTGGCCATTAGGAAGTGATATGTTTTACATTTGGGAACAGTGGATGTAGGGTGTCAGAGGATTAACAATTAACAACGTATTGTAGCAGTTAGTGCAATGCTGTTATATTTTGGTCATTGGAGTTTGGTGTTCAGTTCCAGTGCCTTCTGTGAGTGTATACATTCTTCCCCGTGACCGTATGGGTTTCCTCTGAATGACTTACAGTGGACTGGAAAGCTTGAGCATGTAGATACAGGTTTCCCCCACTATCTGAAAGTAGAGAGTTCCTATGTTTGTAAGCTGAAATGTCATTAAGTGAAGAAGCAATTACCATTACTTATATGGGAAAAATTTTGTGAGCGTTCCCAGACCCAAAAAAAACCTACCAAATCATGCCAAATAACACACAAAATCTAAAATAACACTAACATATAGTAAAAGCAGGAATAATATAAATACACAGCCTATATAAAGTAGAAATATGTATGTATGGTGCAGTATCATGTATCAAAATCAGGAAGACAGTGAGCCAAAATTGATTTGGAGAAAAAAAATCGGCAAGCACATACATATGCACGTACACATATACTCACGTACACGCATGCGTACACACATGCACGCATGAGGCTTCACGGTCATGGTAGTCTTTCTCAGGGTAAACACACGTATAAAGCAGGTGCTTTCCTTTTGTAAAAGTGAAAATCCTCTTTGGTAAAGTGAATATTCAATAACGGGGGCCACCTGTATTAAAGAAGTGGATGTGCTGGAGCTTTTGGAAAGGATGAAGTTGGGTAAGTCACCAGGACCAGGCAACATGTACCCCAGGCTACTGTGGGAGGCGAGGGAGGAGATTGCTGAGCCTCTGGCGATGATCTCTTTATCATCAAAGGGGATGGGAGAAGTTCTAGAGGATTGGAGGGTTGTGGATGTTGTTCCTGTATTCAAAAAAGGGAGTAGAGATAGCCCAGGAAATTATAGACCAGTGAGTCTTACCTCAGTGGTCACTAAGTTGATGGAGAACATCCTGAGAGGCAGGATTTATGAACATTTGGAGAGGTATAATATGATTTGGAATAGTCAGCATGGCTTTGTCAAGGGCAGGTCGTGCTTTAAGATCTTAATTTAATTTTTTGAGGATTTGACTAAACACATTGATGAAGGTAGAGCTGTAGATGTAGTCTATATGAATTTTATCAAGGCATTTGATACGGTATCCCATGCAAGGCTTATTGAGAAAGTAAGGAGTCATGGGATCCAAGGGGACATTGCTTTGTGGATCCAGAACTGGTTTGTCCACAGAAGGCAAAGAGTGGTTGTAGATGGGTCATATTCTGCATGGAGGTCGGTGACCAGTGGAGTGCCTCAGGGATCTGTTCTGGGACCCTTAATTTTCCTGATTTTTATAAATGACCTGGATGAGGAAGTTGGAGGGATGGGTTAGTATGTTTGCTGATGACACAAAGGTTGGGGGTGTTGTGGATAGTGTGGAGGGCTGTCAAAGGTTACAGTGGGACATTGATAGGATGGAAAACTGGGCTGAGAAATGGCAGATGGAATTCAACCCAGATAAGTGTGAAGTGGTTCATTTTGGTAGGTCAAATATGATGGCAGAATATAGTATTAATTATTCTTATTAGTATGACTCTTGGCAGTGTGAGGGATCAGAGGGATCTTGGAGTTTGAGTCCATAGGACATCAGAGCTGCTGTGTCGTTGACTGTGGAGTTAGAAGACATATGATGTATTGGCCTTCATCAATCGTGGGATTGAGTTTAGGAGCCGAGAGGTAATGTTGCAGCTGGTCAGACCCCGCTTGGAGTACTGTGCTCAGTTCTGGTCGCCTCACTTCAGGAGGGATGTGGAAGCCATAGAAAGGGTGCAGAGGAGATTTACAAGGATGTTGCCTGGATTGGGGAACATGCCTTATAAGAATAGGTTGAGTGAACTTGGCCTTTTCTCCTTGTAGTGACGGAGAATGAGAGGTGACCTGATAGAGGGCACAGTTTAATTATGCAGCTTCTGATATCCTGTTGCTGGAAAATAAAATGTACAATTCTTATGGTATATGTTGTAATAGAGGCTCTAGTGCCATTTTAATCAGCTTGAAATATTGTAAAGGATGATAAATTTAGTTGCATCTGTATAAATCCACATCTGCTCCAAGCTTCAATTTTAAATGTATCAAATGTTTTCTTACTTGCCCTTTTGATATACAAAGTACTAGGTGAAATCATAACTGCTCAGTGGATATCATAAACCACACGTGATTCTGGTTGTAAGGCAGCCCAGTTGTTTCTGAGCTCAGCTGGATAGCCATGACACTGCCAAATACTCCGGAGAAAGTTGTGTTTTACAGTGATTTGGAAGAAACTGTTTTCTGACCAAGGCTTGGTACAGCATTCCATAGTTGCTATTGATGTATGAAAAGTCAATGTTTAAGACTATAAGATATATAAGGCAGAATTGGGCCATTTGGTGAAGAAACACTCAAGCCTATTCCACAAGATCAAAAATTTAGGGGCGGAGCTGCTGAAGGTAAATTGTAACAGACATGAGAGTTAACCCAGGTTTGATTGAAGAAAGCTTCTCAAAAAGATGTGTGTTGGTATCCCGGGAGATAAATATGCAGTCAATGTATTAATGCTTTTAGTTGTCATACTCCATTTAGTGATCCCCTTGCAGTCACTGAATATTTCTTTAATAAAACCTACTGTTTACATCAGTTGAAAATCTAACCTCTGGTGTAGAATGAATATTCAAATGTTTTACAAAATGGTCATAACATTTTACTGTTTTTAGGGGTTTTGGAGAAGACCCTAACTAAATATAACAAACAAGATTTAGATCTAGAATCAGTTTAGAATCTGCTGCTCCATGTATCTCAGATCTACCCTGAGCAAGAGGCAAAAGACCATGAGACTTAGGAGCAGAATCAGGTTGTTCATCTCATTGAGTCTGCTCTGCCATTTGAACATGGCTGATTTATTTTTCCCATTCTTCTGACTTCTCCCCATTTCTTTTAACAGCCTTACAAATTCAGAACCTATCAAACTCTGCTTTAAATATACCCATTGACTTTGCCTCCATGACAATGAATTCACAGATTCACTACCTGCTGGCTAAAGAAATTCCTCCTCATCTCTGTTCTAAAAGAACACCTTGTATTCTGAGGCTGTGTCTTCTGGTCCTGGACTCCACCACTATAGAAATCATCCTCACTAGGTCCATTCTGAAAAGCAAGTCATGTATTCCAGGAGATGCACAAGATGCACATCACCCCTGCTTTACAACACCTCAATGTGGTATGGTGATAACAGCCATCAAATATCATTGGTGAATAGACTGTCTGAGAAGCAATAAAGAAGCTTTATCAGAAAGGTAAAGCTAAAAACAAAATAATCAAAATTTAAATTTGCCAAAAAGTCACTCATGAACCACTGATTTTAAGAAGAAAAATACTACACACTGCAGTTTAGTTTTAAAAAACCTTGAGTGTTCGAGAAAAGCAAATGCTGTATTTGTTGCCTTTAGTTGGAAAATATAAAAGTTGCTAGTCATTTTTCTGGCTGTGATCATGATCATCACTGGTGAGAGCAGTTCGTTTGTCAAATGATGGTGAAAATGGAAGAAGTTAGAACACTACATCATCCAGTATTTGCATTAAATTCCATCTACCATTTTTCAGTCAACATTTCCAGTTGGTCCATAGCTTGCTGTGATCCTTCTGATCCAGCTAACCATCTTATCATCCTGATCATTAAATTAGACAAACAATAAAGGACCCAGCACTGGCTGGAGGCCTGAGTAGTACTCTCTGACTTCGTCCACAAAATCAATGTTCAATCCAATTATTACATCATTTTGAATGTCAGGCAACTTAACCTTCTTGACCATCCTCCTACATTGGACCTAGTCAAATGGACTGCTAAATTTTATTTAGGCAAAAGCCTTACTTCATCCACTTTCCTCGTAACTTCCTCGAAAAATTCTTCAGCAGTTGTAATGGGGCACAAATGTGCAAGTGTGTGAAGGTTGGCCTGTGAGGCAGCAGGAGAGTTTAAAAAGTGAGCAGATTAATGGAGTGGGGTACAGCGTAGGAAGGTTTTGCCTCAAGAGGCTTCGACAAGCAGAGACTGAGGACGAGCTTGCTCCCAGTGAGGAAAGGCCAGGTAAGTTCCTTTAATTGATCTAATTAGCTTAGGAGTAGGTAATGGAGGCAGCAGTTAGGGCAGTTGAGTGCTCCGTTTGCAGTATGTGGGAAGTCAGGGCGAGTACAGCTGTTCCTGATGACTACATCTGCAAAAGGTGCATCCAGCTGCAGCTCCTGACAAACCAACAAAGAGGCAGAGGCAGAAACAGGAGTTTCAGGGTGATAGTCACCCCTAGGAGTCAGGAGACAGGTAGTTGGGTGACTGTCAGGAGAGGGAAGGGGAATAGACAGAATGAGCACTTGTCCCTGTGGCCATTCCCATCAACAATAAGTATACCGCTTTGGATACTGTTGGTGGGGACGACCTACCAGGGACAAGTTGCAATGGTTGAAACTCTGGCACCAAGACTGGACCCTCAAATCAGGAGGGAAAAGAGGAGAGCAGTGATGATAGGGGATTTGATCTTTAAGAGGACAGATGGGAGGTTCTTTGGGAGAGATCAAGAATCCTAGATGGTCAGTTGCCTCCCTGGTGCCAGGGTCCATGATATCTCGGATCCAGTTCTCGGTATTCTCAAGAGGGAAGGTGAGCAGCTGGATATCGTGGTCCATGTAGGGACCAATGACGTGGGTAGGAAGAAGGAGGAGGTCCTGAAAAGAGAATTTAGGGAGTTAGGTGCAAAGTTGAAGGACAGGACCTCCAGGGTTGCAATCTCAGGATTGTTACCTGTGCCACGTGCTAGTGAGGCTAGAAATAGGAAAATAATGCAGCTAAATATGTGGCTAAGGAGTTGGTGCAGGAGGGAGGGCTTCAGGTTTCTGGACAATTGGGCCTTGTTCCAGGGAAGTTGGGACCTGTTCCGACGGGACGTGTTGCAACTGAACTGGAATGGGACTAACATCCTTGCAGGAAGGTTTGCTAGTGCTGCTCCAGGGGGTTTAAACTAGATTGGCGGGGGAGGGAACGAGAGTGTTAGAGCAAATGATGAGGTGGAGGAGGATAAAAGCCATGCGAGAGCTACAAGTATAGAGCAGTGAAAGTAGTGCATGGAGTAATGCCAGATCTAGCATATAGAGAGGCTTTGAGGAAAGAGAAGCAGAACAAACGGTGTAAAGGTAGTAAGGTAGAAGGGCTAAAGTGCGTGTACTTCAATGCAAGAAGCATCAGGAACAAAGGTGATGAACTGAGAGCTTGGATACATACATGGAATTATGATGTAGTGGCCATTATGTAGACTTGGCTGGCACCAGGGCAGGAATGGATTCTCAATATTCCCGGATTTCAGCGCTTTAAAAGGGGATAAAGGAGGGGTGGCATTACTGGTCAGGGAATAAGTATTGTCTAGTGATTGTAGATGGATTGAAGCCTTTCCAACATAATAAAGCTTCCACAGCGATAAGGTTGTTACTTACAGAGATTATACCAAGATTCCGCTTACCCAGACAGATAAGTTCGGACAATGGTCCTCAATTGGTGGGGAAAATAAATAAAGAACTATGCAAGCTGCTGCACATTGAACAGCGATTCCACTGTGCCTGTCACCCGAGGGCTGTAGGAGTGGTGGAATGGGCTAATGGCACCCCGAAAATTAAATTGGCTGAGTTAATGTCCGAAACCGGACTGAACTGGCTGAAGGTCCTTCCGTTAGCTTTGTATCGTATGAGGGTTACTACCCATTCCATTGCTGGAGTATCAGCAGCTGAAATTATTTTTGGATGTCCCGGAAGGACCCCATGGGATGTTAACACTCAGCCTCCCACCCGAGTTGACCTTACGGGGGATGAATTGCTAAGGTATTTCAGGCAGTTATCATCCTCTCTAAAGTTTCTTCATTCTCAAATACAGGAGGCGTTTAAACCTCAGGAAAAACCAGAGGCAGAGTGGCGGGATTTGAAAATTGGAGATTCGGTATTGATAACGGAGTGGGAGAGCCCCAAGCTCAGGCCCTGGTGGAAAGGACCTTTTCAGATCCTTCTCCGAATGCCGAAGCAGTAAAACTACTGGAGAAGGATTCACCTGAACGATTGCAAACGATGGCCGCTAGAAAAGAAGTGATTGTTGTCAGACTTGCTCTTAATGTTTGTACTAACAGATACTTCAGAAAGTAATCTCTTTCATGAAACGCATATGCGATTATACGGTAACAGAACTGTATGTTACCCCTTAGCTCAATCCGTGGAGGCACTATTCGTGGCTAACCCATCTGAAAGGATTGTGAGGAGTTAGTAAAAGAGGATAGCTCAGGCAGAGTGTAAAGGTCATAAGGGAAGGTTTACAAGAGTGAGGATGGGACGGTGTGTGGAAAGTTTGAATAGTACCTTAGGGTGCAGCTCTGAGAACTGGCGATCCAAGTGCTGGGGAACTCAGTCCTGGCTAAAGGCACAGAGGCAACGAAATGACGGTCGGGAAAAGGGAAGTTGGGTCACTAACTCTAGCTGTAGGGGTACCCAAAGCACCCCTTTCTGTTTCCAACGATTAGGATGGGGGTGTATAATTGTCGAAGACTCTAAGTACATGCCCTGTATTGAAAAACAGTGTCTGAATCATGATTGCAGAGTAATAAGAGGTAAGTTTTCATGTATCTGTACTCGAGAAAGGTGTGTTTCCCTACCCAATGCAGTCATTGTAATGGGACTCATGTTTCTAGAGGGACAATGTCACTGGCATTCACCCCGGTATACGGCGCTGAAAATACCTGTTATCAGAAAATATTTCCTGACATTTCCACACGCTACCGGGCAGAGAGCGGATATACCAATGTTCTGCCTCCACTATTCGCAGTTGGAACAATCAGCCCTCTCACCATTCCTTGCCCACAGGAAGCTCACATTTGACAACAACTGGTGGCACAATCCATCAGTAAAGAAGTTTGTGTGGATTATAAGGACCCGACCACTCTGGGATCAGCGGTAGGCTATGGCTGGCTAAGCACATTCTCCATTGAGGGATCTGCAGGGGCTGTAGCTGCCAGGAATTGAAACTACCTCGACTGTGGGCTGACGGCATTGGGGAACAGCACAATCGAGGGCCTGGAGGCAATCAACCAAAAAATAGCAGAAGTTTGGCTTTACGCTCTGCAGACCCGGTATGCTGTGGACTACCAGCAGGGAGGGGAGTGTGCCATAGTTGGAGATAAGTGCATCACTCATGTCAGGGACAAGTCCTATAATGTCTCTCACGTGATTCCGGAGATCCAGGAGCAGTTGGATAGTTTTAGGCAAGGGTCCGCAGGAGGAGGAGGAGGGTGGCTCAGCTGATTGCTAGGGGGATCATGGGCCTCTATTCTCCTACATTCTTGTCATGATTATCATTGTGTGTTGTGTACTGTTGACCTGTTTAAGCACTTGCTGCCAAGCTTTCACTAACATATTAGCGACACTGTTTTCAGCCCCAATTTAATTATGCTATGATATGGTTAAAAGGTGGGAATGAGATGTTATAGGGTTAAAGGGTTGGAAAATGATTTTCGGACTTCTGAAAGTGTTAAACTAAGGCTAAAGATAGAAATGACAGTTAAAGGTGAGAAATTATCTCATTGTGCACATTGTCCCAGTGGTCTGAAGTCAACTACCTTATAAGGTGGTCAAGTGATCTTTTCTCTCGAAGTACAAGTTGCTGGGCATGTGACCATGGGGATAGCTAAATAATTGTTTTCAGTGTACATGACAAAAAATGATATAAAAAACTCTGTACCTTTGTGCCCTCTGACAGACCTCTGGTATGGACCCATGTGTGCCTTAGGAGAGCTCTCTCTCCAGTAGCAAGGTACTAAATAAAAAGTTGTTGCTTTATTCTCCATAGTACTGTGTGTTCTTGTATTGGGTAATGGGTAATAATTAGAAGGAAGGTTTAACAGAATAAAATCAAACGAATCACAACAATGTACTCAATTCTGCATTTTTCATATTGCTGTGATAAGTGCAATTATTCAGATACATGGCAAAGTTACCTCTCTAAACTTCCATAAGATTGGTAACCGTCAGGTTAAATAAAGGAAAGGTTATGAACCATTGAACATTACAGCACAGAAACGGGCCTTTTGGCCCTTCTTGGCTGTGCTGAACCATTTTTCTGCCTAGTCCCACTGACCTGCACCTGGCCCATATCCCTCCATACACCTCTCATTCATGTACCTGTCCAAGTTTTTCTTAAAAGTGAGCCTGCATTCACCAATTGATCTGGCAGCTCGTTTCACACTCTCACCACTCTCTATGTGAAGAAGGCCCTCCTAATGTTCTTTATAAACATTTCCCCCTTCACCTTTAACACATGGCCTGTTTTTTTCTCCCCTGGCCTCAGTGGAAAAAGCCTGCTTGCATTCACTCTATCTATATTCATAATTTTATATACCTCTATCAAATCTCACCTCATTCTTCTACACTCCAGGGAATAAAGTCCTAATCTATTTAACCTTTCTCTGTAACTCAGTTTCTCAAGTCCCAGCAACATCCTTGTAAACCTTCTCTGCACTCTTTCAACCTTATTAATATCCTTCCTGTAATTTGGTGACCAAAATTGCACACAATACTCCAAATTCAGCCTCACCAATGCCTTTTACAGCCTCACCATTACATTCCAAATCTTATACTCAATACTTTGATTTATAAAGGCCAATGTACCAAAAGCTCTCTTTATGACCCTATCTACCTGTGATGCCACTTTTAGGGAATTTTGTATCTGTACTCCCTGATCCTTCTGTTCTATTGCACTCCTCAGTGTCCTACCATTTACCTTGTATGTTCTACTTTGGTTTTTCCTTCCGAAGTGCAATACTTCACACTTGTCTGTATTAAACTGCATCTGCCATTTCCAGCCCATTTTCCCAGCTAGCCCAGATCCCTCTGCAAGCTTTGAAAACCTTCCTCACTGTTCACTACACCCCCAATCTTGGTATCATGAGCAAATTTGCTGATCCAGTTTACCACATTATGAGCCAGAATTTTTTCTCTATTGTAGGAAGGTACTTGCTGAACTGGGAAACAAAGTGAGTGCTTCACAGAGCACCTGATGTCCAAACAATATGGACCACATTACACATACTCTAGTCATATTTTATTGTCCAATAACATGAAAAAACGTTACACCAAAAATTGTTGCAGGATATAATTTCTCTGTATGATACACATAAATATTACATTCAGCAAACACTTACTAAACATACATTAACATATATTTCAAGGACATTGGACAAGATTGTACAAAAATATAACAAGAGTTTGAAGAGATTTGGCTTGTCAACAAATACACTCAAAAACTTCTATAGTTGTACTACAGAAAGCATTTTGACCGGCTGCATCACTGGTATGAAGGGGCTACTACACAGGACTGAAAGAAGCTGCAGAATGTTGTAAATCTAGTCGGCTCTATCTTGGGCACTAGCCTACAAAGTACCCAGGACAACTTTAGGGAGTTTTGTCTCAGAAAGGCAGCGTCCATTATTAAGGACCTCCCGTACCCAGAGCATGCCCTTTTCTCACTGTTACCATCAGGGAGGAGGTACAGGAGCCTGAAGACACACACTCAATAATTCAGGAACAGCTTCTTCCCCTCTGCCATCAGGGAGGAGGTACAGGAGCCTGAAGACACACACTCAATGATTCAGGAACAGCTTCTTCCCCTCTGCCATCAGGGAGGAGGTACAGGAGCCTGAAGACACACACTCAATGATTCAGGAACAGCTTCTTCCCCTCTGCCATCAGGGAGGAGGTACAGGAGCCTGAAGACACACACTCAATGATTCAGGAACAGCTTCTTCCCCTCTGCCATCAGGGAGGAGGTACAGGAGCCTGAAGACACACACTCAGCGATTCAGAAACAGCTTCTTCCCCTCTGACATCAGGGAGGAGGTACAGGAGCCTGAAGACACACACTCAACGATTCAGGAACAGCTTCTTCCCCTCTGCCATCAGGGAGGAGGTACAGGAGCCTGAAGACACACACTCAATGATTCAGGAACAGCTTCTTCCCCTCTACCGTCCAATTTCTGAATGGACATTGTAGCTTTGGTCACTGCCTCACTTTTTTTTAATATATAGTTCTTCTGATTTGGTAAGTTTTTAAAATCTATTCAAAATACATATACTGCAATTATTTATTAATTGTTTTTTTTATTTCATTATTTTTCATTATTCATTATTTATTTCTTCTGCTATATTATGCATTATGTTGAATTGCTAAGTGAATAAATTTCATGTCACATGTCAGTGATAATAAACCTAATTCTGAATCAGAAAAATTAGCAAAAGGCTGAGAAAATCCAAAAGAAATGTATTGAAATAGTAAAAATCAGAATGATGGAAATAACTAATGAGGGTCATTTAGATCCCTAAGAATTTAAAATCAATAGGTACTAAGCTAAAGCAATCTTAAACTCAAAAAAAAAGCATGAGAAATAAAGGAAAGAAAAACACTAGTAAAATAATCTCCAGGTAGATTCAAAAAGATCAGTTACTGGGATAAAGTTCATGATGCACAAACCCTGAATTAAGACAGATAAACTTATTAGAATAAAGCGTTTTTCAAATTGAAAAATGAAACTAAATGAAGTGCAGTGACACATCAGGCCTAAGATTAGTTCATTCTAAAGTGCTGCAACCAGTTATGAATACTTATCATTTTTAAATATATTATACATGCGATGATTCACCATTCTGTGCGATTGTCAATCAGACCCAAAGACTGTGTATTTTACAGTTTTATTGCTGACTTAAATGCCACAATTTAATAAAATTTTTCACTTCTGGCCACTCCTCCAAACATGATAGTCCAGCCTCTCAACCTCTGTGATTAGTAGGTTATCAGACAGCCACTCACAATATGGCGTTATAAATGTTTGGCTCTGATGTCCGTCAATGAAGTGGAAATGTTGGATTGTGAAATACAGGATTGTGAGAAATGAACGTGAGCGGTGCAGAATGTTGGGATTGTGGAGGACTTCCTGGGACAGGAGGACAAAGAGATCATGGAAGCATTGCTGATGCAGTTACTGGGGATGGAAGAAAATATATTTTAAAAGTCCAATTAAATATTTATCTGATGCCAGCAAAAAAATTGCAAATACTTAGCAAGAATAAAATAGTGAATTTTGGAGTCACATTTTGCAATAAAGCGAATGAGCATAAATGGAGCAAAATATTATTATAATAGGAAATGTATTCTACAACTGATTTAGAAAAAGCAAACATAAATGCAAAATGAAGTCCAAATTTAAGTTTAATTATCATTCAACCATACATGAATACCCATGAATATTGCCAGAGATACACTATAGGAAGGCAAATAAAGTTCATATATTAAGGCAAACACATATAAAACGCCTTAAGTCCGTGTCAAGAATGCAAAGAATTGCCAGCTGGAATCATTAATAAATACATAGATGGTTATAATAATATATAGATAGATATATAGGCAGATATAGAGATAGTTATAGATGGATGGATAGGCAGATAATTACATGATTGACTAGATGGTAAAGAGTTTAGATAGAGATATAGCTAGCTGGACAAGTACAGAAAAATAACAGTTGAATACATACATAGATGGACAGGTGGACACATGTAGACAGACAGACAAGCAGACAGGTAAATAGATAGATGGATGGATGGATAGATATCCATCTATATATCTAGGCATCTATCAACTATCTATCCAACCATCTATAAATCTATCTATCTACCTACCTATCTCTAAATACCTATCTATCTCTCTATCCATCCATCCTTCCATCCATCCATCATTCTATCAATAAATCTATCAATCTATTACCTCTCCCTCATTCTATCCAACTATCTATGTATCCATGTATGTTTCTATCCATCAATGTATCTCTCTCAATCTATCAATCCATCTATCTATCCATTAATATAACTATCAATCTACCTTTCAATTTATCCATCAATGCATTTATTGGTCTATCTTCATCTATATCTATAACCATATAACAATCACAGCACGGAAACAGGCCATCTCGGCCCTCCTAGTCCATGCCGAACTCTTAATCTCACCTAGTCCCACCTACCCGTACTCAGCCCATAACCCTCCACTCCTTTCCTGTCCATATACCTATCCAATTTTACCTTAAATGACACAACTGAACTGGCCTCTACTACTTCTACAGGAAGCTCATTCCACACAGCTATCACTCTCTGAGTAAAGAAATACCCCCTCGTGTTTCCCTTAAACTTCTGCCCCCTAACTCTCAAATCATGTCCTCTCGTTTGAATCTCCCCTACTCTCAATGGAAACAGCCTGTTCACGTCAACTCTATCTATCCCTCTCAAAATTTTAAATACCTCAATCAAATCCCCCCTCAACCTTCTACGTTCCAATGAATAGAGACCTAACTTGTTCAACCTTTCTCTGTAACTTAAGTGCTGAAACCCAGGTAACATCCTAGTAAATCGTCTCTGCACTCTCTCTAATTTATTGATATCTTTCCTATAATTGGGTGACCAGAACTGTACACAATCTATCTATCGATCTTTCTATCAATCAATGCATCTATCTACATATCAATATATCTATCCAATTATCTATCTACCTATCTATGTACCAATGTATCTATATTTCTATCTGCTTCTAAATATCTATCTATCTACCCTTCTAATATAAATAGATAGATAGCTAGATACCTAGATGGATCGCTAGGTAGATATAGCTAGACAGGTAAATAGATAGATAGATGAATGAATAGATTGATACTTAGAAAGGTAGATATATATATAGATCAATCAATCTAACAAGATGGAACCTAATTCCTTTTTCTAGTCTGTTCAAGGATTGAGTCTATTAAAATGAATATACTGCCCAGACTATTACATCTCTTTCAGACTCTACCAATAGAGATTAATCAAAATCAATTCAATGAATGGAATAAAATGCTATCAAGGTATATTTGGCAGGGTAAAAGGCTTAGAGTTTGTCTCAAAACTTTGCAATTAGCAAAGGAAAAGGGGGGATGGGGCCTACCTTCTCTTAGAGATTATTATTTTGCAGCACAGTTGAGAGCTGTGATATGTTGATGCAACCCATCATATGACACTCAATGGAAAAACATTGAGGAGTGGGTACTTCCCATCCCCATACAAGCAATTTTGGCTGATAACAACCTGCAAAGGTACATAAATACTATTGATAGCCCATGGGTAAAATTGACTCTTAAAATATGGAAAACTACTATAATAGAATATAATCTAGAGGGAGATATTGCAATTCTTAAATGGTGTGCATATGATTTGGATTTTACAGGGAATAAACTGGATACTAGATTTAAGGACTGGGCAGCTAAAGGAATAACAGTTCTTTAAAAAATAATGAAAGAAGGAACACAGTTCAGTTTTGAAATGTTGTCTTGTAATAGAAAAACAAGACTTTTATCAGTATTTGCAGATGTGACAGTATGTTAATAGGAGGGTTAAAAATGTAACCAAGGCAAGTACATGCTTGATAGAGCTATTTAGAAAAGCATATAATTCAGGTAATGGTAGTAGAATCATTTCAAGCATGTATAAGGGTTTGTCAGATCTTAAAACACATTCGACTTCATACATTAAAACAAAATGGGAGAAGGAAGGAGGGATAATTATATCTGAGGAAGAATGGACAACAATATGGAGGTATCAATGTAAATGTACCAGTTCACAGAAATCCCATTATGATAGTAACCTCCCTGTTTGCTGGAGAAATTGTGGAAATCAAAATGCAAATCGTTACCATATTTTTTGGGACTGCCCTGTTATCAAAGACTATTGGAGGAGGATACACAATGCCCTACAAGACACCTTTCAATGTGAAATACCCTTGGAGAGTAAGACCATATACTTTGGGTATACACCTCAAGCCGGGAAATTATAAGCCAGTAAGTTTGAGATCGTTAGTAGGTAAATTATTGGAAGGAATACTAAGAGATAGGATCTACAAGTATTTGGATAGACAGGGACTTATTAGAAAAAGTCAGCATGGCTTTGTGCGTGGTAGGTCATGTGTAACCAATCTATTAGAGTTTTTCAAGGAAGTTACCAGGAAAGTGGATGAAGGGAAGGCAGTGGATGTTGTATACATGGACTTCAGTAAGGCCTTTGACAAGGTCCTGCATGGGAGGTTAGTTAGGAAGATTTAGTCGCTAGGTATACATGGTGAGGTAGTAAAATGGATTAGACATTGGCTCAATGGAAGAAGCCAGAGAGTGGTAGTGGAGGATTGCTACTCTGAGTGGAGGCCTGTGACTAGTGGTATGCCACAGGGATCAGTGCTGGGTCCATTGTTATTTGTCATCAATATCAATGATCTGGATGATAATGTGGTAAATTGGATCTGCAAATTTGCTGATGATACAAAGATTGGGGGTGTAGAGGACAGTGAAGAAGGTTTTCAAAGCTTGCAGAGGGATCTGGACCAGCTGGAAAAATGGGCTGAAAAATAGCAGATGGAGTTTAATACAGACAAGTGTGAGGTATTGCACTTTGGAAAGTCAAACCATGGTAGAACATACAAGGTAAATGGTAGGGCACTGAGGACTGCAATAGAACAGAGGGATCCGGGAGTACAGATACAAAATTCTCTAAAAGTGGTATCACAGGTAGATAGGGTCATAAAGAGAGCTTTTGGTACATTGGCCTTTATAAATCAAAAGTATTGAGTAAAATAGTTGGAATGTAATGGTGAGGTTATATAAGACATTGGTGAGGCTGAATTTGGAGTATTGTGTGCAGTTTTGGTCACTTAATTACAGGAAGGATATTAATAAGGTTGAAAGGGTGCAGAGAGGGTTTACAAGGATGTTGCTGGGACTTTAGAAACTGGGTTACAGAGAAAGGTTGAATAAGTTAGGGCTTTATTCCCTGGAGCGTAGGAGAATGAGGGGTGATTTGATAGAGGTGTATAAAATTATGATGGGTATAGATAGAGTGAATGCAAAAAGACTTTTCAACTGAGGCTAGGGGAGAAAAAAAAGAGGTCATGGGTTAAAGGTGAAGGGGAAAAGTTTAAAGGGAACATTGCTTCTTCACACAGAGAGTGGTGGGAGTGTGGAATGAGCTGCCAGATGAAGTGGTGAATGCAGGTTCACTTTTGACATTTAAGAAAAACTTGGACAGGTTCATGGATGAGAGGGGTTTGGAGGGATATGGGCCAGGCGCTGGTCAGTGGGACTAGGCAGAAAAATGGTTCAGCACAGCCAAGAAGGGCCAAAAGGCCTGTTTCTGTGCTGTAATGTTCTGTGGTTCTATTGGTTGAAAAGATATAGATATTTAATGAACATACTGCTGGTGGTTGGAAAAAAGACTCTTACTAGGAAATGGTTATATTAGGAGAGCTCAACTTTAAATGTATGGATGGAAATTACAATGGACATTTACAAAATGGAGAAGATAACAGTATCTGTTAATCATAAGTTGGAACAATTTGATTCAAACTGGGAAAAATGGTTTAACTACATAATGCCTCATAGGCCTGATTTTATTCTCACAGATCAATGAATCTGTTGTAAAAAAAAGATCACTTCCTTTCACTTGTTCTTTCTTTCCTCTATTTTCTATAAGTGTATACCTCAGATAAATATTATGTGGAGATCTGTGGCAAATATCACTATATGATATATATGTACAATGTCTGAAATACATCTTAAGGAAATGTTTGTTTGATGATGAATTAATATAAAAAATAAATTACAAAACAAACCCTACAGCACAATAAAGGCCCTTTGTGCTACAAAGCTCTGCTGAACATGTCCTTACCTTAGAAATTACTTTGGGTTACCCATAAGCCTCTAGTTTTCAAAGCTCCATGTACCTATCCAGGAGGCTCTTATGGTATCTCCGTCACCGACAGCCCATTCCAAACACTCACCACTCTCTGCATACTTCCAAGCACCTTAAGACTCTGCCCAATCATGCTAGCCATTTCAGCCCTGGGAAAAAGCCTCTGACCATTAACATGATCAATGCCTCTCATCATCTTATACACCTCTATCAGGTCACCTCTCATCCTCCGTCGCTCCAAGGAGAAAAGGCCAAGTTCACTCAACCTATTCTCATAAGGCATGCTCCCCAATCCAGGCAACATCCTTGTAACTCTCCTCTGCACCCTTTCTATGGTTTCCACATCCTTCCTGTAGTGAGGTGACCAGAACTGAGCACAATACTCCAAGTGGAATCGGACCAGGATCCTATATAACTGCAACATTACCTCTCGGCTCCTAAATTCAATTCCACGATTGATGAAGGACGAAGCACCGTATGCTTTCTTAACCACAGATTCAACTTGCGCAGCAGCTTTGAGTAAATAAATGACCTCTTCTCATTATTCCTATCAGGGAGGAGGTAACAATGCCTTAAGACACACAGTCAATGCACTAGGAACAGCTTCCTTCCCTCTGCCATTATATTTTTGAAGAGTCTAGGAATCCATGAATACTACCTCATTATTCCTACTTTGCATTATTTATTTATCCATTTCTTATTGTACATTTTAGTTTTTAATGTTTTACACTGTACTGATCTCACAAAACAAATGTCACTACACTAAACAAATGATTATAAACTTTATTATAATTCTGATTTATTTTGTCCACAGTAAAAATTGAAGAAAAATTATTTAAAAATCTCTTCCTTTGGTTGCATACTCAGTCTTGTTGATTTTCTCATATATTTTTTCTGTTATCTTAACTGCAATCCTACATATCTTGTAATCAGCACTAGTTCCTGCCCTTATATGCCATGCATGCCTCCCTCTTTTTCTTAATGACAATTTAATACTTATTGTCAATCGATGTTTTGTAAACCCATCACCCTTGTCCTTTACCTTAACAGGAAGATAACTGAATTCTTGACATCACAACTTAAAGGTCCTCTCAACTGGCATTAAAAATAGAAGGTTAAAGCAAAACTATCATTTAACAAATGTTTTCTAATCACAGGATTTATATAGGTGAACTCAGAATTTATTTGATGTCTAATAGTGAATACAGTTTTTCAAACCAACATTAAGATTAGTTAACACACACAAAGGCAGCATTTACGAAAAGAGTACAGTCGACATTTTGGCTGAGTCCCTTTGGCAGTACTGGAGAAAAAAAGCTGAGGAGTTAAAAAAAGGTGGGGGAGGGGAGACAGAAATACTCTAAGTGACAAGTGAAATGGAGGAGGAGGGGTGAAGAGCTGGGAAGTTGATTATTATAAGAGATACAGGGCTGGAGAATGGGAGTCTGACAGGAGTGGACAGAAGGCAGGTTGGAGGCTACCCAAATGGAATATAAGGTGTTGTTCCTCCACGTAAGTATGGCTTCATTATGACAAACCTCATTAAGGAGGCCACAGGTAGACATATTGGAATGGGAATGAGAAGTGGAATTAAAACGGATAGCCACTGGGAGATCCCACTTTTTCTGCTGGGTGGAGCATAGGTTCTCAGCAAAGCCCTCCCAATCTACATTGGGCCTCACCAATTTACAGGAGGCCACGCCGGGAGCACTGGATGCAGTAGATGACCCCAATAGACTCACAGTTGAAGTGTCACCTCACCTGAAAGACTGTTTGGGGCCCTGAATGATGGTAAGGGAGAAAGTTCAGCATTTTTTTTGGATTAAACATTAGTCCATCATTTTTACTGACTGTTTGGAATGCACAATGTACATAAAAGTCTGAGCAATACTGAAATCAGGAGGCAGACCTCCATCTTTGTGCATCTCCACATGTTTAATCATGAGATTCAAAGTGGGACAGTATCTCTGGCAAACTGTGCAGCAATACATGAGGGCACCAGAATGAGTCTTTAGATGGTTTTTTACAGTTGATCGCCCTCTGAAGAACTTGTGGCACAGCTTGCATTCATAGGGCTTCTCTCCTGAGTGAATTCGTAGGTGATACTGAAACTCACTAGAATGGGAAAACCTCTTCCTACAAAACTCACATTCATACCAGTTCCCTTTGGAAATGATCTTGCCATGGTTTAAAGCAAGGGTGAAAGGAGTCTTTTGCTCTAGATCACGTCCATGTCCATCACTAGTGGATTCATCTGAGGGTGATGTTGTTAAGGTTTTTTTGAGCCATTGGTGTTGAACATGATGACCCTTTGGGCTGTCTGAGCTGTACCCCTTGTGAATCTTCAGATGGTTTTGATAAGAGGCTTCTAATCGAAACTTTCTGCTGCACAAATTACATTTAAATAAATACTCCACACTCTGGTGCGAGGCCAAATGTTGATCTAGAACTGTTCGATCCACAAAGCTATTACCACATACTGAACAGGAAAAAATAGATATATTCATATGAGACAATACATGCCACATTAGGCTACAAACAGATCTCGATGGTTGCTCACACACACAACAAGAAAGACTTTTCATGTCAAGGTGAGAAAGGATGTGCTCTTTCACAGCAAGGTAGTTTTTAGCCATGGCCTTTCCACAGACTGCACAGAAAAGTTCTGCTGGAGAGCTCCCAAAATTGGGTTCAGGTGGTGGCATGGAGTTGAGGTGGACAATAACATTACTATCATATGGTTTTGCTTTTCTGTGTCCAGCCACTTGCCACTGCGTTACAAACTTCATTTCACACATATCACACGAGAAGAGGAAGATTCCAATGTGAGATAAAACATGGATGATTCGAGAACTTCTATCCGTGAACTTTGCCCCACACACTTTGCACAGCCCCTCCTTCGCATCAATGTGGAGTTTACCATGTTGTCGAATCAAACCTATGTTAGCCGGTAACTCCTTTCCACATACCTGGCATGGCATGCTCTTTCCGTCAATATTGCTGTCCTTAATACAGACAAGACTGTCATCTTCACTGTCATCTGTGAGCTCTATTATTTCTTCAGAAGGACCTCTATTCTCCTGCTGCACATCAAAATTAAGGTCATCAGGTTCAATACCTTCAAACTGCACACACTCCATTTTCTTCATTGAATGATCTTGGAGGTCGACATTGTTTTCAGCACTAGATTCACCACCACTCAATAAATTGGTTTCATAATATTCATTATTTTCTATCCCAAACAGTTCACAAGGGCGTTTATTTGAGTTTAATGAAACACTATCAGTAGATGTGGACTGGCTGTATTCCATCATGTTATCAACAGTTTTTGTTGACTGTTGGTATGAACTATTTTGACTGGCAAGGCTTCTTTCTCCACTTCTGAAACTCTGTCCCACTTCAATTTGCACGATATAATCTTTATCATGACAAAACTGTGACCCTGTTGTCCTCAAGTATCCCCCACGGGGATTTTGTTCATTTGAGGTCCCAGTGAGAAGTGCATACTCTTCGGTTGACTGTTCTGTCACTTTGCTGGTATCAGTTTTCTCCAGGTCAGGGAATGTACAGTAACAGGCCTTCAGGAGATCATGCATTCCCAGCTTCTCTGCCATCTCATAGATTACACCAACGTTGATGAGATCTGTGAAAAGCTCTGCTGTGTAGATAAAATTCAAGATCTTTTCAAAATTTGCTGGTGTAATAAAGTCTACCACATAGGTTCTTACAGAGTTAACTTCTGAATTCAGAAAGAGGTTCTGGAAATAATTGGCGGCACATGCCAACACTGACTTATGTGCTGAAAACATTCTGTTGCCGACCACAATGATTACATCACACATGATTTCGGAGAGCCTAAACTTATTGAGTTCCTTAAGAAGATTATTTGGGTGGTCACCGCTGTGTAACTTAATTCTCATACCCATTCTTTCAAGTGTTTCTGAAAACTTCCACTAATGTAATCTGCTTCAACAGTGAGTGACTTCATATATTTCCTTGCAATATAATTTGAATAAACACTGCAAACAAAAACAGTTATGTTAATTAAAAGATACAATAATTATAACATGTTAACCTGTTTCATTGAGCAGTACAACATAGAAACAGACCATGTCCATACTAACCTTTATGTTCTTCTACATCAATCCCATCTGCTTCTATTAGCACCATACCTTTCTATGCCTTGCCTATATAAATGTCTAAATATCTCTTAAATGTAATAGTTCTAAGTGATTTTCCTTAAAAATATTTTCCATGGAACTTTACCTAGAAAATGGGATATTCTTGGATCAATATGGTTAGAAACATTAAATTATGCTATTGGAAATGGAACCCCGTGGAGTCACCATCCAATCTCCTTGATAAATGCCGACCTCAAGATACTTTCCAAAGTCCTAGCCAATAGACTCGAGACAGTGGTTGGGAAAAATCAGATCAAATGGGTTTTATAAGGGGATGTCTCGCATCTATTAATATTCGCTGGCTCTTACACATAAAATCCTGCCTGCCTGTGGTCTATGTATGTATGTATGCAGTGTATGCTAATCCCTCAGCCCGTGTATGTGTGGGAGGAGGTTTCTCAGTGACATTTGACATAGGACGGGGCACACGACAAGAGGACCTTTTGTCTTCTTTAATTTTTACTATATCTATTGAACCGCTTGCACATTTAATTAGAAACTGTCCTCAGATTTCCCCTGTAACGATTTCTTTCATGATTAAAAGTTAATCTGTCAAAATCAGCACTGATGCTGATTAAAACAGATAAATGTCAGGTGCCTCTCCCTCCCCAGATTAAGGTTACAAAAGAGGTCTTCTGCTTCAATATTAAAGTTAATACTTCCCTATAGTCTGTGGCTAAAACAAATCAATTTTGAAAAAAATAGATATTAATAGATAGACACCCGCCAGCATCAGTCCCAGCCCATATTATCGGTCATTAAAATGAACATCTTACCCCACATTAATTTTATCAGCTCAATGATCCCATTTGTGCCTCCAGCAGGATATTGGATTCCTTACTATGATGCTTTGTTTGGAACGGTAAATGACCCAATATAAAGTGGTCAGCTCTACAATTCAAAAAATCGGATGGGGAATTGGCGTGTCCAAATTTTAAACTGTATCACTGGGCATTTGTACTAAAAATTCTTAGCAACTGGATGGAGGAGGATAAAATTTCATCATGGAAAAATATAGAACAAGAGCTAAAAAGGTTGAAGGACTTTCTCCTTATAGGTATGTCTACCAAAATATGTGATTTGTATTAAGATCCAATTTTAACCCATATGCTATAAGTGTTTAGGGCAGCAGAAAAATTCTGAAAATTTAAAAGCCTATGGTGCAAATGATCTCCATTATAGTACAATAATCATTTTCTATCGGGGGGTGGGGGAACCATTCACTAACAGAACTTGGGAGATTAAAGGTATTACTGCTCTTTAAGATATTAATGGCGCAAGTATTATCCTTAGCTTTCAAGAACTGGTATCTCGATATAATATTGATAAACACTGTCTTTTCTATTTTAAGAGTAAGATCAGCTTGTAAAGCCGATGTGGTTCCCTGGGGGTCAGATTTAAAGGATCATCCTGTTTTAAGTTGGATACATAGGGATATGTCTGAATTGGGACAAGACTTAGACTAGGATGCGAATTGAGATAATGCTGCCAGAGTTTCGAAAAAACACTTGGAATTTTGTCATAGAGCATATCTAACACCGAGAATTAGACATCAAATGGGACTGGTTCCTGACCCATATTGCTCATTTTCCCCCCACAGAACCATTGGCTCTTTTATACATGTTGTATAGGAATGTTCAGGGGTTTTTGGTTTGTGGGGAAAGGCTATCAGTACTCTTACAGAACTAACAGGGGTATAATTAAAGAAGAATGTAGTCCAGCATTGGAAACCTCCTCATGATATTTCAAGTACTCACTGGCTTCAGAGCTTTTTG
The DNA here is from genome assembly GCF_030144855.1 of Hypanus sabinus. Taxonomy (NCBI): domain Eukaryota; kingdom Metazoa; phylum Chordata; class Chondrichthyes; order Myliobatiformes; family Dasyatidae; genus Hypanus; species Hypanus sabinus. Next base: position 1,220,490 of record NW_026779010.1, read on the forward strand.
GACATTTCCTACCTGGAATTATCATCAGCAAGAGTAAATGATGCACAACCAAACACAATCTTAATGTGGACAAATTTGATATCTAACTTAAAAGATTTTCTGTTAAAATAGGAAGGCTCTGTCTGTGTATGCACTACTAGTCATTTGGTTGGTGGAGGGGAGAGGGGTGGAAAGGGGGTAAAGGATGAGGGATAGAGGGGGATGGCGATGAGGGTTGAGGAGTGGCTGGGTTAAACAGTCAAAATGTAATTAGCAACTGGTTGCATTGAATGTAATTTGTTGGTGTTGCAATAAAAATTAGAGATAGAAACAAATTTCTATGTAAATACACTTACCTTCAAATTTCATTAATTCCTCCCACTCACCTTAAATCCACATGATCTTGGGGAAAAAGATACCAGCTGTATGCCCTATCTATTTCTCATAATGATATAAACTTTTGGAGGTCTCTCCTCAGCATCCTTCACTCTAGGGAAAATAGTCTCACCCGGTCTCATCCCTCTTCATAAGTAAAATCCTCCAATCCAAGCAACATCCTGGTGAATCTCCTCTGTACTCTCTTAGGCACAACAAAAACTGCACTACCCAAAGTTTTGTAAACTCTCAATTTTGTCATTATCCAGAGCAAATATCACATTATTTACTATTGATGTCATATATTAATTCATATTGCTAATATATGTAAAAACAAGAGTGCCAAATCTGATTACTAGACACTAAAATTGAGAATTCCACCATCAATGCAATTTAACCACCTTAGTAGTTTTTGTTAAAATCCATACAGCAAATCTACCTCATTCTCAAAAGACTCAATTAAATTTGTGAAATATAGTATTCCCTACAAAGCCATGCTATCTACAATTAAACCTTTGTCTTTCCAAAGTTCTAACAGCAAACTCTGGTCTTCACAGAATTTTCTGTATTAATATTCCAAGCACTTTCCATTAGTAAACTATTGGTGTATCGGGATCAAAACGTAAAAGTTTATTGTAATTTAAATCTGAAACAAAAAAGGCAATAATTATATATCTCATATATTTATAATTATTTTGAATAAATATATTTTTCACATTTGTTGTATGTGTGTATATATATAAAACCATTTGCTGATCAGGGAGTAAGTAAAATTTATTTAAATCTTTCATTTGTGCTAGAGAAGGGAAGTTGCTAAAAATTCGAAAAGTAGTATCAAATAAGATAGTTAAACAGATCTGAGAAGTCACGAGGAAGCCACATGACAAAAGGCAAAGTAAATGTTATTGACAAAATAGAGGGATTTTGAGGGATCCAATTAAGAGATTAAATTGAAATCAACTGTATTTGTACCTAAATAAGAAGTCACTCTGCGTAGCTTCAAAGTACAGCTCCCACCCTCCAACCCCTTCCCAACAGACAGCCAACGTCTGAGCCCTAGATTCGGTGCCGGGATGAGAGTACCAGGGAAAGATATACTAAGGGATGATCCGAGGCAAAGCACAAACAAAGGCCAGAGCTCTCAGTCAGACATCTTGTCATATGCCAGCGCAGCGGCCGGAGGAGCCCAGCCGCTGCTCTTCCAGCTCTGCCATAATGGGCTTTCTTCCAACTTACCAGACGTTTAGCACCGGTTATAATCATTAATCGTTAAAAGCAATAGCCTTTTAAAGTACGTGGTAAGAGAACGCCATCTGAAGCAAAATCCCACTTTGCTGCAGCAGCGGTCCGCTTAGTGCCGCCCTAGCGACCGGGAGATCTCTTCAGTATGAGTGTATTATTACACCCAGGGATAAAGGAAGTGTAAATAGAATGTCCGGTTCATGTCTTCTAAGTAATTAGGGGAATTTATTGATGTGAATTCTTAATAACAGGATTTGTAAAATCTTTGGACAATCTGCTTAGATTTGAGCGAGTCAGATTTTCTCGTAAACCTCAATATTATCTATGGAGTCGGCAGAAATATAATACTGTGGACTTGGGTCAATTCGGCCCAACATCGATACTGTCGCTTATTTTCGGACAGATCTTAAGGAATAAGAAGTAAGAATATCCGCAGTTCACTTCATTTATTTGGGACAGTCTGTTGCTTGATTGCGATACGAGATTCTGTCGAATAGTTTGGCTGTTAGACATTACTACACTATGGGTAGAGCAAACAGATTTTAAATAGAGTCAGTTGCGTTCAAACAGCAATTTTTTTGTCACTGATAGATGGCGAGAAATAAATAGTTAGATAAGGCAAGCTACTTTTCTCTCAGCGGTTTTAAGTATTCAGGCCTGGAAATGCCAGAAACGGCTGAGACTGAAAATGCAGCGATTTCTCTTCTTCAACAAGTTAGGCACTGTGGGGAATCGTAAGGTATGGACAATGGTCTGAATGTTAGGATATACATAAAGATTTGGAAGATGCAATCCTAGAAAGGTTGCATAAATGTGGTGAACTCTGTGCCTGTCTGGACACGCCTCTGCTGACTGCTCCTGTGGCACCTCCCACAGACCCCGGTATAAAGGAGATTAAGGCCTGAGCCCGGCCTCTCAGTCTCCAGGACATTGTATGATGGACACTCACTCCTGGTTCCTTCTTCCAGTCAATAAAAGCCGATATCTCGCCTTACGTCTCAGTGTGAGTTATTGATGGTGCATCAATAATGCCAATCCATTATCTGCATCAGTAGTTCATTTACAATCAAAAGAAAACTGGATGAGTTCCTCCATCTGTTACGAAATTAGATATTACAGGAAACAAATTGGTCAGGGCTTTAGAAGACTAAGGAAATCAGTTGAATACACACATACAAGCACGTAGATGCTTGGAGTACTGTCTTTTTAAAAAATGGTTGTCAATGCTACCATGCCATTCTACTTAACGAGGGATACAACAAAATAAAAGTTTCTAATTGGTTGACAACAGTTAATTATAAATCATATTAGAGATAAAAGTTAAAAAAATTCTTATAGTGATAGAACTTCAAACTCAAAAGACTAGTTTACCCATTTATTAAGATGTTAGGCAGTTGTTTATAAACAGAAGGAATGTGTAGTGATTCTGCTAGCAAGGAAAGGTTGATGGTAGAGCAGAAGTATAGTCAGTGGATTGGTTTGCAACTTAAAAGGGCAATAAAATTTAAAGAATGATGAATAAAGGACTGTGTGTGCTATATTTGAAAGCGTGCAGTGTATGGAATAAGGTAGATGTAGCACGTTTAGAGATTGGTTGCCCTCCACAACTGTCTGTGGCAATGAATTCCACAGGTTCATCACTGTCTGGCTAAAGAAATTCCTCCTCATCTCTGTTCAAATAGGATGGCCCTCTATACTGAGGCTGTGTTCTCTGGTCCTAGACATTTCTGAGAATGTGAAAAGGGTAAGGGGTACGTGTAGAGGGGGTGGGCGAGGGGTAAGTGTAGCAAACTATGTAGACAGGGCCAGGGAGAGGAAACGTCATTGGGGAAGTGTAGAAGGACAGGGAAGAGGTAGCTAAAATAAGATGCCATACAGCATGTGGCAACCACAAAGAAGAGGAACCTTGTGACCACAAGACAGTGTGTTCAGCAAAGTATTTTGAGCTATATACCTATTTCGAGTGTTTTGCTTGCATCCATACCCATTCCGAGTATTACACTTTAACCTTTGCTAATTCTGAGTATTTTGCATGCTTACCTATGCAATAGCCAATCAATTGATGAATTTGAATTGGTAACCATATTTGCGAATGTAGTACCCTGCGTTTGGGTATAAGTATGATCTTTGTAAACCGACAAATTGGGAGTTGGCTACCTTACGCCCGAAGTGTGTGGGGCTGCGAACTCCTCTGAATAAAAGGTAATTTCATCTCTGGTGTTTTTCCTCAACTGAGCAGATTAATAATTTCAGGTTGACAATTTGGCGAGCAGAGTCAGGAACCTAACGGCTGGCAGTTCAGGATCTGGTGTAAGAGATACGAGCGGGTTGAGACGGAAGGGCCCTCCAAGAGATTTTTCTGGGTCACTCTCTCCCTCTCTGACTCCTCGTTCCGACCCCTTCGGCTCTGGCTGACCATCCTACAGCCTCCACGGACCAAACAGAGAACCTCAGTTGGGAGACACAGATAACAGGTAAGAATTGCAGAGAGTTTGGGATTCGAGGCCCCTGGTATAGGAAGCGGGGTTAGAGTCCCTGCATGGAGTTTGGGATTCGAGGCCCCTGGTATAGGAAGCGGGGTTAGAGTCCCTGCATGGAGTTTGAGGTTAGAGGCCCCTGGTTTAAGAAGTTTGGGGTTAGAGGCCCCTGGTTTAAGAAGTTTGGGGTTAGAGGCCCCTGGTTTAAGAAGTTTGGGGTTAGAGGCCCCTGGTTTAAGAAGTTTGGGGTTCGAGCCCCCTGGTTTAAGAAGTTTGGGGTTCGAGTCCCCTGGTTTAAGAAGTTTGGGGTTCGAGTCCCCTGGTATAGGAAGCAGGGTTAGAGTCCCTGGATGGGGTTTGGGGTTGGAAGCTCCGGAGCAAAATACATATTTAATTTGATTAAGGTCTGGTCCCAACATCCAACTGAAACCGCATCCTACCTTAGACTGGTTGTTAAGAGCAGAAATCTGCCAAGTGAAGGTCAGGACTGAAGTGGATGCGAGAGTAAGTTACCAAAATGGGCCAGACTTTGGATAAATCAGGAACAAATACACCATCATGGAAAATGTGTAAAGAACTCCCTGAAAATGAGACAGATTTACGGAGACTGAGCACGCGGATGAATAAATTGGGGAATGAATTTTGGCCATTAGGGGTATCTTGGGATCTTGAGAAGTGTAAACGAGCAAAGAGACAGGTGTGGAGACAGAACGTCTCACAGAAATGGAAAGATCTAATTACACGTGGTATACCGTGGCCAGTGGACTTAATGAGCGCTCCCACCAGACCTCCTGGGAGGTGAATGCAAGAAATAGAAAGATACCCATCAATGGTAGTAATGGAAAACCCAGGGGCTGGCCGGTACTGAAGGCCTTGTGTGAAATCTATGATGAGCAGCGTAGGACTGATGATCATAATGTAAAACTTGGTGATAAAAGGCCGGCACCGGATACGACTGGGCTGCAGACCCTAATTGACCCTAATGAGGACACTGAGGAGGAGGAGGAGGAGGAGCAGTCACTTCGCCTGCGGGGGCTATGAATCCCATTCCACCTGTACCTTCAGAACCTTCCGCCCCCTGAGCCCTTGACCCATGATCGTACCCCCCCATGCACTCCTGACCCCCAAGTCCACGGTTCAGCGACCCCATTGCGGCCCGTACCCGAGCTAAAACCAGAAAAGGGGACATACAAGCTGCGACCCCTAAGAACCGCATGGCTCGTAAATGGACTGCAGGACGGAACCTCTATGTGGGTGACGGCCCATTGATAGACCCCCAAGGGGACGAGTCTGACCCTGACTCAGACCTTACCACCTCCAGTGATGATACTGACCCCAAGGATAATCCTGACGTTGCCCTTGCTTGAATGTACCCTGATTGGCCCTACTCCACCAAAGATCCAGGTAGATCCAAGCCCCCCACCCCCCACCCGACAGATGCCAATGCGAGAGGTCCCTAACCCTCGTCACAATCCAGCCCAGGCTGAGGATGCTGTGCAGAATCCCTTGACTGTTTCTGTGTATACCCCCGGAAGCCCAATGAAATGCTGGTAGTGATGCAGGGCGCCCCGGACAGAAAGCAGAAGCCGGAGGAATTTATTGAATATTTGCTGAGTACTATTAAGATCTACAGGGCTACCCCGAGGGATCTTTTTAGTTTCCCTGCATCAATGGTTTACTCTTCCCATGCGGTAACTGCCCTTCTAACCACGCACCAAACTCAGCATCTCACTCAGGTGAGACTCAGCCGCTACGAGATTGCTCATCTCCATAATCTGTTGCCGACATTCGCCTATTGCACCACACTTAACCCTGCTACCTTTGTGGATCACCCGCCCGACCTTCTATCCGAGCCTCCCACTCCTGCGTAGACCGAAACCACTTCCTCATTTCCCCGCGGCCAGACCTCCAGACAATCTGGACCTGATACTTTTTGTGGACGACTCGTCCTCTGTCTCCCCGGACGGTGTCCGGCAATCGGGTTATGCCTTTGTGACCCCACACACCACCTTGGAGGCGGCAGCCTTCCACCCACCAGTCTCGGCCCAACAGGCTGAGCTTTTCGCCCTCACTCGCGCATGCATCCTCGTCTCGGGTCAGACAGCCAATATTTACATGGATTCATGCTATGCATTTGGGGTCACTTACAATTTTGGCACACTATGGGCGCAGCAGGGCTTCCACACATCGGCTGGCAAAAGCATTGACAATTTTCTCAAAGCCATCCAGCTCCCCGGTACGCTTGCAAAATAAAATGTGCTGCCCACTTATCCGATGACTCTCCCGTTAGTAAAAGCAATGCCAGGGTAGACCTGACAGACAAGCAAGCCTCCTCCTCTAAAACAATAACTGTGGATTCCACCCCTCATCTTCTGCCTACCTGGCAGCCGGTTGATAGCCCAGGCATATCCGACATTGCGCGATTACAGGGAGACGCCCTGCGGCAGAAATTGATGTTTGGAAAAAAACATGGATGTATTATTAATAATGCAACAGGCCTCTGGCAGACCCCAGCAGGTCAGATTTGTATTCCTGATACTCTCCTGCCTGTCCTGGTCGACCGCCTCCACTCTGACACTCACCTCGGCAAGGAGGGAATGTGTATGTTGTTGTTAAAAACATGGTGGTCCCCCAGTTTGAATGAGGCAATGGAGAGATGGGCAAGGGGTTGCTTAATTTGCCATAAAGTAAACCCGGGTAAATCTATTAGCTGTGATAAAGGGTGCACCCCAACCCCAGCAGGACCGTTTGACAGATTACAAATGGACTTTATTGAGTTACCTAAGGTCAATTGTTATAAGTACTGTTTGGTTATAATCGACGTCTTTAGTAAATGGATTGAAGCCTTCCCCACAACAAACAACATTGGGAAAGTAAACAAAGAACTCTGCGAAATGCTAAAGATTGAACAACAGTTCCACTGTGCCCACCACCCCCGAGCCGCAGGAATCGTGGAACGTGCAAACGGCACCCTGAAGGATAAAATAACTAAATTGACCCTTGAAACAGGACTGAATTGGCTTAAAGTCCTTCCCCGGCACTGTATCATATGCGCATTACACCTCAAACCGGTACCAGGCTAACTGCTCCTGAAATAGTTTATGGGTGCCCAAACAGAACCCCATGGGGCAGTGACCACAACCCCCCAGCCAATACAAGTAGATCTACAAATGATGGGCGAGGAACTGCTGTGTTACCTCAAGCATTTAACTTTGTCTCTTAAGTCCCTACACACTCAGGTGAAGGAAACCTCAAGACCTGTTCCTGACAGAGAAGGCGATTGGCAGGGAGCAGAACCAGGAGGTTGGGTGTTAATAAGGAACTGGGATCGACCCAAACTGGGACCCCGGTGGAAAGGACCGTACCAGGTCCTCCTGCAGACCCCTCTGCTGTCAAGGTGAAGGGACAAGAACGTTGGATTCATCTGAGTAATTGCAAGTGCTGGACCTCCGACTCGCCCGAAGTGCGTGGGGCTATGAACTCCTCTCTGAATAAAAACCGTTTCAGAGGTAATTTAGTGACACTGGTATTTTTCCTCAACTGAGCAGATTAATAATTTCAGGTTGAGACTCCCACCTAAGAAGACACCCTTTCCACATCTACTCTATCAAGACCTTTCAACATTTGATAGGCTTCAGTGAGAATTGCAGTAAGTACAAATCCAGAATCTTTAAACACTCCTCATATGACAAGCTTGGCAATCCCAGAAATATTTTCATGAACCTGCTTTGAACCCGCTCCAATATCAGTGCATCCTTTCTAACATGGGGTCCAAAACTGCTCACAATACTCCAAATGAGGCCTCACCAGTACTTTATAAACCCTCAACATTGAATCTGCTTTTATATTCATCATCTCAAAAAAGAATACTAATACCTCATTTGCCTTCCTTACCACAGTCTCACCCTGCAAATTTACCCTGTAGGGAATCTTGCATGTGGACTCCAAGGTCATTTTGTGCCTCCGCTTTTTGAATTTTCTCTCTGGAAAATAGTCTATACTTATATTTCAATAGTTCTATTTAATATCAGAAAGGTATGTACAATATACCGTACTTGCTAAAATTCTTGTCATTAGCATTCACAAAAACAGAAGAGTACCCAAAAGAATGAATGACAGAAATGACGTTGAATTCCTAACTCCCTCCCACATCCAAGCAGAAGCAAACCAACAACCCTGCCACCCTCAGCCACTTCTGCAAAAAAGCGTCAGTACTCTCCACCAACCAAGTTTGTAATAGCAAAACCCCTAAAAAGACCATGATCTGCAGTACAGCAAAAAAAATCGATCATCCTACAATTCAACACACCTTAAAAAGGGACAGAGAGATCTTTTCTCATCGAGAGGTAGACATAACAAAACGTATGTTGATTTGCAATGATAATGTCTGTCACATTTCTTTTTTTCTGAGTTCTTTGACTCAAAAATTAGCAACAAAATCATCCATACCAACAACAGAATGAGAGAGACTGCACAACTTACAGAATACAGAGTCTCTGATAGTTGATCTTCTGCTACCCATATTCTGCTTTCTCTCGCAACACTGGCAATGTCATAGAATCTGGCCATACACAGAGCCACAAAGCCTCAAACTCCAAAGTTTACACATCCTTGGAATTTTGAAAAGCAGCTGGTCATGAACCCCTGAGAGTGGGTCCCACCACCACAAACAAGTAATCTGGGTGTATCTGCAATCATGGTTTTCAACAAAACTCACTCTACTCTGTAAGTGAAAAAGAGAGACTTTAAAATAGATTTGGGATCCTTAGGGCAGAATTCCCTAAAGGTTAGTTTGTAGGTGGAGTCATTGGTGAGAATGACAAATGGAATGCTAATGTTCATTTAAAGAGGACTAGAATATAAAAGCAAAAATGTAACATTGATATATTATAAAACACTGGTAAGGCTCACAGAATATTGTGCAACGCACACAAGATGCTGGCGGAATGCAGCAGGCCAGGCAGCATCTATAGGGAGAAGTACAGTTGACGTTTCGGGCCGAAATCAGCAAGAAGAAATGGAGTGAGAACAGCTCTTTAGCAACAAGCAGCTTCGAAGAGAAGGCAGACAGCACTTGATAAATGCACACCATACAGCGTACGTTCACTCTCACACAAACTTTCCCTAGTAATTCTGCTGTATTTGTGGTTAATGTATGCACTTTAATGTCTTCCCCAGGTTAATCTCCCAATTAACCCACTGCTTACCCTCTACATTGCTATGTACATTCACTTCACAAAACTTCAGTTTAATTGTACATAAATATCATATAATCATATATATCACAAATCTCCACAAAGTATTTATCTGAGGTATACACTTTTAGAAAAGAGTGGAAAGAAAAAACAAGCAGAAGGAAAGAACTATGTACAAGTAGGGATTGATTTTTTTTTACAACAGATTCATTGATTTGTGAGGATAAAATCAGGCCTATGAGGCATTATGTAGTTAAACCATTTTTCCAAGTATGAATCAAATTGTTCCCACTTATGATTAACAGATACTGTTATCTTCTCCATTTTGTAAATGTCCATTGTAATTTCCATCCATGTAATTAAAGTTGGACTCTCCCGTGATAACTATTTCCTAGTAAGAGTCTTTTTACCAGCCACCCATTAAATATTTATCTCTTTTCAACCATTCTTGAGGTATATACCCAAAATATATAGTCTTACTCTCCAAGGGTATTTCACATTTAAATATGTCTTGTAGGGCATTGTGTATCCCCAACCAATAGTTTTTAATAACAGAGCATTACCAAAAAATATGATAACGATTTGCATTTTGATTTCCACAATTTCTCCAGCAAACAGGAAGGTTACTATCATGGGATTTCTGAGAGGGTGAAATTGCTCATATTGAAGGCGTATGAGTTAGTCCCAGAAGCTTATAGAGAAAGATTCAGAAATTTGAAGAAATTTGTGGAAAAAACTTATGTGGAATTTGCCTGTGTTTTGAGAGAAGGGTTTCCTCTAAAAATGTAAATGGGGACTATAATAAATTGACAGAGCTGATTTTTATGGAGGAATTTAAAAGCAGCATCCCTGTTGAAGTAAGGACCTACTTAAATGAGAGGGACATTGCTACATTGCAGGAGACTGCTAAATTAGCTGATGAGTATACTTTAATCCATAAGAATAAATTTCCTCAGGGCAGAACTTTTAAAAGGAAAATTAACACAGTGAATGAAGGTAAATCAGAAATTAAATCAGAAGTCAGTGAGAAGGGTAAGGAGGAAGGAAAACCTGTGAAGGAAAGACAGTTTGGTCCCATTTGTAATTATTGTAAGAAACCTGGCCATGTAATAGCTAACTGTTTCAGATTGAAAAAGAAAGAGAAGGAAGCAGTTCCAGATGCTTGTGTGCAATATACTGAAGCACCTGTAAAGTTACAGGGTTTGATAAAAACAAATGAGGCTTTGTTAGAGTCTGACCAAGTTAAAAAGGGATATGATCATTTTGTAACTGAAGGGTTTGTATCCTTGAAGGAAGGATCTACTCTGGTGCCAATAAAAATCCTTAGGGATACTGGTGCTTCTCAATCATTGATGTTAGACAGTGTGTTGAAGTTTGATGAAGAGTCTGATACTGGTGAGGTAAATTACACAAGAGGTGTTGGAAGTGATTTTATGCCTGTACATTTGCATAAAATGAATTTAAAATCAGGGTTAGTTACAGGACTTGTTAAAGTAGGATTACAGCCTAGCTTACCTGTAAAGGATATTTCTTTATTGTTAGATAATGACTTGGCAGGTGGACAAGTTTTTCCTGAAGTGCATTTGACAATGGAGTCAGAGGAAGCAGAGTTGAATTCTAACACAGATTCTTCCTGTGTTGTGACTAGAGCTATGGCTAAAAAGATTGATGCGCAGAATGAGGTTGTTACTCATGACTGTTCAACTCAGGATTCGAGTTTTGAGGATGTGTCAGGAATTTTCTTACCTTAATTGTTTGAATAAGATTCTTGGAGTAAGTCTGACTATGAAGATTTGTCTCTGTCTCGGAAGGAGATGATAGCAGAGCTGAGTAGAGACCCTGAGATTATCAAATTAAAAGTACAAGCTCTTCTGGATGGTGACATTGATAAGGTGCCAGTAGGATATTATTTTGAGAAAGTTGTATTAATGGGGATGTTTAAGCCTGGAGATAAGGAGCTGGTTCTTTTCCCAGTGCAACTGAATCCTTTACAAGCTAAATTTCACAGTCCTTATGAAATTGTGTCTAAAACCAATGATGTGGATTACGTGATAAAAACTCCAGATTGTAGAAGGCCAACTCAATATTGCCATATAAATATGATAAAGCCATATTATGAGAAACAGTCTGCTACTGTGACTGTTGTGGTTAATGATAATGAGTCTGATCTCACTAGGAACATAATAGATGATTCATCTGAAACTCAATAGACAATAGACAACAGGTGCAGAAGTAGACCATTCTGCCCCTCGAGTCTGCACCGCCATTCTGAGATCATGGCTGATCATTCACTATCAATACACAGTCCCTGCCTTGTCCCCATATCCCTTGATTCCCCTATCCATCAGATATCTATCCAGCTCCTTCTTGAAAGCATCCAGAGAATTGGCCTCCACCGTCTTCCGAGGCAGTGCATTCCACACCTCCACAAATCTCTGGGAGAAGAAGCTCTTCCTCAACTCTGTTTTAAATAACCGACCTCTTATTCTCAATCCATGCCCTCTGGTACTGGACTCTCTCAACATCTGGAACATATTTCCTGCCTCAATCCTATCAAATCCTTTAATTATCTTAAACGTTTCAATCAGATCCCCTCTCAGTCTCCTCAATTCCAGTATGTACAAGCCCAATCTCTCCAATCTCTCTGCGTAAGACAGCCCTGCCATCCCAGGAATCAACCTAGTGAATCTACGCTGCACTTCCTCAATTGCCAGAATGTCCTTCCTTAAACCTGGAGACCAAAACTGTACACAATATTCCAGGTGTGGTCTCACCAGGGCCCTGTACAAATGCAAAAGAACATCCTTGCTCTTGTATTCAATTCCTCTTGTAACAAAGGCCAACATTCCATTTGCCCTCTTCACTGCCTGTTGCACTTGCTCATTCATCTTCATTGACTGGTGAACTAGGACTCCTAGGTCTCTTTGCATTTCTCCCTTACCTAACTCGACACCGTTCAGACAATACTCTGCCCTCTTGTTCCTGCTTCCAAAGTGGATAACTTCACATTTATTCACATTGAATGACATTTGCCAAGTATCTGCCCACTCACTCAGCCTATCCAAGTCTCCCTGTTTTCTCCTAACGTCCTCTTCGCATGTCACAATGCCACCCAGTTTAGTATCGTCAGCAAACTTGCTGATATAGTTTTCAATGCCCTCATCTAAATCATTGACATAAATCGTAAAGAGCTGTGGTCCCAATACAGAGCCCTGTGGTACCCCACTAGTCACCTCCAGCCAGTCCGAGAAACACCCATTCACTGCTACCCTTTGCTTTCTATCTGCCAACCAGTTTTCTATCCATGTTGAAACCCTGCCCCCAATGCCATGAGCTCTGATTTTACTCACCAATCTCCTATGTGGCACCTTATCAAATGCCTTCTGAAAATCTAGGTACACAACATCCACTGGCTTACCCTCGACTAACATCCTTGTTACACCCTCAAAAAACTCCAACAGATTAGTCAAGCATGATTTGCCCTTGGTAAATCCATGCTGGCTCGGCCTAATCCTATTTCTGCCATCTAGATGTGCCACTATTTCGTCCTTAATAATGGACTCAAGCATCTTCCCCACGATTGACGTTAGGCTAACAGGGCGATAGTTCTCCGTTTTCTCCTTCCCTCCATTCTTGAAAAGTGGGACAACATTAGCCACTCTCCAATCTTCAGGAACTGATCCTGAATCTAAGGAACATTGGAGAATGATTACCAATGCATCCGCAATTTCCTGAGCCACCTCTTTTAGAACCCTCGGATGCAGACCATCTGGACCCGGGGATTTATTAGCCTTCAGTCCTACCAGTCTACTCATCACAGTTTCTTTCCTAATGTCAATCTGTCTCAATTCCTCTGATATCTTATTACCCTGGCCCATCCACACATCTGGGAGATTGCTTGTGTCCTCCCTGGTGAAGACAGATCTAAAGTATGCATTAAATTCTGTTGCCATTTCCCTGTTTCCCATAACAATTTCTCCCAATTCATTCTTCAAGGGGCCAACATTGTTCTTAACTATTTTCTTTCTCTTCACATAGCTAAAAAAGCTTTTGCTATCCCCTTTTATATTCCTGGCTAGACTCTCATACCTGATTTTTTCTCTCCGTATTGCTTTTTTAGTTAAGATCTGCTGTTCCTTAAAACTTTCCCAATCATCTGTATTCCCACTCATCTTAGCCCTGTCATACTTCTTTTTCTTTAATGCTATACAATCTCTGACTTCCTTTGTCAACCACTGTGGCCCCTTCCCCCTCTTTGAATCCTTCCTTCTCATTGGAATGAACTGCATTTGCATCTTTTGTATTATGCCCAAGAATATCTGCCACTGCTGATCCACTGTCTTTCCTGCCAGGGCATCCGCCCATTTAACTTTGGCCAGCTCTTCCCTCATGGCCCCGTAGTCTCCTTTATTTAATTGCAACACTGACACCTCTGATCTGCCCCTATCCCTCTCAAATTGTAGATAAAAACTTATCATGTTATGATCACTACTTCCTAATGGCTCCTTTACTTCAAGATCACTTATCAATTCCTGTTCATTACACATCACCAAGTCCAAAATAGCCTCGTTCCTGGTTGGCTCAAGCACAAGCTGTTCCAAAAATACATCCCTTAGACACTCCACAAACTCCCTATCCTGGGGTCCAGCATTTACCTGATTCTCCCAGTTCACCTGCATGTTGAAATCTCCCATAACGACTGCATTGCCTTTAGCACATGCCAATGTTAACTCCCTAATCAACTTGTACCCAATATCCACGCTACTGTTTGGGGGCCTGTACACAACACCCATTAGGGTCTTTTTACCCTTACTGTTCCTCAGCTCAATCCACACAGACTCTACTTCCCCTGTTCCCAAGTCACCTCTCTCTAAGGACTGAATCTCATTCCTCACCAACAGGGCCACCCCACCCCCTCTTCCCATATTTCTGTCTCTACGATAGCACGTATACCCTGGTACACTCAATTCCCAGGCCTGATCCCCTTGCAGCTATGTCTCCGTTATCCCAACAATATCGTAGTTTCCCATTTTCATCTGAGCTTCAAGCTCATCTGTCTTATTTCTGACACTACGCGCATTCAAGTATAGAATTCTTAGCCCATTCCTCCTCTCTTTGCTTAAGACACTGTTTACTGTACCTAACCCAGCTCCTTGAACTTCCATTGGGCAAATTGCACCCTGAATTTTGATGACCTTCTCAAGATCACCCAAACCTTCTACACACTTAACCCCATGCACCTTCTGACCAACCCTCTGGATCTGGATCCCTGCCCCCTGCACATCTAGTTTAAATCCCCCCGAGCAGCCCTGGCAAACACTCCTGCAAGAATGTTAGTACCCCTCCGGTTCAGATGTAGACCATCCCTTCGAAACAGATCCCAATGTCCCTGGAACAAAGACCAATTATCCAAAAACCTGAACCCTTCCTTCCTGCACCATGCTCTCAGCCTCGTATTACTGTGCATAATCATTCTATTCTTCACCTCACTCGCACGTGGCACAGGTAGCAATCCCGAGATTGTCACCCTGGAGGTCCTGCCTTTCAGCTTCACTCCTAACTCCCTGAACTCTCTAAGCAGGACCCCCTCACTCACCTTACCTACATCGTTGGTCCCTACATGGACCACTACTTCTGGGTTCATGCCCTCATTCTCAAGAATAGCCTGCACCCGATCTGAGATGTCCTGGACCCTGGCACCAGGGAGGCAACATACCATCCGAGACTCCCGATCTGCCCCACAAAATCTCCTATCTGCCCCACTAACTATAGAGTCCCCTAAAACTATCGCTCTCTTCTCTTCCCTCCTCCCCTTTCTAGTTAAGGGTTCAACCTCTGTGCCAGAGGCAGGAACACTACAACTCATTCCTGGTAGGTCATCCCCATCAACAGTATCCAGTACGGTATACTTATTGTTAATGGGAATGGCCACAGGGGTGCTCTGCTCTCTCTGCCTGCTCCCCCGCCTCTCTGGACCATCACCCATCTGCCTACTTCTTGGTTTTTTGGTGTGACTACCTCCTGATAACTCCTATCTATCTCTGCCTCTGCCTCCCGAATGATCCGTAGTTCATCCAGCTCCTGCTCCAACTCCCTAACTCGGTCTGATAGGAGCTGCAGCTGGACGCACCTTTTGCAGGTGTGGTCATCAGGGACAACTGTGTTGACCCTGACTTCCCACATACTGCATACGGAGCACACCACTGCTCTGACTGTCTCCCCCATACCTGAACTGGATTAATAGAATAAGTCTAAAAAGCACCTAGCGACCTTACCTTCTTCCCCTCAGCGAGCAATCACACAGGCTTACCGAAGTCCCCTTACGCCGAAGCCCACTTAGCCAAAGGCCAGGACTCTGCTTCCACGGACTCCGCTGCCTGCTCTGAAAAGAACTCATTCTAAACCTAACGTTGTTTCTGTCAGATTACCAAACTCAACCATTCTGGAAAATATCGATGAGAAATTAGCTCATTTACAGCCAGAGCCTAAGCAGCAAATGAAACAATTAATTTTTAAATATAGGGAGTTGTTTCCAGATGTTCCGAGAAGGACTACTATAGCTTTACATGATGTAGATGTTGGGGATGCCAAACCTATTAAACAACACCCATATAGGATGAACATGGAAAAATGTGAACTTGCTGACAAAGAAATTAAATATATGTCAGAGAATAATATTATTTGACCTTCTAACTCGAATTGGAGTTCGCCATGTGTTATGGTGCCAAAGCCAGACGGTAGTATTAGGTTTTGTACAGATTATTGGAAGGCCAATGCTGTAACGAAAACAGACGCATATCCAATTCCTAGAGTAGATGATTGTGTAGATAAAGTTGGAAAAGCAAAGTTGCTTACAAAGATTGATTTATTGAAAGGGTATTGGTGTGTTCCATTAAAGGATAGAGGTAGAGAGATTTCTGCATTTATAACTCCATCTGGGTTATATGAATGTAATGTTCTTCCATTTGGGATGAAGAATGCCCCAGGTACTTTCCAGCAGATGATTAACACTGTGATTCAGGGATTAAAGGATACGGTTGCTTATATTGACTACTTGGTGACAGGAAATGATACTTGGGAAGCACACATTACTGTGGTGGAGAAATTATTTGAAAGACTTTCAAAAGCTAACTTAACTATTAATTTAGCTAAGAGTGAATTTGGACATGCCACTGTGACTTACCTTGGTTATATTGTGGGTCAAGGTAAGGTAGCTCCTGTTCAGGCAAAAGTTCGGGCAATTTTAGAGATTCCCACACCAACTTGAAAAAAAACTCTCAGAAGATTCCTGGGAATGGTAGGATATTACCGAAAATTTTGTAAGTAATTTGCTAATGTTGCCCTTCCATTAACTAACCTCTTGAAGAAGAATGAAAAGTTTGTGTGGACAGTGCCTTGTCAAGAAGCACTGAAAACTATGATATGTCAACAACCTGTGCTTAAGGCACCTGATTTTGACAAACCTTTTTCATTAGCTGTAGATGCTAGTGATGAGGCTGCAGGAGCAGTATTAATGCAAAGGAATGAGGGAGATGAGGTTGATCATCCAGTAGCTTACTTTTCTAAGAAATTTAATAAGCATCTTAGAAACTATTCAACAATAGAGAAAGAATTGTTATCTCTTGTTTTAGCCTTAGAACATTTTGATGTGTATGTTGGTACAACTCAAAAACCACTTATTGTCTACACTGATCATAATCTGTTAGTGTTTCTGAGTAAGATGAAAAACAATAATAGAAGATTATTAAACTGGAATTTAATGTTACAAGTACAATATTTTGATAACTCATATTAAAGGCAAAGATAATGTAATTGCTGATTGTCTATTTCGATGTTGAATGTACAATATAATTTTTTTATGGAGTGATAATTTAACATTTGTAACATTCCTGTGTAATATTTTGTCAGTTGATGGATGATATGTATACTGTGTACATTGTAAATTTTGTATGTTTGTATTTCTTCTCCTGAAAATAGTTAATTGTTAAAATTCTGTTCTTGACAGATCAAAAAAATTTTTTGGAGGGAGGTGTAACATACCCATGGGTATCTTGTACCTGTCAAGTGACCATGATGTAATTGAAGCTATGCTAGAGATGAGGTAATGGTCATGTGATGGGGGAGTGATATCATTTTCCCATCAGTGAGAGGTCATGTGATAGTTTTTTTAAACAGGATATAAAGGGAGAACCCCACCCTGTGACATGGGCAGTCCTCGGTTGAATTTGGTAGTGACTCCATGTTGCTGCGTATTCTGATGTTATAATGTAGTTTCATATAAAAGTGGAGTTTTACTTTCTGCCTTAAGTCAAAGGTTATTGCCAGCCGTTTTGCTACAATACTGCCAGTTAAAATCAAGTTGGAGAGTGAAGAATTGTTGAAGTTCAGGAAGCTGAAAGACTGAAAAGAGTTGATGTTGGCTGTGAAGCAGGTTCGACCTTTGTTTAATCTTCGCCCGAGGAATTAGTAACGAGTATCCATGATAACCCATTCTGTCAGAAGAGCAGAGGGTTGGATACAAAGTTCCGCCAAAGAAAGGTCAGTGCCTTTAAGCCGTTTTATTTCCTTTGATCGTAAATCCTCTGAGGAATATCATACTTCGGCTGGGATCAGCAGTAACTCCACAAGAGAGAATTTACATCATTTCAGGAAGCCTCTCCGTTAACGGACTGTAAATCATTTTGGACTTTTGCATTTCTACTGAGAACTGTTTTCGCATTCTCACTTTAAGAACTGTTTGAGCTGCCGTATTGCAGCTGACTTCCGGTTAAGTTAGTCGTTTGTTTACTTCTGGATTTTTTTAAATAGTGTTTAATAAACAGTCCTGAGCCATCAGAGAGGCAAAGCGTGTACACGCCCAGCGAATCCACAGTCACTTCCAGGACATCGGCGACACGCGGCGCATGTGGAAGGACATCCGGGACATCACCAATTACAGGAAAACATCACCTGACTGAGCAGGTGATGTCTCCCTCCCAGGTGCTCTGAATAACTTCTACGCCCGGTTTGAGGCAGAAAATGACGGGGCGGCGAGGAAGTCCACCCCTCCTGCGAATGACCAGGTGCTGTGTCTCTCCGTGGCTGATGTGAGAAGAACCCTTCCGACATGGAAGGCTGCTGGACCAGACAACATCCCTGGTAGAGTGCTCAGAGGGTGTGCAGACCAGTTAGCAGATGTTCTCACTGACATCTTCAACATCTCCCTGAGCAGCGCCATCGTTCCAACGTGCTTCAAGGCTGCCACCATCGTCCCCATCCCGAAGAAGTCTTCAGTGTCCTGCCTAAATGACTACCGTCCCATTGCACTTACATCCATCATCATGAAGTGTTTCGAGAGGCTTGGCATGAGGCATATCCAGACCCTGCTGCCCCCCTCACTGGACCCCCTGCAGTTTGCGTACCGTCCCAACCGTTCAACAGACGACACCATTGCCACCACCCTCCACCTGGCCCTAAACCACCTGGACAAAAAACACACATACGTTCGAATGCTGTTCAGTTCAGCATTCAGCACATTCATCCCTCAGAAACTGATTGGAAAGCTGAGCCTACTGGGCCTGAACACCTCCCTCTGCAACTGGATCCTAGACTTCCAGACTGGGAGACCTCAGTCAGTCCGGATCGGGAGCAGCACGGGGGCTCCCCAGGGTTGTGTGCTCAGTCCACTGCTGTTCACTCTGCTGACCCATGACTGTGCACCACATGACCGTGGTGGGTCTCATCAGCAAGAACGACGAATCAGCATACAGAGAGGAGGTGCAGCGGCTAACGGACAGGTGCAGAGCCAACAACCTGTCTCTGAATGTGAACGAAACAAAAGAGATGGTTGTTGACTTCAGGAGGGCATGGAGCGACCACTCCCCACTGAACATCGACGGCTCCTCGGTAGAGATCGTAAAGAGCACCAAATTTCTTGCTGTTCACCTGACGGAGAATCTCACCTGGTCCCTCAACACCAGCTCCATAGCAAAGAAAGCCCAGCAGCATCTCTACTTTTCGCGCAGGCTGAGGAAAGTCCATCTCCCACCCCCCATCCTCATCACGTTCTACAGGGGTTGTATTGAGAGCATCCTGAGCAGCTGCATCACTGCCTGGTTCGGAAATTACACCATCTCGGATCACAAGACCCTGCAGCGGATAGTGAGGTCAGCTGAGAAGATCATCGGGGTCTCTCTTCCCGCCATCACAGACATCTACACTACAGGCTGCATCCGCAAAGGAAACAGCATTATGAAGGACCCCATGCACCCCTCATACAATCTCTTCTCCCTCCTGCCATCTGGGAAAAGGCTCCGAAGCATTCGGGCTCTCACGACCAGACTGTGAAACAGTTTTTTCCCCCAAGCCATCAGACTCCTCAATACCCAGAGTCTGGACTGACACCTTACTGCCCTATTGTCCTGTTTATTATTTATTGTAATGCCTGCACTGTTTTGTCCCCTTTATGCAGCCCTGAGTAGGTCTGTAGTCTAGTGTAGTTTTTCTCTGTGATTTTTTTATTACGTAGTTCAGTTTAGTTTTTGTACTGTGTCATGTAACACCATGGTCCTGAAAAACGTTGTCTCATTTTTACTATGTACTGTACCAGCAGTTATGGTCGAAATGACGATAGAAGTTGATTTGACTTGACTTGACTTGAAATGTTTTATTTATTATAAAAAAAACCCTGTCTCAATATTATATTTATGGTTGCTGGATTGTAACAATGTGTATGTGTTGTTTGCACACTGTATTGAAGGTATATACGTCTGTTTATTTTGTTATATAGTTATATATAGTGGTTTTACTGGTAAGATACTAACCAGTGTCCGGGATGTCTTCTGACCGGGTGTACGACATCCTAGTACGAGAGGGAAAGCAACCAGAAGTCATGATACATGTTGAGACCAGCAACATAGGCAGGAAGAGGGATGAGGTCCTGAAGTGTGAGTTTCAGGAACTAGACAGAAGGCTGAAGAACAGGACCTCGAGGGTGGCGTTCTCAGGATTGCTGCCAGTGCTACGTGATAGTGATGGTAAGAGTTGGAGGAGATGGCGGCTGACTGTGTGGCTGAGGAGTTGGTGCAGGGGGCAGGGTTTTAGATTTTTGGACCATTGAGATCTCTTCTGGGAAAGGTGGTACCTGTACAGATTGGATGGGTTGCACCTGAACTTGAGGGGGAGCAATATCCTTGCTGGTAGGTTTGCTAGCATTGTTCGGGAGGGTTTAAACTAATTTGCAAGGGGGATGGGACCTGGAGTGATAGAGCAGTGAAAGGAGTGCATGGAGTAAAGCCAGATCTAACATACAGAGAGGTTTTGAGGAAAGAGCAGCAGAATAAAGGGTATAAAGGTAGTAAGGTAGAAGGGCTAAAGTGTGTGTACTTCAATGCAAGAAGCATCAGGAACAAAGGTGATGAACTGAGAGCTTGGATACATACAAGCAATTATGATTTAGTGGCCATTATGTAGACTTGGCTGGCACCAGGGCAGGAATGGATTCTCAATATTCCTGGATTTCAGTGCTTTAAGAGGGATAAAGGAGGGGGGAAGGGGAGGAGGGGTGGCATTACTGGTCAGGGATACTATTACAGCTGCAGAAAGAGTGGGTAATGTAGTAGGATCCACTTTAGAGTCAAGATGGGTGGAAGTCAGGAACAGGAAGGGAGTAGTTGCTCTACTGGGGATATTCTACAGGCCCCCTGGTAGCAGCAGAGATACCGAGGATCAGATTGGAGGCAGATTTTGGAAAGATGCAAAAATAACAGGGTTGTTATCATGGGTGACTTTAACTTCCCTAATATTGATTGGCACTTGATTAGTTCCAAGGGTTTAGATGGGGCAGAGTTTGTTAATTGTGTCCAGGATGGATTCCTGTCACAGTACATTGACAGGCCGAATAGGGGGAATCCCATACTAGATCTAATATTAGGTAACAAACCGGGTCAGGTCACAGATCTGTCAGTGGGTGAGCATCTGGGGGACGGTGATCACCGCTCCCTGGCCTTTAGCATTATCATGGAAAAGGATAGAATCAGAGAGGACAGGAAAATTTTTAATTGGGGAAGGGCAAATTTTGAGGCTATAAGGCTAGAACTTGCAGGTGTGAATTGGGATGATGATTTTGCAGGGAAATGTACTATGGACATGTGGTCGATGTTTAAGGATCTTTTGCAGGATGTTGGGGATAAATTTGTCCTGGTAAGGAAGATAAAGAATGGTAGGGTGAAGGAACCATGGGTGACAAGTGAAGTGGAAAATCTAGTCAGGTGGAAGAAGGCAGCATACATGAGGTTTAGGAAGCAAGGATCAGATGGGTCTATTGAGGAATATAGGGAGGCAAGAAAGGAGCTTAAGAAGGGGCTGAGAAGAGCAAGAAGGGGGCATGAGAAGGCCTTGGTGAACAGGGTAAAGGAAAACCCCAAGGCATTCTTCAATTACATGAAGAACAAAAGGATGACAGAAGTGACCGATTAGAGATAAAAGTGGGAAGATGTGCCTGGAGGCTGTGGAAGTGAGCGAGGTCCTCAATGAATACTTCTCTTTGGTATTCACCACTGAGAGGGAACTTGATGACGGTGAGGACAATATGAGTGAGGTTGATGTTCTGGAGCATGT
Source organism: Hypanus sabinus (assembly GCF_030144855.1). Classification (NCBI taxonomy): domain Eukaryota; kingdom Metazoa; phylum Chordata; class Chondrichthyes; order Myliobatiformes; family Dasyatidae; genus Hypanus; species Hypanus sabinus. The sequence continues at coordinate 1,242,355 of NW_026779010.1, forward strand.
TGATATTAAGGGAGGGGAGGTGTTGGAGTTGTTAAAATACATTAGGACGGATAAGTCCCTGGGACCTGACGGAATATTCCCCAGGCTGCTCCACGAGATGAGGGAAGAGATTACTGAGCCTCTGGCTAGGATCTTTATGTTCTCAATGTCCACAGGAATGGTACCGGCAGATTGGAGGGAGGCGAATGTTGTCCCCTTGTTAAAAAAAGGTAGTAGGGATAGTCCGGGTAATTATAGACCAGTGAGCCTTACATCTGTGGTGGGAAAGCTGTTGGAAAAGATTCTTAGAGATAGGATCTATGGGCATTTAGAGAATCATGGTCTCATCAGGGACAGTCAGCATGGCTTTGTGAAGGGCAGATCGTGTCTAACAAGCCTGTTAGAGTTCTTTGAGGAGGTGACCAGGCATATAGATGAGGGTAGTGCAGTGGATGTGATCTACATGGATTTTAGTAAGGCATTTGACAAGGTTCCTCACAGTAGGCATGGGATCCAGGGAAGTTTGGCCAGGTGGATTCAGAATTGGCTTGCCTGCAGAAAGCAGAGGGTCATGGTGGAGGGAGCACATTCGGATTGGAGGGTTATGACTAGTTGTGTCCCACAAGGATTGGTTCTGGGACCTCTACTTTTTGTGATTTTTATTAACGACCTGGATGTGGGGGTAGAAGGGTGGGTTGGCAAGTTTGCAGACAACACAAAGATTAGTGGTGGTGTAGATAGTGTAGAGGATTGTTGAAGATTGTAGAGAGACATTGATAGGATGCAGAAGTGGGCTGAGAAGTGGCAGATGGAGTTCAACCCAGAGAAGTGTGAGGTGGTACACTTTGGAAGGACAAACTCCAAGGCAGAGTACAAAGTAAATGGCAGGATACTTGGTAGTGTGGAGGAGCAGAGGGATCTGGTGGTACATGTCCACAGATCCCTGAAAGTTGCCTCACAAGTAGATAGGGTAGTTAAAAAAGCTTATGGGGTGTTAGCTTTTATAAGTCGAGGGATAGAGTTTAAGAGTCACTAGGTGATGATGCAGCTCTATAAAACTCCGGTTAGGCCACACTTTGAGTACTGTGTCCAGTTCTGGCCACCTCACTACAGGAAGGATGTGGAAGCATTGGAAAGGGTACAGAGGAGATTTACCAGGATGCTGCCTGGTTTAGAGAGTATGGATTATGATCAGGGATTAAGGGAGTTAGGGCTTTACTCTTTGGAGAGAAGGAGGATGAGAGGAGACATGATAGAGGTGTACAAGATATTAAGAGGAATAGACAGAGTGGACTGCCAGCACCTCTTCCCCAGGGCTCCACTGCTCAGTACGAGAGGACATGGCTTTAAGGTAAGGGGTGGGAAGTTCAAGGGGGATATTAGAGGAAAGTTTTTCACTCAGAGAGTGGTGGAGGCAGATACACTGGTGAAGTTTAAGAGACTACTAGACAGGTATATGGAGGAATTTAAGGAGGGGGGGTTATATGGGAGGCAGGGCTTACGGGTTGGCACAACATTGTGGGCCAAAGGGCCTGTACTATGCTGTATTGTTCTACGGCTAGAGCATTGGCTAATTAGTAGGAATCAGCAAGTGGGAAATAAAAGGATCCTTTTTTGACTGGCTGCCAATGACTAGTGGTATTCTGTAGGGGTTGGTGTTGGGACTGTTTCTTTTTATTCTGTATGATAATAATCTAGATGATGGAACAGATGGCTTTGTTGCCAAGTTTGCAGATGATACAAAGATTGGTGGAGATGAATGTAGTGTTGAGGAAACAGGTAGGATGCAGAAGGACTTAGATTAGGAGAATGGACAAGAAAGTGGCAAATGAAATTCAATGTTGAAAAATGCGTAGTCATGCACTTTGGTAGTAGAAATAAACATGCAGACTATTTTTATTTGGGGAGAAAATCCAGGGAACTGGGGTTGAGGAGGAGATTGAAAAAAAAGATCAGCCACGATTGAATGATGGAGCATACTCAATGGGCCAGATGGCCTAATTCTGCTCCTATGTCTTATGGTCTATATTCTAATTCATGTGTAGTCATAAGTTAAAAATCCTAGTGTCTAATAGAAGTTCATCACCCCCAATGTGAGAGAGTGGTAAGGGCTGCCAGCATACTTCACTTTCTTCTCAATCCACAATGCCATTTGTATTTCACCTCTGAGTGAGGCCCTGAAAATATACCCCATGTTACCCCCATCAGCCCTACCTCTACAGGGGTGGCCAACCTTTTACATTCCGTGTGTCAATTTTTTCACGCATAAGTTCAGATGTGCCATATAACTCTTGTACCCCCATTCAATTTATGTAAAAAATATGTTAATATAGACATAATTAGCATTTTTACATGATATATTGGTTTAATATAAAAACAAGATAAACTTTACTTACCTTAATGAGACTTTTAACAAATATATTTTGTCTTCTTTTGATTTCTTCCTTTTTCTTATTCACATATTCTCTTTGTTAACTCAGATCCAAACACTAGATTCAGTTTTCCTTCGATTTCAGTCTGATGTCATGTTTTATAGTGTCTATTAAGATCATGTCTTCTATTATGTGAGAAAGTGTTTTCACAAACAATGCATAAATAAGAACTCATTTTCCCTCTGTTCATTGAATTCATGCTTACTATCACTTTCTGCTTTTATTTGCTCATTTTCTTTTGCAATGTGATGGGTAACTGAATGTAAAAACAAGGCTTAATTTTTTTTAAAGTACAAAACTGCAAATGTTCACAAAGGACAAACGAAGCACAACTCCGTAGCGCACAAGTGTCAATTATAAACTGACTGGCAAAAACCTGCGATGCACCGCTGGTGCAGATGCCTGGCGCCTCAGGATCAAACAAGTGTCAAACATGTATTGAACAGTTATGGAACGACTGCAGAACAAAAATCCTTCTTTCCTAGTTTAACTCATTGAACACTTTTTTAAAATTGAAAACACATTAATGTGAAAGAAGATAACATTTTCCAAAAGATGTTTATGAAATAATGAAATCTCTAAAAATAATTGCTAATTGTTAGATTTATTCTCAGTAAAACCCATTTCTAGTTCTAAGCTGCTTGAATTCCTGTTATAGATTTTTTCTACAAATCAGTTTTTGCTTAATACTTTTTGCATGAATTGGCTTACTTTTGTACGGGATAATCACTGGGGTGCAATGCGCCACTTCTAATCATCCAATGCACCACTTCTGGTGAATGAACCAGAACGTAGTATCAGCATGAATCACTGAATCAGAACTAAGCATTACTTGTCGCCACTCTTTATGAGTCCCACCCAAGGCTTTCAATTAACTGTCATGTTCCCGTTATGTTATTGCCTTCTTACGCTTTCATTTCCATTGTAATAATCAATGTTCAGTTATTTCCAAAGCCTCAGTGATGGTAGACATTAGACAAGCATAATGATTAACCCGTTACAATGCACATACTAATGAGAGTTCCATGATATCATTTTGAACTCTTCCACTATCCTAGTGAACATTTTCCCCTCATTGTTAAATTATCTGTTCCTTATTTAGTCACTTGAGTGATCTTACAATAATTCTTCTGTTGGCCAGAATGCCAATGAATCAAGGACAGTGGAAGCACTCAGACTAATTGTCTTTGTTCTTGCAGCATGCTTGAGGATGGAGGCTGCCATTTTGTGAAGTCAGTCTATTCTCCATTTTGTGAGCTTGACATGCTGGGCTTGGTCAGTGTTTTAAAGAAAACACAATGATACTAAAGATAATCTGCTGGACTGGAGATAATTTCCAAATAAGAAGTTATCTCTGAGATGTTCTTTGGTTGGCTATAACATGTAACTTTGTGAATGTTGGGCTTGGTGCCTGCATGTGTGATTCAAGCTCATTGCTGATTGAGAACAAAGAGCCATAAATGATCAACTGTCACTTGATTGGGAGAGGGTAATAAATTGATGCTAGCATGGAGCAGAACAAGGTGTGAAAGGACAGGCCATGACCGTGGCCAACGACACTGGAATGCAATAATTTGAAGTGATAAGGAATGCTATACAAGTGGATGCTTTCTGTGTGCTATTAGCGTCAACTTCGAAGAGTAACTATTGCAGATACAAGCTTGGGCAAGCCTGTGTGAATCAGGACAACGAGGAATGCCTGGCCAACGTAAACTCCCTTGCCTGGGTAATACTCTTGCTATTCGTGTGACTATTGACTATTATGACTATTCGTGTGAGTCAGGAATACCTACCAGGCATGCACACGAGGTAATTAGTAATTAGTGTATGAATTCACATACCTGCAGGGTTAAACAATAAAGGTACTTGACAGTAAATACGAAGTTATCTGTGCCTCGCTAATCATCGTTACAAGTAGTATTCTTTTACAACAGAATTGGTGTCCCTGTTGTGGGGTTGAGGTTAAATCTCCTGTTGAGTCAGCAAGAGACTCGAGCCAGATAACGTGCTGAGAAACAGAAAGAGTGAGGACTGGGTAGCTAGTTAGTACTGACCCAGGATGAAGAATTCAGGGAAATCTGCAAGTCTAAAGGACCTGCACTGTTTTGATTGGAAAGAATTCCTCCAGAAGAATGTATTGGGGAAATAGCCGCAATACGGGGAGTATGTTGGACACACCAGCTGTGAAGGTGGCGCTTTTTTTTAGATTGCCAAAGGAAAGTTGTCAGATAAGGAATTTAAGTAGCTACAGAAGCCAGTAGCAGTTGCGGAGTTAATAGCAAATCAGCAAAAAGCTGACGCAAAGCAATATAAGTTAGAAGATGAAAACAGAATGCTCCAAAAGGAGTTAGAAAATTTTGAAGGAAATTTTACAGATTCATAAGGATGAAGAAGTATGGATTGCAGCTGAAATGTGAGAATCAAAGAAAACAGGAAGAAGCTAATATATCCAAGAAAGAGCCAGGCAGAAGAATTATAGAGTGATTTAACATCAGTTATAAACGTGATACGGAAATCAGTTTCTGAAAAGAGAAGTAATACTAGTGATCATACAAAGTGTTTAAAGCAGATACGAAAACTGCAGAACCAGCTTGCTGCACATAATGATATGAAAATAATAATATAATAATAATATAATTATATAACATAATAATATGATGGGAAAGAGGGGAGGAAAGTAAATATGCAGATATAGATTGGAACAGTTTAGCAGATGATGCGAATAGATATAGTTGTGATAATGATGAAGGCCTCTTTCCTAAAGATCCTCCATGCACGTAGAATGCAAAGGAATCATCCGTGCTAATGGCACCACTAGCCCAAAGTTATCGTGATTTGTAGGTTCAGAGATGACCCTCAGGAACTGTTTCAAGCAACTAGTCATCAGAGATCACTGAGGAAAGGAAATTGATTACATTCAAATATACACTCTGCTTTGCCAGATATACAACAGCAAGTTGGGGGAACAAATGAAGAACTAATGATGGCAATTTTGACTGGTATTAACAAAGGAGACCTGGTACAAACGACACTACCAGACATATAACATCCCTCTGCATTTGCATACCATCTATGGACAGTGTTCCAAGGAGTATATGGAACAGCACTGGATTGAAACCATTTAGGACCAGAGCCCTCAAATAGATGGTTAAGGACTTCAGTGTCCCACTCTACCTATGAATCTAAAAAGGTATTAGAAATGTTTGATCCCACTGAACCTACACATAATGAGGCATGAATACTGAGGAAAATGAGTAGAGCATGGGAAAAGGAGACAAAGGTCAAATAAACCCGCTGATGGGAAATTGCTAACTGTTGGATATAAGGCAGTTGCCTGGAGAAATGACGGTAGGGGACCCATGCCAAATGTAACCCAACCAACAAAGTGATCAGGAAAACCAAAGGAAATGAAACAGTGCTAAGAACGGGAGACTTGGAGGTGGAGTATTTAAATGCTCTATCTGTGGTCAAGAGGGACACATCAAAGGAGAATGCCCAAACCTGAGAAGTGAGAAAGTAGATCAAGAAGGTTTGACCTTGGAGGGGTCAGATAGAACAAACCCAAAAACAATGTGGTGGAGACATTGCCATCTGGGGGATTGCTCCCCGAGCTTCAATGATGGTGTCAGGCCTCACCAACATGGATGTCTGACACAGGTGGGACAAGACTGAAGATCAGAGGCCGCCTTGTTACCTCCTTATAGGACAATGGAGTATCCTGAACCGACATCAATACCACTAATGTAACTAATGCAAATTAGGAAATACAAGGTAAACTTACCTTAAGTGGATTTGCAGGATATACAGAAGTAGGGCGTGTGAGTGCACTCTTAGAAGTTAGAATATCAGGGTAGAATATGCACCAAAGATGAAATATGGATAAAACACAAGGAGATGAGCAATGATCACATGGTACAGCAGGTCACTCTACAGAACTCAGTGGCATTTGCATATTACAAGAATGACTGCGGAAAGATGGCTGGCAGTGTGTGCATTCAAGGTCTGGACCCCAAACCACAGAAGCAATATGGGTTTCCAGACAAAGAGAAGAGAAAGATGTGGGTGAGGTAATACAGAGTTTGGTACAAGGGGTACTGAGGCCAGTAGCCTCCACTAATAATTCATCCATATGGTCGGTGAGGAAACCAGATGGGAGTTGGAGGCTGACATTAGACTATAGAGAGCTGAATAAAGTAACGCCCTGAACAGCCCCAACAGTAGCAACTAACCCAGAAACAGTAGTCAAACAGTTTTAGATGTATTTTGTTTCTGTTTCTGGAAAAGGTTTTTTCTCACTGGGGAGTAGAGTAGAGTTAGATAATGGTACATTTAACAGCCCAGATAATGAAAGATGTCGTTTAATCTTTAGGGATTAAACAGAGATTACATATACACTATAGACCACAGTCTAGTGGAATTGTGGAAAGGATAAAACAAACTTTAAAAAAATGATTGCAAAAAATGGTGCAACAACATGGAACAACATGGCAAGTAGTTTTGTCTCTTGCCTTGTTGATAATAAGAAATACAGCGGCATCATATAAGGTCATACTCCTTATAAACTCATGACCGGGATAAATATGAGAGAGTTAGAGGAATTGTTAGGATTAGATCTGCCAGAAACTAAAATTAATGGGATTGCATCAGAGAAGTGGTACAACAATTGGTAGAGACAGTGAAAGAGACCAATTATGTGGCAACCCACCAAATAGGACAGAAGAAGCAACAGAGTAAAGCCTGCTTTCATTTTAAAGTCAGTCCCATAGAATGAAGCCCAGGACAAAGAGTGATAATTAGAATACCCAACCCCCTTTGTTTTTAAATCGAAGGTTTGCAGGGCCCTATGATATCACAGACAAAGCAAGTCCATCAGTATACAGGGTACTAATCTCTCCAGATAAAAGTAGATGATACCCAACATCAACCAGTTGAAATCGGTGGGGGAGAAACAGGAAAATTATCATCATCAGCACATAACAATTGCAGTACATGATGATCCCAATTTTGGAGACATGACAATTGATGTATATGATAGTTCTGATTTGGATGATCTGAGTTTGGAACAGTTGTTCCAAGAAGATGGAAACTGGTCTAACCAAGGATATAATCTCATTAATATTTCAGAAAAAAACATTCAGTCACCAGATCAGAAAAATCTTGAGGAGTTGTAGTTTTTTTCAACCATTGTATACATAACAGCATAATATTTTATGTAGATGTGATAGTTTTTTTCAACAGGGTATAAAAGGAGAACCCCTCCCTGTGAGGTGGGGCAGTTCATGGCTGAAGTGAATTCACTCCCATTTTGCTGTGTATTCTAAGTTATGACACAGTTTTATTTTAAAGTGGAGTTTTACTTTCTGCCTTAATTCAAAGGTTATTGCCGGCAGTTTTGCTACAATACTGCCAGTTAAAATCTAGTTGGAGAGTGAAGATTCGTCAAAGTTCGGGAAGCTAAAGGATCGAGGAAAGTTGATTTTGATGGTGAAACAGGTTTGACTTTGTTTGATCCTCATTTGGAAGGAATTCATTAGCTGTGCCCATGTTAGTCCCTGCTGTAAGAGCAGAAAGGGCTGGGTGCAGAGTTTCACCAAGGAAAGGTCAGTGCCTTAAACTATTTCATTTTCTTCAATAGTAAATCCCTCGGCAAAGCATACTTCAGCTGCGATCAGCAGTAACGTCAAAAAAGAGGATCTAATTCAAGGAAAGTCTGTCCTTTAACTGACTGTAAATCATTTCGGACTTTTTGCAATACCATTTTAAAGAACTGAGTTCGCAATTCTCGCTTTAAGAACTGTTCAAGCTGCCATATCTCAGCTGACTTCCGGTTAAGTTAAGTCATTTGTTTACTTTTGGGTTTTTTTAGCAATGTTTAATAAATATTTTATTTGTTATAAAAAACCTGTCTCAATCATATATTCATTGTTGCTGGATCGTAACAGAACCATCTGATTAAACGGAAGAAGATTTTGAAAGTTTTTCTTAGATTGAATGCTCAGATTATCTTTGCTCAGGAAACTCATGTGAGGAAGGAGGATAATCAGCATTTTGTTAGGTCTTGGAAGGGACTGCAACTTCACTCTAACTTACAGGCTAAGGTGAAAGGTGTATCTCCTTGATTTCATTTGTTCACTATGAAACAATCTCAGACCCAAATGGTAGATTTCTATTAATCACTGATTTACTTTATAACCAAAAGGTTGTTAAGGTCCATATCTGTGCACCAAATGCTGATGATCCTGAATTCTTTAAACATTTTAAGCATCTCTTCCTAATTTAAATGAATATATGTTAATAATGGGTGGAGTTGTAACTGTAGTCTGAATCCTTCGAAGGACAGGTCTGCGTCCAATCAGGTACCTCCAAACAAATCTGCTATTCTTATTAAATCCTTTTTAGTTGACTCCAGAATTTTTGATATTTGGAAATTTTTACATCTTAACAATAAAGAGTTCTCATTCTTTTCTCATGTATGTCATAATTACCGTAGAAAGCATTCTTCTAGGGTGCATCACAACCTGGTATGGAAGTTGTCCTGTCCAAGACCGGAAGAAGCTGCAGAAGATCGTGAACACAGCCCAGCACATCACACAAACCAATCTTCCATCCTTGGACTCACTTTACACCGCACGCTGTCGGAGCAGAGCTGCCAGGATAATCAAGGACACGGCCCACTTAGCCAACACACTTTTTGTCTCACTTCCCTCCGGGAGAAGGTTCATGAGCTTGAAGATTCGTACGGCCAGATTTGGGAACAGCTTCGTTCCAACCGTGATAAGACTGCTGAACGGATCCTGACCCGGATCTGGGCCGAACCTTCCAAATATCCGGACCTGACTTGCACTACCTTACTTCCCTTTTCTATTTTCTAATTATGGTTTATAATTAAAATTATATACAGATGCAGAATACTCATTAAGTTCATCTTTGTCCTGATTGCTACCTCACAACATCATTTCTCGTGGTCCAGTATCAACTTTGACCTCCTTTTACTTTTATTTGGAATCCTGCTATATATTATTGGCTAGTTTGCCCTTATATTTCATCTTTTACCCTTTTGGATTGCCTTTAATTGGATTTTAGAAGTTGCTCACTCATCCAACTTACCACTCACTTTTGCTACTGTAGATGTCCTTTCCTTGGCTTTTCTTCAGTCCTTAAAGTCCTTTGTCATTCACGATTGCCTACCCCTGTCATTTGAGAACTTCTTCCTCTGTGGGAAATATCTGTCCTGCACCTTGTGAACTATTCCCAGAAACTTCAGCCATCTCTGCTCAGCCATCATCCCTGCCAGTATCCTCCTCCAATCTACCTGGGTAAGCTCATCACTCATGCCTCTGTAATTCCCTTTATTCCATTGCAATACTGATACATGTGAGTTATGATTCTCCCTCTCAAATTTCAGTATGAAATAAATCACTGCCTCCCAAGGGTACCTTTATGTTAAATTCATTAATAAGATTTGGGTTATTCCACAACACTTAGTCTTAGATGGCCTTTCCCTGAGTAGGCTCAAGTGCAAGTTGTTCTAAAAATCCATCGCGTAGGAATTCAACAAACTCTCTCTCTTGTAATCCTACATCAAACTGATTTTCCCAATCCCATGGTATATTGAAGTCTCCCATTACAGTTGTGACATTTCCCTTATTGCATGCCTTTTCCAGCTCCCATTTTGAATCTCAACTCCACATCTTGGTTACTATTTTGAGGCCTATATATTACTCCCATAATATTCTTCTACCTTTGCAGTTTCTCAACTCAACGCACAAAGATTCAACATTCTCTGACCCTATTCTTAAAGAAGTAATTCCATCTCCTACCAACAGCGCTACAACACTGCCTATGCATTCCTATCTGGCCTTTCAATTCTAAGTATATCCTTTGATGTTAGCTCCCAACTATGGCCTTATTTCAGCCACGTCTCAGTGATGTCCACAACATCATACCAAACAATCTCTATTTGTGCTGAGTTTGTAAACCCTATTTCAAATGCTACATGCATTTAAATACAAAACCTTCAGTCCAGCATTCTTTGTCCTTTTGAATTTTGCCTCTGTGACACAAATATAACTCTTTACTCTGTCTACATTTGTACCCAATCATTGGCTTGTCCTGTCTTACATTCATATTACACCCATCAGCTACTTGAAAACCAAATGAATGTTTTCAGTAGCAATGTGTGATAATCAGCCCAAGGGATAAGTTGTAACATATTGAAGTAACCTTAAACAAACATTGGGGGAAGAAATACGCACAAAATGCTGGAGAAACTCAGCAAGTCAAGCAGCATCTATGAAGGGTTTTGCCCTAAAACATTGGTTGTCTATTCCCCTCCATAGATGCTGTCTGACTTGCTGAGTTCCTCCAGCATTTTGTACATGTTATTTAAGATTTCCAACATCTGTATAATCTTTTGCGTTTAATGATTGGGGAAAGTCATTTGATTTCTTGCACCAAATAGTCAGCCAAGAAATGTCAGTGTTTATGTGGCTGATGCATTATAATCCTATCAATAAGTTGCACCTTTGAAGATTGCTGTGCAAAACATTAAGTAAAAAAAAGCTTTAAATATATGCTTTCATGGTTGTTCCAAATTAAATATGAATTGTAAAAGAGTCTGTTGGGTTAAATTAGTTTCTCGTTTGAATGACACTTGCTAATGGGGACACGTCATTCTTTTAGCTAACCAGTGAATACCAGCTTTTAGCTAACTAGTGTGTGTTTGCTAACCAGTGAATACCAGCGTATTGAAACAAAGTGCAATTATGCTAGCACCAAATGTCTTCACATAAGACACCTGACAGATACAACATAGAACATAGAGAACATAAAGCACAATACAAGCCTTTGGCCCACAATGCTGTGCTGAACATGCACCCATTTTAGAAATTACCTAGGGTTACCCATAGCACTCTATTTTTTTAAGCTCCATGTACCTATCCAGGAGCCTTTTGTATCCACCTCCACCATCGTTGCCGGCAGCCCATTCCACGCACTCACCAGTCTCTGCGTAAAAAAAACTTACCCCTAACACCCCCTCTGTACCTACTTCCAAGCACTTGAAAACTGTGCCCTCTCGTGTTAGCCATTTCAGCCCCAGACAGTCCTTCCAGGTGAGGCGACACTTCACCTGTGAGTCGGCTGGTGTGGTATACTGCACCCGGTGCTCCTGGTGTGGCCTTTTATATATTGGTGAGACCCGACGCAGACTGGGAGACCGTTTCGCTGAACACCTACGCTCAGTCCACCAGAAAAGGCAGGATCTCCCAGTGGCCACACATTGTAATTCCACGTCCCATTCCCATTCTGATATGTCTATCCATGGCCTCCTCTATTGTCAAAATGAATCCAAACTCAGGTTGGAGGAACAACACCTTATATACTGGCTGGGTAGCCTCCAACCTGATGGCATGAACATTGACTTCTCTAACTTCTGTTAATTCCCCTCCTCCCCTTCTTACCCCATCCCTGACATATTTAGTTGTTTGCTTGTTCTCCATCTCCCTCTGGTGCTCCCCTCCCCCTTTCTTTCTCCTGAGGCCTCCCGTCCCAGGATCCTTTCCCTTCTCCAGCTCTGTATCACTTTCGCCAATCACCTTTCCAGCTCTCAGCTTCATCCCTCCCCCTCCGGTCTTCTCCTATCATTTCGCATTTCCTCCTCCCCCCACTACTTTCAAATCTCTTACTATCTTTCCTTTCAGTCAGTCCTGACGAAGGGTCTCGGCCCGAAACATCGACATCGCTTCTCCCTATAGATGCTGCCTGGCCTGCTGCGTTCCACCAGCATTTTGTGTGTGTTGTTGTTTGAATTTCCAACATCTGTAGGTTTACTCGTGTTTGATCTTATACACCTCTATCAGGTCACCTCTCATCCTCTGTCGCTCCAAAGAGAAAAGGCCGAGTTCACTCAACCTATTCTCATAAGGCATACTCCCAAATCCAGGCAACATCCTTGTAAATCTCCTCTGCACCCTTTCTATCTTGAATAAATTCAATTATTATTTTCCATTTGCAAATTATGGCTAAGGCCAATATCAGAGACCCTATTGATTCCTTAAATTATCCAATTGCAGGTGTGACCCCTACTGTTTTGGGGAGCTATGTCACTGCTTTGTGTACCTCGATTGGACTTTGTGTTTTGCAGGAAGAGTTGGCGAATTATCTCAATGTCATGAGGACATGAATAAGTTTGGTGGATGGAGAATGTAACACGCTGTAAAGTTTCACTGCTAAAGTAATGGCTTCTCTATAGTAGCAATGCTTGGATTATGACGAGAGATAATGGGACATGCTAGCCAGTGAGAGGGATGTTGCTTTTTCTTGGGAGCCGGGAATTCACAGTCTTTTGCTGGGGAGGGATGAGGAAAGAAGATGTGAATGGAGAGAGTTGGTAGATTGCTGGACGGAGTGAACTTGGAGCGAGGGTCTGAAGGTCAGCGACAATCGGAGGAGATCGATGGTGGACGAACAGCCTTATCAGTGAAATCCTTCGTTGCGCATTAGACTGTTTCATGAGAATGTGTCCTTTTCTTTTTTTTTGTTTTCTTTACTAACCATAAAGTCAAATTAAGAATTATAAAGCTCAATTGTTTAATCACATATTGTGCACTATTATTTTGTGGTACTGATTTGTAACAGGGGACACCGCGCAGCATCCATCCAAACAAGATTTCTTAAGTTTGGCTGGGCCGGGGGGGGTGGGGGGGCTATCATCTCCAACATTAAGTCACTAGCCAAAACGAGAGTTCCACAGGAATAAAACAAAACTGTCCTCACCCATACGTCTCCATCAATGATTGGACAAATGCACATAGTCAGTGCAACATAATAAATCATTTTTGCCTTCAGATTAAAATTACAGAATTTGAATTGATCATTTCAGTAAAAAGTTTTTTCATACTTGATTCATAAAGACAGCTTTGAATGCTTCACAGTGCAGAAACCTTAGCACTTATGCTGCTAGTTTTGATGAAGAATTCTTCTGAATTAGAAAAAACTGAGCCTTAGTGATCTTAATTGTGGTGAACTCTGTGCCTGTCTGGACACGCCCCCTGCTGACTGCTCCTGTGGCTCCTCCCACAGGCCCCTGTATAAAGGAGATCTGAGGCCTGACGCTCGGCCTCAGTCTCCAGGATGTAGTATGATGGACACTCACTCCTGGTTCCTTCTTCCAGTCAATAAAAGCCGATATCTCGCCTTACGTCTCAGTGTGAGTTATTGATGGTGCATCAATTTTATTGACTAGAAGTTTTAAAACATGGAAACCGTTTTACGCCCGGAAAGGTTGGATTTGGACCCTCAAGACCCTGACGCAGCTCTCACTTTTGAACACTGGCTTGCATGCTTCCAATCATACTTGGAGGAGGTTCGTGCAACTGAACCCGCCGTTATGCACAGAATTCTACTCTCGAGGGTTACCCCCAAAGTTTACTCCATTATCCGGGACCTGCCGACCTACGATGGGGCACTGGACGCCCTCAAAAGACAGTACCTGTGGCCGGTGAACACCGTCTACGCAAGACATCGTTTAGCTACCCAGCAACAGCGGCCTGGCGAATCGTGCGCTGAGTTTCTCCGAGCACTACAGACACTCGTCCGAGCTTGCGACTGAAAGACGCTCACGGCAGAACAGCATGCGGAGCTGCTAGTGCGAGACGCCTTTGTGACGGGACTGAGGTCAGTGTACATGCGCCAGCGGCTGCTGGAAAATGCCGACCTTACCTTAAGCTCGGCGATGGAGACGGCCAACGCTCTGGAAGCTGCGCTGCATAATGCTGACGCTGTCCAGTCGTGCGATTCCCTGCCGGTTCCGTGGACACCTCAGACCCCGCCACCGCCGGCTCCCGGGAGCGAATTCGCCAACGCCGGTGCCAGTTGCGATTCCACAAGCTCCCCGAACCCGACCACGGCTGTAGCCCGTCAGATGCCTGTGCTTTGTTATCTCTGCGGCCATAAAAAACACCCTCGACAACGCTGTCCAGCGCAAGAAGCGACCTGCTCCAGCTGCGGAAAGCAGGGCCATTTCGCCAAGGTCTGTAAGTCTGAACCTTGAGCGGAGTGCAGCGCTGCGGGTGAAACGTGGGGGCTGCCATCTTACATGCCCGGATGTGGGCGGCCATCTTTGTCGACGTCAGCATGCCCCGCCCCCGACCCTCCGATGCTGACCGGGTACCCCGACGGCAATTCAACTCTGGCCACTGTAACCCTCGACCAAAGCGCCCCACACCCGCTTGCAAGGTCCATGATGGACATCCGGGTGGAGGGGCACAGGACTAGATGCCTGTTTGACACGGGCAGCACTGGGAGTTTCATTCACCCGGACACAGTGCAACGCTGCGGACTTGCAACGCGGCCCGTAAGTCGGAGGTTCCACTTGGCTTCTGGGTCGCAGTCCACAGACATCCGGGCGGGTTGTGTAGCGACTTTGGTGGTGCAAGGCACAGAATATCGGAACTTTGAGCTACTGGTCATGCCTAATCTGTACGCACCTGTGCTGTTGGGGCTGGACTTCCAGAGCCATCTCGAAAGTGTGACTATGGTATATGACGGGCCCCTCCCACCACTCACTGTCTGGAATCCTCAGTTTTGTGGGACTTCCTACCCCGCTACTGACCACACACACATACGGACACACACATCCCATCCAGAACCAGGCCGACAGCTGCGCTACTGACACCACTTGCAGCCTCTCCACTCTCAAGGTCCCTCCCCCACCGCTGTTCGCCAACCTGACCCCCGACTGTAAACCTGTGGCAACTAAAAGCAGGAGGTACAGCACGGGGGACAGGGCCTTCATTCAGTCGGAGGTGCAGCGGCTGCTCAGGGAGGGGATCATTGAGCCAAGCTCAAGTCCTTGGAGGGCCCAGGTGGTTGTTGTTCGGACTGGGCAGAAAGATAGGATGGTCGTGGACTATAGCCAGACCATCAATAGGTTCACACAGCTTGACGCGTACCCCCTACCCCGCATCACGGATATGGTCAACAGATTGCTCAGTACAAGGTGTACTCGACCATAGATCTGAAATCCGCTTATCACCAGCTCCCCATCCGCCCAGAGGACCGCCCCTACACCGCCTTCGAGGCGGGCGGCAGGCTCTATCACTTCCTGCGCGTCCCTTTCGGTGTCACGAATGGTGTCTCTGTCTTCCAGAGGGAAATGGACCGGATGGTGGACCAGTACCAACTGCAGGCCACATTTCCCTATCTGGATAACATCACCATCTGTGGTCACGACAGGCCAGATCACGACGCCAACCTCCAATGAGTTTTCCAAGTGGCCAAAGCCCTGAACCTTACTTATAACAGGGACAAGTGTGTGTTTGGAACCACCCGAATCGCTATCGTTGGGTATGTCGTGGAGAACGGGGTCATTGGCCCTGATCCCGAACGTATGCGCCCCCTGTTAGAACTCCCTCTTCCCACCACTCTCAAGGCCCTCAGACGGTGCCTGGGTTTTTTTCCCTATTACGCCCAATGGGTCCCCCATTACGCAGACAAGGCACGCCCCCTAGTCAAGTCTACCTCGTTTCCCCTCTCTGCTGAGGCCCGCGCGGCCTTCAGCTGCATTAAAGAGGACATTGCCAAAGCTACGATGCATGCAGTGGACGAGACCGCTCCCTTCCAAGTGGAGTGTGATGCCTCCGATTTCGCTCTGGCTGCTACCCTCAATCAGGAAGGCAGACCAGTAGCATTCTTTTCTCGCACCATCCAAGGCTCCGAAATTCGGCACTCCGCGGTGGAGAAAGAAGCCCAGGCCATAGTGGAGGCTGTTAGGCACTGGAGGCACTATCTTGCTGGCAAAAGGTTCACCTTGCTGACCGACCAGTGCTCGGTTGCGTTCCTGTTCAGCAACCAACAGCGGGGCAAAATCAAAAATGATAAGATTTTGCAGTGGAGAATAGAACTCTCCACCTACAACTATGATATCCTGTACCGGCCTGGAAGGCTCAATGAGCCCCCTGATGCCCTATCCCGGGGAACATGTGCTAGCACACAGCTCGACCAGCTGTACACCCTTCATGCACAACTTTGCCATCCGGGGGTCACCCGATTTTACCATTTTGTGAAAACCCGGAACCTGCCGTACTCCCTGGAGGACATCAGGACGATGACCAGGGACTGCCAAATTTGCGCTGAGTGCAAACCGCACTTCTACCGTCCTGACACGGCACAACTTGTCAAGGCCACCCGCCCTTTTGAATGACTGAGTGTTGACTTTAAGGGCCCCCTTCGCTCCACTGACCGCAATGTCTATTTTCTCAGTGTTATCGACGAGTACTCACGGTTCCCCTTTGCCATCCCCTGCCCCAACACCACTGCTACGTCCGTCATAAAAGCCCTGCGCCAGCTCTTCACTCTGTTCGGGTATCCCTGCTATATCCACAGCAATAGAGGGTCCTCCTTTATGAGTGAGGAGCTGCACCAGTACTTGCTAGCTAGGGGCATTGCTACCAGTCGGACCACGAGTTATAATCCCCGGGGTAATGGCCAGGTGGAGCGGGAGAATGCCACAGTGTGGAAGGCCACACTTTTAGCCCTTAAGTCCAAAGGGTTGCCGGTCTCTCGATGGCAGGAGGTCCTCCCTGAGGCACTGCACTCTATCCGCTCTCTGTTATGTACGTCCACCAATGCCACCCCTCACGAGCACCTATTCTCTTTTCCCAGGAAGTCTGTCACTGGGACCACCCTACCAGCTTGGCTGATGTCCCCAGGGCCAGTGCTGCTCCAGAAACATGTGAGGAGTAATAAATACTCCCCGCTGGTCGAGAGGGTTCACCTTCTACATGCAAACCCCCAGTATGCTTACGTGGTCTTACCTGATGGGCGGGAGGACACGGTCTCCGTCCGTGACCTGGCACCCGCAGGTGCAGCAGACCACTACCCTGAAGGCTCTCCGGTAACTATGAACCCTGTACCCGAGGTGACACCGTGCTCACCAGGCCCTACACAGACTCCTCACGACACTTGTATACCGGGCGTTTCATACGCATTTATACCAGGCGCATGCATGAGGGATCACCGGCGCCTAGTGGGCAAGAACAAGCGCAACCTCCGTCCCCTGTGCAATCACCAATGTCGCCGGCATCCATGCGGTCACAGTCAGTGCTACGTAGATCGCAGCGACAGATTCGACCACCTGATAGACTTGACTTGTAAGAAACCGCCACATGGGACTCTTTCAAACAAAGGGGGGGGTGAATGTGGTGAACTAGGTGCCTGTCTGGACACGCCCCCTGCTGAATGCTCCTGTGGCTCCTCCCACAGGCCCCTGTATAAAGGAGATCTGAGGCCTGACGCTCGGCCTCAGTCTCCAGGACATTGTATGATGGACACTCACTCCTGGTTCCTTCTTCCAGTCAATAAAAGCCGATATCTCGCCTCACGTCTCAGTGTGAGTTATTGATGCTGCATCACTTAATAAAAGTGATCTTTTAAAGTTGTAAAATGCTCCAAAAGGTTACAGTTGGTGCAACAAAAAATGTAAATTTGATTATAGATAATACTTCTTGTAAACAAAAGAGATTCTGCAGATGCTGGAAATCCAGAACAACAGACACAAAATGCTGAAAGAAGTCAACAAGTCAGGCAGCATTGATGGAAATGAATAAACAGTCAATGTTTCGGGCCAAAATCTTGTTTCAGGGCTGGAAATGAAGGGGAAAGATACCAGAATAAAAAAGGGGGTGGGGGGGAGGATTACCTAGAAAGTGATAGGTGAAGCCAGGTGGGTGGGAAATGTAAAGGGCTGGAGAAGACAGTATCTGATAGGAGAAAAGACTGAACCTTAGGAGAAAGGGAAGGAGGATGGGACCTACAGGGAGGTGATAAGCAGGTAGAGAAGAGGTAAGAGGCCAGAGCAAGGAATAAAAGAAGAGGGAAGAGGGAGGGGGAAAAAATTACCAGAAGGAGAAATCAATGTTCATGCCACCAGGTTGGAAGCTACCTAGATGAAATATGAGATGTTGCTCCTCTACCCTGAGAGTTGCCTCATTGTGGCAAAAGAGGAGACCAATGGACCAACATGTTGGAATGGGAATGGGGATAGGAATTAAAATGGGAATTCTGCTTTCTGATGTAGAGGTGCTTGACAAAGTGGTCCCCTAAATCATGCTGGGTCTCACCAGTGTAAAGGAAGGCGTGTAGAGATCACCAGATACAATAGACGACCCCAATAGATTTGCAGGTGAAGTATTGCCTCACCTGGAAGGATTGTTTGGGGCCCTGTATGGAGGTGAGGGAGGAGTGGGCGGGTGTAGCATTTCTGTTGCTTACAGAGATATGTGCCAGGAGGGAGATTAGTGGAGACAGATGCATGGACGAATACTTCTTGTGAACTGTGTGAACAAATTAAATTCATGGAGTAAAAATAACAGACCAACATGCAAATTGTCCAACAAAGTACATGTTCTGCACTTCTAGATTACAAGTCTATGAAATAAGTGTTGGGTGGAAAGACAAATAATCCATATGGAATACTGTGTTGCTTATTCCTCATCTAACTGTAGCTGTAAAATTATACATTGCAGGGGAATTGTCAAGTGGAACCTTCACCATCTGATATTCACACCAATCTGTTAAAAATAGGAAGACCTTTTTCCAACATGTCGAGTGTTCCAATATTTGCATATCCTCCAATTCAAGCCTAGGAATTAGGAATTCATCAATTCTATGGGATGGGGAAGAAATGTGATCTAAGTGACTTTGACTGTGGAATAATTGTTGGTGCCAGATGGGGTGGTTTGAATATCCCAGAAACTGCTGATCTCCTGGGATTTTCACGCACAACAGTCCCTAGAGTTTACAGAGAATGATACAAAAAAAGGCGTCCATTGAGTAGCAGTTCTGTGGGTGAAAACACCTTGTTAATAAGCGAGGTTAGTGGAGAATGGCCACACTGGCTCAAGCTGACAGGAAGGAGACAGTATCTCATACAAGCACATTACAACAGTGGTGTGCAGAACAGCATTTCAAAATGCACAACACATCGAACCTTGAAGTGGATGGGCTAAAGTATCTGAAGAACACACCTGCTTCCAATGTTTATTGCTAATTAAGTAGCCAGTGAGTGTAGATCTAGTAAACTGTATTCAATCCTGAGATTCCTCTGGGTGCTCTAGTTTTCTCCGATGTCCCAGTAACATGCAGGTTACACATAGCCACCATAAAGTGACCCTAGTGCAAAGGTGAGTCAAAGTATTGGGAGGAATTTATCAAAAGGTAGGGAGTAAAATGTTACAGGGCAATTTACTATTTGAATATGACTGCTTCGCAAGTTGATGTAGGCTTAATGGACAGAACTGCCTCCCATGTTGTAAAGAATATGAAATCATCCTTAAATAGTTCTCCTGATTTATCATGTTGCACACACAGGCCAGAGCTCAAGGGGCTAGAAATTCAGTTGCAAACAGCAAATGTTCTTTTGTGCACTGAACAACAAATTTTTATCAAAAATCTGATTGCTGATCCCAATCTTTTGTTGCAGATGTTCAGACTACCTATTAAATATAATAGAACAAGTGGTTTAGTGTTGATCGTGCAATAATCATTTGCACATTATCAGTGTGTGAATGGCACAGGCCAATCAATGAGAAGCAAGACCAAACTGGAGAGCAGAGGTGACTTCAATGTTAACAATGACTGGTTACCATGGAATATTGTGGGTGGAACCACCTTTAAGACTTTTTTCTCCATATTTGCTCTTTCCTCATTCCTCATCACAGTATGCCCATGTTGTACAGTACTAAATCTTCAAAATCCAACCTTGTATGGCAAATATCCAATGTAAAATGCCTTTGCTGATTAAGCATTGTTTGCAATGAACACACATTTCAGCTACCGGATAGCATTCACTCCCTCAAATGCAGCTTTGGGCATTATTTCTTCCTTTTGTTATTCAGTGAATGCCATCACTTTCATTAGCATTTTCATTTGCTAAACTGAGTAGTTTGATTAACTCAATTCAACATCTGATTATTTGTTTTAATTTACCTATTATCATGCTTATGTTTATTCACAACAGAATATGCAACATGCCGAGTCAGGAGGGATGTAATTCTATTCAAGTGTGTAAGCTTCTTGAAACCCAGCAGTCTGCTTACAAGCTTCATCCACACCATAGTCCCCTAATATTTCTATTTGGTGTAATCTCAGATAAATGGTGTAATATGAAAGAGAATGAAACACAGGATGATCATTGGAAGAATGAAACCAAATTCACATTACTGGACTTGAGGAAAACAACTTACAAACATAATTAACTGGGACAGATCTAGGGTTATTTCAAACATATGTCATGGACTAATTTCAGATTGTCCACATTACCACCCCACCCAATAGCATAAGGCTATTTCAAAAGGACTAGGAGCATTACCCAGTGAATTTGTTAACATGTACTCCTGATGATCTGGTTGTCAATTTACAATGGACACTCACAATACCCTTACTGATTTCCTCAATTGTAGACCCCAGTCAGTTCAGATTGGCAACATCTCCTCCACAATCTCCATCAGCACAAGCACACCACAAGACCGTGCTTAGCCACTGCTCTACTCTATGACTGTGGTGCTAAGCACTGCTCATAAAGCCATATTTAAATTTGCTGATGACAACATTGTCTCTGGCTGAATAAAAGATGGTGACGAATCAGCATATAGGAGGGAGATTGAAAATGGCTGAGTGATGCCACAACAACTACCTCTCACTCGATGTGAACAAGACCAAGAAAATGATTGTGGATTTCAGGATAGGAAACTGGAGGTCTATGAGCCAGTCCACATCAGGGGAATTTTAAGTTCCTCAGTGTTATCATTACAGAGTATCTATCCTGGCACCAGCACACGTCTGTTATAAAGAAACCACAGCAGCGGCTCTACTTTCTTAGAAGTTTGTGCAGATTTGAGATATCAAATAATTTTGACAAACTTTTATAGAGATGTGTGATGGAGAGTATATTGACTGGTTGAATCACAGCCTGGTATGCAAACACCAATGTGCTTGTATGGCAAAGACTACAAGAAGTGGTGGATATGGCCCAGACCATCACAAGTGAAGCCCTCCCCACCACTGAGCACATCTACACAGTGCGCTGTTGCAGGAAAGCAGCATCCATCATCCAAGATTCCCCCCCCCCCCCCGCCCCCACCATCCAGGCATTTCTCTCCTCTCGCTGCTGTCATCAGGAAGAAGGTACAGGAGCCTCAGGACCCACACCATTGGGTTTAGGAACAGTTATTAGCCCACAACCACCAGGCTCTTCTCAACATCACTCACCACATCACTGAACTATTCCCACAGCCTATAGATTCACTTTCAAGGACTCTTCATACCATGTTCTTGATATTTTTTGCTTATTTATTTATATTATTGCTTATTTTTCTCAGCTCAAACTTGTAAAACTTGAAGTATGGGTATAGCCAAGCACACTTATTTCTCAATTGCTAGAAAGTTTAAGACTATTCTAGCGGCGTTTAGCATTGTGGTTTTCTGGATATTTACATAGGTATTACTGTGTAGCGTAATGATTTAATGTTACTGTGTAGTGCTTTTGGGATGATGCCAGTTGCAGATATTGCTATTGGGTCAACGTATACCCTGTTCATGTTGCATAGTCTTTCAGTTTCCTCTTTTAACTCAGTACATTTCTGGTGTTTTTCAATTACTGATTTCTGTACGTTATGTGTGTTTGGAATGGCTATACAGTCGGCCCTCCTTATCTGCCGGGGATTGGTGCTGGGACCCCCCCTCGCGGATACCAATAAAAGCAAATGCACAAGTTGGTGGACTTTAGGACCCAGCAGAGCTCCAGAGCTTATTTAAGCTGTCTCATGCTTCTTGATTGTGCGTCACTCTGTTTTACAAGACATCAGGCAGAAAATTATCTCTGTGTTTGTTGGTAATTCTGTGCAAGGGTTGGTGACATTTTAGTGTGTCACATTTAGTTTCAATATCCTGTGTAAACCTTTTCCATTGCTCCTGAACTGATAATTGTGTTTTCTTCATTTGGCACATTTCATGTAGCTATTTAATCTGGCTTTGTATGCACCAAGCTTTTGTTTTAGTGTATCTATAAATTCTACAATGCAAGTTGTGAGGTTGAGAGTATCCTGAGTGGACCTTATATTTTCTTAGCTTTTCTCTTAAGTTTCTTGCTTGGGTTATCCATTTTATACTTCATTATTTGGGCTATTTTTGCTCCAAGTTTCAGTTTTGTTCCTTACTCTCTTCTACTTCATCTCTTGGTGTTCTCATTTCATTACTCACTTTTGGGTTTCAATTTATGAGTGTCTCTACTTTGGAGCCATTAATACTGTGCAGTACGTTATTGTGTGTCGTTCTTCAAATATTTCAAGTTTTCCTAAATATTGTGGTAATATATTATTGACAACACAAACAATTTTTGCAAATTTTGATGACGTGTTTTGTTTTGATACGTAGCATCTTTTTGT
The DNA here is from genome assembly GCF_030144855.1 of Hypanus sabinus. Lineage (NCBI taxonomy): Eukaryota > Metazoa > Chordata > Chondrichthyes > Myliobatiformes > Dasyatidae > Hypanus > Hypanus sabinus. The sequence continues at coordinate 1,265,210 of NW_026779010.1, forward strand.
TGGGTCAGTGCCCATGTATTCTGCTAGTGTGATGTTAAACATTAGGAACGTTCGACTGTGAGCTCAGCTTCACCATCAACATTCTGCAGAAACTCTGAAACAGTGTGGTTGCTATGACCATCACGTTGTGGAGCAGTTGCTGAAGTAGTTCTATTTTTATCAGCACTTCAGAGGGTGGCATCTTCATTATTTGATTGTATAGCATTGTTGTGGTCGTTAGGTTGGTTTCTTCCTAGTTCTTATGCTATTTCATGTTTTATTTGGTTTAACATGTCCATCGGTATTAAGTTTTGTTTATTATCACTCTACGTTGATCTGCTATTCTTTGTGCATATCCTTACATAAATGGATATTCCACTATAAATTGCTGATGAAGTTTGCCTCTGTATGCTGTCATGTCAGGCTCCAGTTGTGTTACTTGATAATATACACAGATTGTGAATGTGTTTACTCCTAATGACCATTTCATGCGTGTCTTTCTTCTCTTAACTGCTATTATCAACATTACTATTGCAGAGATTGTTGTCTTTTTGCAAATTGGCTGTTTGTTCATCCTGTTGTGTGTGATCTTTCATTGATTCTACTGTGTTTCTTGTACTTACTGTGTATGCCCACAAAAAATGAATCTCAATGTTGTATATAGTGATGTAAATGTACTTTAAACTTTTTTCTGTGACTGTATAGTCAGGGATGCAAAGAGCTTAGGAATGTCTTTAGAGTGCCCAAGATACCAATAAAACATGTACCTCTACTCAACACCAATTAGAAGGTTCACTAATTGCACAAATTGATTGAACCATTTTACAGGGGATGTTGACCATGTTTCAGACAAACCAAGTGCAACTGCAGTTCAACTAGATCAAATAATCTGCAATGTTAGAGTTCAATATTATGCTTACATTGTCTAGGCCAAGATTGTTTTTTATTGCAGTTTAGGTGCAGTGTTGTCATCAGCAAAATTAAGAAATTATATTCCATGATTTTCAAAGCCTTTTTTTTATTTTTGTGGACAGTTGTGAGGAGTATGGCCAAATTGTCAAAGGGGCTCAGACATGGTACAACTACGGATGTGAGGGCTGCTTTAGCAGTCTGAAGTGACAGCATGCTGACCATGCCCCAGTCCTATTCCTGATCCCCAGCCCCACGTACTAAAGTAGCCCAAAAAAGGTGGCTTTCCTTCAGGTCCACAGTACCATTCCCTAATTGCAAATTCAAAACTCATCCCATCTCATCAGTTACGATGCAGAACCTCCACACCTTTTATATTGTTAACCTTCTGTCACAGCCATTCCAACAATGACCAACCTGCTTAATAATTCCTCAGCAATTAGTCAGGTCCCCAACACCCTCAACAATTGATCTCAGATATTTCCCAGCTTTTGATACTATCCAATCAGCCAAATCTCAATTTTCATGCCACATTACCATCTTCCAGGCTTATCCCTTCTTTAATCCTACATGCTTCTCTCAGCTTGCTCCATGAAGATTTTGAAATTCTTAAGAATTCATCAGCCCACAATTTCCTTGGTCATTTTTAATCACTGACTTACATGTAAGAACTAGCAAACTAAGACAAACCCTCTTACTATCTTTACTTTCAGTCAGTCCTGACGAAGGGTCTCGGCCCGAAAGGTCGACAGTGCTTCTCCCTAAAAGACGCTGCCCGGCCTGCTGCGTCCCACCGGCATTTTGTGTGTGTTGTTTGAATTTCCAGCATCTGCAGATTTCCTCGTGTTTGCAAAATATAAATTGTCTGTTTTATAAATCTGCATTTTTTAAGATTACAAATTAAAAGCAAAATGCAACAGAACAGAACATATTTCCTATAGTGGGTGTGTCTCGGACTGGAGGGCACACTCTCAGAATACAGGGATGTCCATTTAGAACAGAGATGAGGAGGAATTTCTTTAGCTAGTGGGCGGTGATTCTGTGGAATTCATTGTCCAGACAGCTGTGGAGGCCAAGTCATTGAGTATGTTTAAAGCAGAACTTTACAGGTTCCTGATTAGTCAGGGTGTCAAAGGTTACAGGAAGAAGCCAAGAGAATGGGATTGAGAGGGATAATAAATCAGCCATGATGGAATGGTGGAGCAGACACAATAAACCAAATTGCCTAATCCTGCTCCTATGTCTTATGGTCAAGCAAATTGACGTGAGAGATTCTGATCAGCTCCATTGACGAAATCTGATAATGGGCGCTTGAAGTGGAAAATTGATTGTTTTGTGATTTCAGCAGCTAGACTTTAAATAGATATGCAAGATTCTGTAAAAAAATGTCAATGGCTTGGAATGTTAATTGTATTTTGCCCTCCAGGGCTGCTATCATCTATTTTTCTTTACTTTCAGTTTGCATGGAATCACCTATCAGTGAATGTTAATACTTAGCTATCAATCAATGGTTTCTCCAAACCAAACATTTCTGCTTCCCAAACAACTACCAACCAGCATTATCCAGCTAGCTGTACTTAAATGTGAAGAGCATATCAACGTGAAGATGCCTATGAAAAGAGGAGAAATACAACCAAAGTATTTTTTCATTGTCACTGTCCAGAGTGATCTTGGAATAAGGAGCAGCAGGGTAGTCCCATGTCACAAAGCCACAAAAAACCATGCACACATCAAGAAATGCACGAAAATAAAATAGTCATTTACTTTTTTTCACTAAATTTCAGTGAGAACAAATTTTGCATATCTCAGATTTTTGGGTGGTGTTTTTTTTTGTGTGTTCATTAAGGGCAAATTTCCATTACCCAAACACAGGGGCCACTGATAAAAGAAGATAGAAAATTGCTTTTTACATCTATTATCTTACCGACAACATGTAAAAAACTATGTTGGCGGATGCTATTGTTGTCCCAGACACCAGATATAGAGATAAAAACAAGAAACACTGTAAAAGAAAACACTTAAATCTGGTTGCATCTGTGGAAAGAGAAACACGCAACATTTTGAAGGGCTGCAGATCCTGACCTGTGAGTTTTTCCAGCACTTTGAATTTCCATTTTAGGCTTTCAGCATCAGCAATTTTGATTTGACTTTCATCTAAGTACTTGCTCCTTCTAAGCAGTATCAATTCCCAACAGCAACTCAGCTCATATCCCACCTTTGTGAAAAAGAACCATTAATTTATTCACTGTATTCTTAAAACAAAAAAAAATGAAGAAAACAGCCAGGGAAATTTGAAAACCATAAAGTATTATCACAATGCTGTAAATAAACTGAATGGAGAACATTGCAACAAGGGAAACAATTGAACTACAGTTTAAGCCTCTGTAGGCATCAAATCATCATATCATACAGAACTCAAATAAGTGCTGATTCAAAGACTTCTAAAAGAACATACATTGTCAGATCTTCAGGGACATAATCTGAACATTGTTTGTTGGGACTTAGTATGCAGAATCTGGGACTCAATGTAGCATTAGATACAATTCAGCATAATGAAATAAATAATCAGGGAAATTGCTTCACCTGCTGATAAGCCCGCCATGAGATGATTTGCCAGAAGCAAAGCTACATTGAGTTTTGTCAATTTCCAATCAAGTTGTGGAGCAGCTACATCATTTATTTTTCTTGGAATGCAATTTCAATGTGATGGTGCTGTTGGTTTAAGTAAGTGAGGGCTGATAACTACAAAAACAACCATTCAAGGTTCAAGTATCCACCTTTGTAGAGCTTTGTGGGGAATTCATTTTATGGAGGGAAAAGAAACGTCTTGTACTGCAAACAATAATTTCCTTATTTTCATTGTTTGGTGGGAGATTCTTTGACCATTTGGAGTGATATCACAACTGTCAAAGTCTTCAATGTGTACGTCCACCCTGTATTGCTGGAAAGCAATCCTTTGAATGTAAAGCAAAAGCAGCAATCTATGATGTCATTCATGTCAGTGAGAGAAAGATAATTGTTATCCTTAGCCATTCTGTGACGGGTAAATCACAACAATGAGGTTGACTCTTAACGGAAGTGGCTGAGCAAGCCACTTAATTATTTCAAACAGTTTTATTCACACAGCATAGTACCCAACAGCCACCTGCCATCAATATGGGTACCAGAATCAGACATGGCAAAGTTCTCCCAGACCAGTCAAGTCCCTTGAACATCAAAGGACCGGTCGGTGCCTGAAATAGGAGGGTTGTCCCATCAGGAAGAAAATGAGAAACAGTCCGACACTGAGTAAAATCAGTTTTAACAATTTCTCATTCCAAAGAGCAGCCACTGGTAAGTTTTCTGTAATCAGATGGAGTCTGGAACCACAATAGCACACATCCACATGTTTTCACATAACTGCTGTCAGGAAATTGATAGATGCAACAGCAGTTTTATATCTTTGTCTCAAGGTGGCTTCACATTCAGGTAATCAAAATTCACCACAACATAATTCACAAATCACTACACAAAAAGTAAAAATATAAAATAAAGTCAGAACTGCACCTTTTTTTCTTACATGCAGAAGGCAGAGGCAACTTCAAGTCACAAGTAACATTCACACTGCACAATCCAGAAAATGACTATCTCTCACAAGAGCAAGTTTAACCATTTATCTTTGTTAATATCATTGCCAAGCCTTCGCCCATGAACATTCTGGGGTTATCATTGATCAAGAGCTCAAGAAATTAAATTATAGAGAAGCTACAAAAGGAGATCAAAGCCTTCCACATGCCATGATGACATTCTTTCCTCTTGCTCTGAAGAAGCTCAATACCATCCAGGTAAAAGCAGCCTCCGAGATTGGCATGTCATCCTTCACCCGAGTCACTCCCTCCACTACCATCAACACTCCTGGCAGTAGAATTATTCATTGTGGCTACTCCAAAGGTACCTCCCAATCCTGCAACTTTGAGTATCAAGGACAAGGGCACATAGTGACTGAAACAGCACTGCCACCTGCAGGTCTCAAAGTCACATATGATCCGGAATTGGAAATGCATCATTTTCCTTTACTGTCACTGAGTTTAAATCCCTGAATTAGCCACCTATCAACATTATAGTTGCGTCTATTTGTAGTGATTTAGGAAGTGGTGTACCAACATCTTTTCGAGGTTGATTAAGGATTGGTGTGGCTTGGCAGCTATGTGCACATCTCGAAAAATTAATAAATATAGTTATGATGGAATTATATTGTTACTATCTAATAATAATTTTGTGTGTTTTTCTTTTGAACGTCACAACTTGTTTGTGATCGTTGCATGGCTGCACTATTTCTTTGTTGGAAATCTTTTCATTAAGGAGATTTTTTTTTCTGTTGTATCACCACCATTCCTTGCAAATCTTTTGTCATTTTATTGCAGAATGTTAGAAACATTAGGAAATCAACTCCTCAACTTTTTTTTCTCCAGTCCTACTGGAGGGTCTCGGCCCGAAACATTGACTGTACTTTTATCCCAAGATGCTACCAGGCCTGCTGAGTTTCTTCGGCATTTTGCGTGTGTTGCTTGGATTTCCAGCTTCTGCAGATTTTCTCTTGTTTGTGTTCAAAACAGCTCTTGCTTTTCCTGTCGCTAAGGTCCAAATATTTTTAACATTGACCATTTGTTCTCCAATAGCTGTCAAGTGTGTTCTTGAGCTAATTATGTACATTATAATTTCTTCCTCTTCCTGCTAGTGCTTTATTTATGCAACTTTCTTTTTGACTTTGGAACATAAATGCAATAAAGTTACCCCCATGAGTTGGCATATTTCTTGTTATTGCCATAAATATTGTAGTTATGAAGATCATCTTGTAGGCTTTCACAAATAAAACAAAGTGAGGCACTTTATGTTTAATGAAACCTGTAACACATCTTATTGAACTCCAAAACCTAAATACAAAAAGGCGCTGAAACACTTTACGGTTCAACGTCATCATGTCAGACATGCCTCTTAAAGTGAAACCCCAACTCAATGTCAGTGGTTGCAAATTATGTATATTTCTCCCAATTACATTACAGCACCCTCCAAAAAAAAAGTGGATGCTGTATGCCATGATAGGTGAAAAGGAATCGAATTTACTGAGGATGGTGGAACACTGTTGAGAGGCTGACTATGTAGTCGTGGCGTCAGCAATGAAATCCCCTGTCACTCATAATGGTTGCCCATATACCAACTCTGCCACAGACAACTGCATGTCCTCTTTTGAAGCAATTTTGAGCCCCAGGACCCATGGAAGATGATCATGACAGCACTCGTCCAGAGTAGTAGTGAAATCGCTCGCATCAGCCATCGGACTGCAGATGATACGTCATGCTGGAATGGAACCTAGCGCCAGAGTTCTGGGCTGTCACAGCCCAGAGGTCTGAAAGGAACTGGGGACCATGGTCAGAGGAAATATCAGATAGGGTGCCAAATTGAGCAATCTAGGTGCTGATGAATTTATAAGCCACGTCTGCAGCCACCGTCAATGTTGGAGGGATGACCTCTGGCTCCTGGTGGTACGGTCCACCATAGCAAAAAGGTGTGTGAAACCATGGGAGAGGGGAAGAGGACCAATAAGGTCTACATTGACATGGTCAACCCTTTGCACAGAGATCTCGGAAGGTGCCAATGGTGCCTGAACATTACAGTTAATTTTTGCCTGCTGACATTCCACACGGGCTGCAGTCCAATCACGCACGTCCTTTCCGAGGCCATACCAAACAAACTTTAGTGCAACCAGTTTTTGTAAGGCCTCCTGGCCCGGGTGCAAAGGACGAGATATGGAGTCGAAAACAGCCAGTCTCCAGTTTGTAGGCACGATGGGGGCAAAGGCCACCAGTTGAGACGTCACCCTGGAGAGGAACCACAACTTCCCCAAACCTAAAGTCAGCCAACCGCAGGCCCGTGACTGCTGTTCGGTAAGCCCGGACCTCTGGGTCAGAAACTTGGTCGGCTGCCATGCTGGCATAGTCAACTCCTACATGTACAGCCTCAACGGCTGGCTGTGAGAGGCAATCAGCAATGGCATTATTTTTCCCCTTGATTTAGTATGTTGTATATCAGCTGTGAATTCAGGTACTCAGAAACGCCAAACAGAGTTAGCACAGCCATTCTTAGGATGTCCTCCGAGCACTCGGGCACCTGATTGTAGCCCGTAACTAGATCGACTTTAGACAAAATTAACTTTCCAGCTAAATGTGCTGAGAGGTCTTGAATGTGTGTGACTGGGTAATGATCTGGGGCGGTGGCCTCATTAAGGTGTTGGTAGTCACCATCCCCACATAGGCAGTAACCACCATTGGACTTTGGGACCATATGGAGGGTTGAAGCCCAGGGGCTATTCGACTAGCGTACAATTCCGAGTCTTTCCATGTTGGCAAACTCAGCCATTGCGGTTGCCAGCTTCTCTGGGTCCAGTCTATGCATGCAGGCATGGACTGGCGAAGCAGTTGTAGGAATGTGGTGCTTAAACCCATGTTTTGTGAATGTGGGCAAGGTGAGATCTGGGAATTCGCCCAGCAGTTGAGTATACTCAAATGCAACAGTGCACATGCTGATAGATTTATTGTGGGGAACTTGCTGGGGGAGCACGGTAACGACCCAAAATCCTTGACATCCACAAGCTGGCAGTTCTTAAGATGGACTAGGAGTCCTTGGGCAGGAAATCTGCCCCAAGCAGAGGCCTAGATAATTTAGCCAGGAGGAAGTCTGCTGTGTAATGTATCCCACTGAAGTACAGCGTCACCCATTGTGTCCCGAAGGTCCGGATCCTGCTTCTGTTGGTGGCCTCCAGTGAGGTTTTGTTCCTCTTTGCTTCCTCATTAATAGGCGATGCTGGCAGCCAGCACACTCATTTGAGCACCCACGTCACACAGGAAGCATCACCCTGAAAGGATGCCCATAATGAAGAGTAGATGACCCCGGCAGCTGAAACTCATGGTGTTCACAGATGTTTAACATCCTGATGCGCTAGCACAGTCGAAGGTGCAAGGCGGTCTGCACTTCCTAGCATTCCTACCAAACAAAGCGTGGTAAAAACACAGACCTGGCGTTGTCTGTTTCTCAGCCGCAGGCATCCTAACGTTGGAGACCTTGCTGATCTGGCTTATTGAGGCAGAGAAAGGAGGAGGAATGGTGCACAGCTGCTTGGCTGAATGTAGACTATCAGCCATTTTAGCAAGCTCCCTATAGTCCTTCATGGATGCATTAGCAAGGGCTATGCAAACTTGATCAGGAATTTGCTGCATAAAGAGTTCTTTAAAAATAAAACAAGGATGATGATATCCCAGGCACTCAGCACGTGGTCAGTTAGCTTTGAAGACCTAGCATTGCTGAGACCTGGTAAGGAGAACAACTGTTTGGCGTGCTCAGACTCCGATAGTCCAAAAGTCTGTAAAAAAAAAATGAGTTTTCAGCGATCGGTATTTATTGTGCTCAGGTGGGTATTCAAGCAGACTCACCACTCTCAAAGCCATGCTGAGTTATGCTACAACGTAGTAGAATTTGGTATCATCCGCAGAAGCTTCTCGCAGAGTAAACTGGGCCTCAACTTGTACCAGCCAAGTGACGGCATTTTGCTCCCAGAACGCTGGCAGTTGCAAAGCGACTGCATTGGCCGACATGTTCAATAATTCTAGAATCATCCTAGAGCACCAGGGTCACAAATGCAGGTTTTCACAAAAATAAGGCATCTTATGTTTAGTGAAACCCATTTTATTGCACTCCAAGACCTACGCACAATTGCGCACTAAAGCTCTTTCTGTAATAACGTCATCACGTCAGACGAGCCTCTTAAAAATGAAACCCCAACTCAGTGTTGGTGGTTGTGAACTATGACATTTCTCCCAATTACATTACCAAACAATTCTAAAAAGATTCCAGAGAGAAGTTTATCTTGCTCCCATTGTTTGGCTAGACTTTGCATAAACACTGATTCTTAACATGATGGGGTGGTAAATTGGATTAGTAAGTATGCAGATGATACTAAGATAGATGGCGTTATGGAAAATGAAGTAGGTTTTCAAAGTTTGCAGAGAGATTTAGGCCAGTTAGAAGAGTGGGCTGAACGATGGCAGATGCAGTTTAACGCTGATAAGTGTGAGGTGCTACATTTTGGTAGGACAAATCAAAATAGGACATACATGGTAAATGGTAGAGCATTGAAGAATGCAGTAGAACAGAGTGATCTAGGAATAATGGTGCATAGTTCCCTGAAGGTGGAATCTCATGTGGATAAGGTGGTGAAGAAACCTTTTCGTATGCTGGCCTTTACAAATCAGAGTATTGAGTATAGGAGTTGGGATGTAATGTTAAAATTGTACAAGGCATTGGTGAGGCCAAATTTGGAGTATTGTGCACAGTTCTGATCACTGAATTATAGGAAAGATGTCAGCAAAATTCTCTATTTTTTATAGAGGAGATTTACTAGAATGTTACCTGGGTTTCGGCTGCTAAGTTGCAGAGAAAGGTTGAACAAGTTAGGTCTTTATTCTTTGGAGCGTAGAAGGTTGAGGGGGGACTTGATAGAGGTATTTAAAATTATAAGGGGGATAGATAGAGTTGACGTGGATAGGCTTTTTCCATTGAGAGTAGGGGAGATTCAAACAACATGTTGAAAGTTAAGGGGCAAAAGTTTAGGGGTAACATGAGGGGGAACTTCTTTACTCAGAGAGTGGCAGCTGTGGGGAACGAGCTTCCAGTAGAAGTGGTAGAGGCACTTAGAGGCAAGTGGTAGAAGTGGTAGATTTTGTCATTTAAAAAAAATTGGATAGGTATATGGACAGGAAAGGAATGGAGGGTTATGGGCTGAGTGCAGGTTGGTGGGACTAGGTGAGAGTAAGCGTTCGGCACAGACTAGAAGGGCCGCGATGGCCTGTTTCTGTGCTGTAATTGTTATATGGTTATAAGATCAAATCAAATGTTTTTATGTAGGTCTGTCAATTACTTAAACACCATTTTACCAAATAAATGGCAGTTCATACTGAAGTTGGAAATAATATGAGGCAAAGTATATACATTGCACATAGTTTATGTCAGAGATGGAACCAAACACAAATGCACTCAAGTAATTTATTGTTACTACTTTGCAAAAAGGATAATAAAGGTGAAACAAATTAAAACAGTACATTAATTGGTCAGAACTCAAAAACATTATGGGGAAAACTTGAACTCTTATAGATTGATTTGGGACTGGGGTGGAAAGTGTTAAAGGCACTGTAGGTGTAGTTACCAACTTATTGACTTTGCCCTCTAATGCAGATCCTTCTGACCCAAGTCTTGCCACAAATCTATGAATGCAAGAATTTACCCAACACCTCCAGTGCAGCTATGGCACAGTTTTCAGAATATTGGAAGTGTGCTCTTTCCAATGAATGTGAAATCAAAACCGATTCATCCCGTTAGGTGGGTAAAGATTGCGTCATAACATGAACAGGTTTGGGGAATTATTCTGGCCATATTGTTAGGTAAGAACCATAAGAATCAACTGATTGCCCAGCTTTGTTTACCTTTGACTTCCAAAAGACCTCAGCCTAACGCAGAATGCTAAGGCAAGCTAAAGGGCACATGTCGGTACACAATTGGTCGCTCTGGTGCTAAACTCACCACTCATCTCTGAAATACCTGAGAAGGGGTTAGGTACCTCATGACTGACACCTCAGCTTTACACCAGGGCTAATTTACACCAATGGGCTAACAGCTCTATGGACAAAATTCAGGTCAATGTTTGAATTTTACTTAATTCTTATGCTGTTTATAATTTGGTTATATTTATGTCATTTTATTTTTATTTTAGTTCAAGTTTTGCAAGTTGTCAATTATTTTGATCAAATTTTGGTGCTTTTGTAAGTCAATAATTATCAAAGGCATTCAAAAGCACAGCAGGGAGGTGTCAAAGGTCATCAGGATATTTGGTGCTGGAGTCCCAGTGAATGTTGCAACAACCCATATCACTTCTCAGATTCAATGGGCGCAGAGGGGCAAATTCTCCAGCAGTCCACAGCTAGGTAAGTATGGGCAAGCAGGCATCAGCTTAAAATTCACTCCAAGGTTTTATATTCAGAAGGGAAAAGAAAATAACAATGACATATCATTAATCTAGCTGTTCTGCATTCCGTACAACAATGGCTTAACAGGTGTCCAGTATTCTAACTGAAAGGGGGGAGACAGGTGTCCTGTGTTCAAATTGAAAGGGGGGGGGGACAGGTGTCCTGTATTCTAACTGAAAGGGGGAGACAGGTGTCCTGTGTTCTAACTGAAAGGGGGAGACAGGTGTCCTGTGTTCAAATTGAAAGGGGGGGGGGAACAGGTGTCCTGTATTCTAACTGAAATGTGGAGACAGGTGTCCTGTGATCTAACTGAAATATGGAGACAGGTGTCCTGTTTTCTAACTGAAACGGGGAGACAGGTGTCCTGTGTTCTAACTGAAAGGGGGAGACAGGTGTCCTGTGTTCTAACTGAAAGGGGGAGACAGGTGTCCTGTGTTCTAACTGAAAGGGGGGAGACAGGTGTCCTGTGTTCTAACTGAAAGGGGGGGACAGGTGTCCAGTGTTCTAACTGAAAGGGGGGAGACAGGTGTCCTGTGTTCTAACTGAAAGGGGGAGACACGTGTCCTGTATTCTAACTGAAAGGGGGAGACAGGTGTCCTGTGTTCTAACTGAAAGGGGGAGACAGGTGTCCTGTGTTCTAACTGAAAGGGGGAGACAGGTGTCCTGTGTTCTAACTGAAATGTGGAGACAGGTGTCCTGTGTTCTAACTGAAAGGGGGAGACAGGTGTCCTGTGTTCAAATTGAAAGGGGGGGGGACAGGTGTCCTGTATTCTAACTGAAATGTGGAGACAGGTGTCTTGTGTTCTAACTGAAATGGGGAGACAGGTGTCCTGTGTTCTAACTGAAAGGGGGGAGACAGGTGTCCTGTGTTCTAACTAAACGGGGAGAAAGGTGTCCTGTGTTCTAACTGAAAGGGGGGAGACAGGTGTCCTGTGTTCTAACTGAAAGCGGGGAGACAGGTGTCCTGTGTTCTAACTGAAAGGGGGAGACAGGTGCCCTGTGTTCTAACTGAAAGGGGGAGACAGGTGTCCTGTGTTCTAACTGAAAGGGGGGAGACAGGTGTCCTGTGTTCTAACTGAAAGGGGGAGACAGGTGTCCTGTGTTCTAACTGAAATGTGGAGACAGGTGTCCTGTGTTCTAACTGAAAGGGGGAGACAGGTGTCCTGTGTTCTAACTGAAAGGGGGGAGACAGGTGTCCTGTGTTCTAACTGAAAGGGGGGGACAGGTGTCCAGTGTTCTAACTGAAAGGGGGGAGACAGGTGTCCTGTGTTCTAACTGAAAGGGGGAGACACGTGTCCTGTATTCTAACCGAAAGGGGGAGACAGGTGTCCTGTGTTCAAATTGAAAGGGGGGGGGACAGGTGTCCTGTATTCTAACTGAAATGTGGAGACAGGTGTCTTGTGTTCTAACTGAAACGGGGAGACAGGTGTCCTGTGTTCTAACTGAAAGGGGGGAGACAGGTGTCCTGTGTTCTAACTAAACGGGGAGACAGGTGTCCTGTGTTCTAACTGAAAGGGGGGAGACAGGTGTCCTGTGTACTAACTGAAAGGGGGGAGACAGGTGTCCTGTGTTCTAACTGAAAGGGGGAGACAGGTGTCCTGTGTTCTAACTGAAAGGGGGAGACAGGTGTCCTGTGTTCTAACTGAAAGGGGGAGACAGGTGTCCTGTGTTCTAACTGAAAGGGGGAGACAGGTGTCCTGTGTTCTAACTGAAAGGGGGGGGACAGGTGTCCTGATTTCTAACTGAAAGGGGGGGGGGCAGGTGTCCTGTGTTCTAACTGAAAGGGGGGAGACAGGAGTCCTGTGTTCTAACTGAAAGGGGGGGACAGGTGTCCTGTGTTCTAACTGAAAGGGTGGGGGACAAGTGTCCTGATTTCTAACTGAAAGGGGGGGGACAGGTGTCCTGTGTTCTAACTGAAAGGGGGGAGACAGGAGTCCTGTGTTCTAACTGAAAGGGGGGGACAGGTGTGCTGTGTTCTAACTGAAATGTGGAGACAGGTGTCCTGTGTTCTAACTGAAAGGGGGAGACAGGTGTCCTGTGTTCTAACTGAAAGGGGGGGACAGGTGTCCTGTGTTCTAACTGAAATGTGGAGACAGGTGTCCTGTGTTCTAACTGAAAGGGGGGGGGACAGGTGTCCTGTGTTCTAACTGAAATGTGGAGACAGGTGTCCTGTGTTCTAACTGAAAGGGGGAGACAGGTGTCCTGTGTTCTAACTGAAAGGGGGGAGATAGGTGTCCTGTGTTCTAACTGAAAGGGGGGGACAGGTGTCCAGTGTTCTAACTGAAAGGGGGGAGACAGGTGTCCTGTGTTCTAACTGAAAGGGAGAGACACATGTCCTGTATTCTAACTGAAAGGGGGAGACAGGTGTCCTGTGTTCAAATTGAAAGGGGGGGGGACAGGTGTCCTGTATTCTAACTGAAATGTGGAGACAGGTGTCTTGTGTTCTAACTGAAATGGGGAGACAGGTGTCCTGTGTTCTAACTGAAAGGGGGGAGACAGGTGTCCTGTGTTCTAACTAAACGGGGAGAAAGGTGTCCTGTGTTCTAACTGAAAGGGGGGAGAGAGGTGTCCTGTGTTCTAACTGAAAGCGGGGAGACAGGTGTCCTGTGTTCTAACTGAAAGGGGGAGACAGGTGCCCTGTGTTCTAACTGAAAGGGGGAGACAGGTGTCCAGTGTTCTAACTGAAAGGGGGGAGACAGGTGTCCTGTGTTCTAACTGAAAGGGGGAGACAGGTGTCCTGTGTTCTAACTGAAATGTGGAGACAGGTGTCCTGTGTTCTAACTGAAATGTGGAGACAGGTGTCCTGTGTTCTAACTGAAAGGGGGAGACAGGTGTCCTGTGTTCTAACTGAAATGTGGAGACAGGTGTCCTGTGTTCTAACTGAAAGGGGGGGGACGGGTGTCCTGTGTTCTAACTGAAATGTGGAGACAGGTGTCCTGTGTTCTAACTGAAAGGGGGAGACAGGTGTCCTGTGATCTAACTGAAATGTGGAGACAGGTGTCCAGTGTTCTAACTGAAAGGGGGGAGACAGGTGTCCTGTGTTCTAACTGAAAGGGGGGGACAGGTGTCCAGTGTTCTAACTGAAAGGGGGGAGACAGGTGTCCTGTGTTCTAACTGAAAGGGGGAGACACGTGTCCTGTATTCTAACTGAAAGGGGGAGACAGGTGTCCTGTGTTCAAATTGAAAGGGGGGGGGGGACAGGTGTCCTGTATTCTAACTGAAATGTGGAGACAGGTGTCTTGTGTTCTAACTGAAACGGGGAGACAGGTGTCCTGTGTTCTAACTGAAAGGGGGGAGACAGGTGTCCTGTGTTCTAACTAAACGGGGAGACAGGTGTCCTGTGTTCTAACTGAAAGGGGGGAGACAGGTGTCCTGTGTACTAACTGAAAGGGGGGAGACAGGTGTCCTGTGTTCTAACTGAAAGGGGGAGACAGGTGTCCTGTGTTCTAACTGAAAGGGGGAGACAGGTGTCCTGTGTTCTAACTGAAAGGGGGAGACAGGTGTCCTGTGTTCTAACTGAAAGGGGGAGACAGGTGTCCTGTGTTCTAACTGAAAGGGGGGGGACAGGTGTACTGATTTCTAACTGAAAGGGGGGGGACAGGTGTCCTGTGTTCTAACTGAAAGGGGGGAGACAGGAGTCCTGTGTTCTAACTGAAAGGGGGGGACAGGTGTCCTGTGTTCTAACTGAAAGGGTGGGGGACAAGTGTCCTGATTTCTAACTGAAAGGGGGGGGACAGGTGTCCTGTGTTCTAACTGAAAGGGGGGAGGCAGGAGTCCTGTGTTCTAACTGAAAGGGGGGGACAGGTGTGCTGTGTTCTAACTGAAATGTGGAGACAGGTGTCCTGTGTTCTAACTGAAAGGGGGGGGGGACAGGTGTCCTGTCTTCTAACTGAAATGTGGAGACAGGTGTCCTGTGTTCTAACTGAAAGGGGGAGACAGGTGTCCTGTGTTCTAACTGAAAGGGGGGAGACAGGTGTCCTGTGTTCTAACTGAAAGGGGGAGGACAGGTGTCCAGTGTTCTAACTGAAAGGGGGGAGACAGGTGTCCTGTGTTCTAACTGAAAGGGGGAGACAGGTGTCCTGTGTTCAAATTGAAAGGGGGGGGGACAGGTGTCCTGTATTCTAACTGAAATGTGGAGACAGGTGTCTTGTGTTCTAACTGAAATGGGGAGACAGGTGTCCTGTGTTCTAACTGAAAGGGGGGAGACAGGTGTCCTGTGTTCTAACTGAAAGGGGGGAGACAGGTGTCCTGTGTTCTAACTGAAAGGGGGAGGACAGGTGTCCAGTGTTCTAACTGAAAGGGGGGAGACAGGTGTCCTGTGTTCTAACTGAAAGGGGGAGACAGGTGTCCTGTGTTCAAATTGAAAGGGGGGGGGACAGGTGTCCTGTATTCTAACTGAAATGTGGAGACAGGTGTCTTGTGTTCTAACTGAAATGGGGAGACAGGTGTCCTGTGTTCTAACTGAAAGGGGGGAGACAGGTGTCCTGTGTTCTAACTGAAAGGGTGGGGGACAAGTGTCCTGATTTCTAACTGAAAGGGGGGGTACAGGTGTCCTGTGTTCTAACTGAAAGGGGGGAGGCAGGAGTCCTGTGTTCTAACTGAAAGGGGGGGACAGGTGTGCTGTGTTCTAACTGAAATGTGGAGACAGGTGTCCTGTGTTCTAACTGAAAGGGGGGAGAGAGGTGTCCTGTGTTCTAACTGAAAGCGGGGAGACAGGTGTCCTGTGTTCTAACTGAAAGGGGGAGACAGGTGCCCTGTGTTCTAACTGAAAGGGGGAGACAGGTGTCCAGTGTTCTAACTGAAAGGGGGGAGACAGGTGTCCTGTGTTCTAACTGAAAGGGGGAGACAGGTGTCCTGTGTTCTAACTGAAATGTGGAGACAGGTGTCCTGTGTTCTAACTGAAAGGGGGAGACAGGTGTCCTGTGTTCTAACTGAAAGGGGGGAGACAGGTGTCCTGTGTTCTAACTGAAAGGGGGGGACAGGTGTCCAGTGTTCTAACTGAAAGGGGGGAGACAGGTGTCCTGTATTCTAACTGAAAGGGGGAGACACGTGTCCTGTATTCTAACTGAAAGGGGGAGACAGGTGTCCTGTGTTCTAACTGAAAGGGGGAGACAGGTGTCCTGTATTCTAACTGAAAGGGGGGGACAGGTGTCCTGTATTCTAACTGAAATGTGGAGACAGGTGTCTTGTGTTCTAACTGAAACGGGGAGACAGGTGTCCTGTGTTCTAACTGAAAGGGGGGAGACAGGTGTCCTGTGTTCTAACTAAACGGGGAGACAGGTGTCCTGTGTTCTAACTGAAAGGGGGGAGACAGGTGTCCTGTGTACTAACTGAAAGGGGGGAGACAGGTGTCCTGTGTTCTAACTGAAAGGGGGAGACAGGTGTCCTGTGTTCTAACTGAAAGGGGGAGACAGGTGTCCTGTGTTCTAACTGAAAGGGGGAGACAGGTGTCCTGTGTTCTAACTGAAAGGGGGAGACAGGTGTCCTGTGTTCTAACTGAAAGGGGGGGGGACAGGTGTCCTGTGTTCTAACTGAAAGGGGGGAGACAGGAGTCCTGTGTTCTAACTGAAAGGGGGGGACAGGTGTCCTGTGTTCTAACTGAAAGGGTGGGGGACAAGTGTCCTGATTTCTAACTGAAAGGGGGGGGACAGGTGTCCTGTGTTCTAACTGAAAGGGGGGAGACAGGAGTCCTGTGTTCTAACTGAAAGGGGGGGACAGGTGTGCTGTGTTCTAACTGAAAGGGGGAGACAGGTGTCCTGTGTTCTAACTGAAAGGGGGGAGACAGGTGTCCTGTGTTCTAACTGAAAGGGGGGGACAGGTGTCCAGTGTTCTAACTGAAAGGGGGGAGACAGGTGTCCTGTGTTCTAACTGAAAGGGAGAGACACATGTCCTGTATTCTAACTGAAAGGGCGAGACAGGTGTCCTGTGTTCAAATTGAAAGGGGGGGGGGACAGGTGTCCTGTATTCTAACTGAAATGTGGAGACAGGTGTCTTGTGTTCTAACTGAAATGGGGAGACAGGTGTCCTGTGTTCTAACTGAAAGGGGGGAGACAGGTGTCCTGTGTTCTAACTAAACGGGGAGAAAGGTGTCCTGTGTTCTAACTGAAAGGGGGGAGACAGGTGTCCTGTGTTCTAACTGAAAGCGGGGAGACAGGTGTCCTGTGTTCTAACTGAAAGGGGGGAGACAGGTGTCCTGTGTTCTAACTGAAAGGGGGGGACAGGTGTCCAGTGTTCTAACTGAAAGGGGGGAGACAGGTGTCCTGTGTTCTAACTGAAAGGGGGGGACAGGTGTCCTGTGTTCTAACTGAAAGGGGGGGACAGGTGTCCAGTGTTCTAACTGAAATGTGGAGACAGGTGTCTTGTGTTCTAACTGAAATGGGGAGACAGGTGTCCTGTATTCTAACTGAAAGGGGGAGACAGGTGTCCAGTGTTCTAACTGAAAGGGGGGAGACAGGTGTCCTGTGTTCTAACGGAAAGGGGGAGACAGGTGTCCTGTGTTCTAACTGAAATGTGGAGACAGGTGTCCTGTGTTCTAACTGAAAGCGGGGAGACAGGTGTCCTGTGTTCTAACTGAAAGGGGGAGACAGGTGCCCTGTGTTCTAACTGAAAGGGGGAGACAGGTGTCCAGTGTTCTAACTGAAAGGGGGGAGACAGGTGTCCTGTGTTCTAACGGAAAGGGGGAGACAGGTGTCCTGTGTTCTAACTGAAATGTGGAGACAGGTGTCCTGTGTTCTAACTGAAAGGGGGAGACAGGTGTCCTGTGTTCTAACTGAAAGGGGGGAGACAGGTGTCCTGTGTTCTAACTGAAAGGGGGGGACAGGTGTCCAGTGTTCTAACTGAAAGGGGGGAGACAGGTGTCCTGTGTTCTAACTGAAAGGGGGGAGACAGGTGTCTTGTGTTCTAACTGAAATGGGGAGACAGGTGTCCTGTGTTCTAACTGAAAGGGGGGAGACAGGTGTCCTGTGTTCTAACTAAACGGGGAGACAGGTGTCCTGTGTTCTAACTGAAAGGGGGGAGACAGGTGTCCTGTGTACTAACTGAAAGGGGGGAGACAGGTGTCCTGTGTTCTAACTGAAAGGGGGAGACAGGTGTCCTGTTCTAACTGAAAGGGGGAGACAGGTGTCCTGTGTTCTAACTGAAAGGGGGAGACAGGTGTCCTGTGTTCTAACTGAAAGGGGGAGACAGGTGTCATGTGTTCTAACTGAAAGGGGGGGGACAGGTGTCCTGATTTCTAACTGAAAGGGGGGGGGACAGGTGTCCTGTGTTCTAACTGAAAGGGGGGAGACAGGAGTCCTGTGTTCTAACTGAAAGGGGGGGACAGGTGTCCTGTGTTCTAACTGAAAGGGTGGGGGACAAGTGTCCTGATTTCTAACTGAAAGGGGGGGGACAGGTGTCCTGTGTTCTAACTGAAAGGGGGGAGACAGGAGTCCTGTGTTCTAACTGAAAGGGGGGGACAGGTGTGCTGTGTTCTAACTGAAAGGGGGAGACAGGTGTCCTGTGTTCTAACTGAAAGGGGGGAGACAGGTGTCCTGAGTTCTAACTGAAAGGGGGGTACAGGTGTCCTGTGTTCTAACTGAAAGGGGGAGACAGGTGTCCTGTGATCTAACTGAAAGGGGGGAGACAGGTGTCCTGTATTCTAACTGAAAGGGGGGAGACAGGTGTCCTGTGTTCTAACTGAAATGGGGGAGACAGGTGTCCTGTGTTCTAACTGAAAAGGGGAGACAGGTGTCCTGTGTTCTAACTGAAAGGGGGGGGAACACGTGTCCAGTGTTCTAACTGAAAGGGGGAGACAGGTGTCCTGTGTTCTAACTGAAAAGGGGAGACAGGTGTCCTGTGTTCTAACGGAAAGGGGGAGACAGGTGTCCTGTGTTCTAACTGAAATGTGGAGACAGGTGTCCTGTGTTCTAACTGAAAGGGGGAGACAGGTGTCCTGTGTTCTAACTGAAAGGGGGGAGACAGGTGTCCTGTGTTCTAACTGAAAGGGGGGGAGACAGGTGTCCTGTGTTCTAACTGAAAGGGGGGGGGACAGGTGTCCTGTGTTCTAACTGAAAGGGGGGGAGACAGGTGTCCTGTGTTCTAACTGAAAGTGGGGAGACAGGTGTCCAGTGTTCTAACTGAAAGGGGGGAGACAGGTGTCCTGTGTTCTAACTGAAACGGGGAGACACGTGTCCTGTATTCTAACTGAAAGGGGGAGACAGGTGTCCTGTGTTCTAACTGAAACGGGGAGACAGGTGTCCTGTGTTCTAACTGAAAGGGGGGAGACAGGTGTCCTGTGTTCTAACTAAACGGGGAGACAGGTGTCCTGTGTTCTAACTGAAAGGGGGGAGACAGGTGTCCTGTGTACTAACTGAAAGGGGGGAGACAGTTGTCCTGTGTTCTAACTGAAAGGGGGAGACAGGTGTCCTGTGTTCTAACTGAAAGGGGGGAGACAGGTGTCCAGTGTTCTAACTGAAAGGGGGAGACAGGTGTCCTGTGTTCTAACTGAAAGGGGGGAGACAGGTGGCCTGTGTTCTAACTGAAAGGGGGGGACAGGTGTCCAGTGTTCTAACTGAAAGGGGGGAGACAGGTGTCCTGTGTTCTAACTGAAAGGGGGGAGACAGGTGTCTTGTGTTCTAACTGAAACGGGGACACAGGTGTCCTGTGTTCTAACTGAAAGGGGGGAGACAGGTGTCCTGTGTTCTAACTAAACGGGGAGACAGGTGTCCTGTGTTCTAACTGAAAGGGGGGAGACAGGTGTCCTGTGTACTAACTGAAAGGGGGGAGACAGGTGTCCTGTGTTCTAACTGAAAGGGGGAGACAGGTGTCCTGTGTTCTAACTGAAAGGGGGAGTCAGGTGTCCTGTGTTCTAACTGAAAGGGGGAGACAGGTGTCCTGTGTTCTAACTGAAAGGGGGAGACAGGTGTCCTGTGTTCTAACTGAAAGGGGGAGACAGGTGTCCTGTGTTCTAACTGAAAGGGGGAGACAGGTGTCCTGTGTTCTAACTGAAAGGGGGAGACAGGTGTCCTGTGTTCTAACTGAAAGGGGGAGACAGGTGTCCTGTGTTCTAACTGAAAGGGGGAGACAGGTGTCCTGTGTTCTAACTGAAAGGGGGGGACAGGTGTCCTGTGTTCTAACTGAAAGGGTGGGGGACAAGTGTCCTGATTTCTAACTGAAAGGGGGGGGACAGGTGTCCTGTGTTCTAACTGAAAGGGGGAGACAGGTGTCCTGTGTTCTAACTGAAAGGGGGGGGACAGGTGTCCTGATTTCTAACTGAAAGGGGGGGGACAGGTGTCCTGTGTTCTAACTGAAAGGGGGGAGACAGGAGTCCTGTGTTCTAACTGAAAGGGGGGGACAGGTGTCCTGTGTTCTAACTGAAAGGGGGAGACAGGTGTCCTGTGTTCTAACTGAAAGGGTGGGGGACAAGTGTCCTGATTTCTAACTGAAAGGGGGGGGACAGGTGTCCTGTGTTCTAACTGAAAGGGGGGAGACAGCTGTCCTGTGTTCTAACTGAAATATGGAGACAGGTGTCCAGTGTTCTAACTGAAAGGGGGGAGACAGGTGTCCTGTGTTCTAACTGAAAGGGGGGGACAGGTGTCCTGTGTTCTAACTGAAAGGGGGGAGACAGGTGTCCTGTGTTCTAACTGAAAGGGGGAGAGACAGGTGTCCTGTGTTCTAACTGAAAGGGAGAGACACATGTCCTGTATTCTAACTGAAAGGGGGAGACAGGTGTCCTGTGTTCAAATTGAAAGGGGGGGGACAGGTGTCCTGTATTCTAACTGAAATGTGGAGACAGGTGTCTTGTGTTCTAACTGAAATGGGGAGACAGGTGTCCTGTGTTCTAACTGAAAGGGGGGAGACAGGTGTCCTGTGTTCTAACTAAACGGGGAGAAAGGTGTCCTGTGTTCTAACTGAAAGGGGGGAGACAGGTGTCCTGTGTTCTAACTGAAAGCGGGGAGACAGGTGTCCTGTGTTCTAACTGAAAGGGGGAGACAGGTGCCCTGTGTTCTAACTGAAAGGGGGAGACAGGTGTCCTGTGTTCTAACTGAAAGGGGGGAGACAGGTGTCCTGTGTTCTAACGGAAAGGGGGAGACAGGTGTCCTGTGTTCTAACTGAAAGGGGGGAGACAGGTGTCCTGTGTTCTAACTGAAAGGGGGGGACAGGTGTCCAGTGTTCTAACTGAAAGGGGGGAGACAGGTGTCCTGTGTTCTAACTGAAACGGGGAGACACGTGTCCTGTATTCTAACTGAAAGGGGGAGACAGGTGTCCTGTGTTCAAATTGAAAGGGGGGGGGACAGGTGTCCTGTATTCTAACTGAAATGTGGAGACAGGTGTCTTGTGTTCTAACTGAAACGGGGAGACAGGTGTCCTGTGTTCTAACTGAAAGGGGGGAGACAGGTGTCCTGTGTTCTAACTGAAAGGGGGGAGACAGGTGTCCTGTGTACTAACTGAAAGGGGGGAGACAGGTGTCCTGTGTTCTAACTGAAAGGGGGAGACAGGTGTCCTGTGTTCTAACTGAAAGGGGGAGACAGGTGTCCTGTGTTCTAACTGAAAGGGGGAGACAGGTGTCCTGTGTTCTAACTGAAAGGGGGAGACAGGTGTCCTGTGTTCTAACTGAAAGGGGGGGGACAGGTGTCCTGATTTCTAACTGAAAGGGGGGGGACAGGTGTCCTGTGTTCTAACTGAAAGGGGGGAGACAGGAGTCCTGTGTTCTAACTGAAAGGGGGGGACAGGTGTCCTGTGTTCTAACTGAAAGGGTGGGGGACAAGTGTCCTGATTTCTAACTGAAAGGGGGGGGACAGGTGTCCTGTGTTCTAACTGAAAGGGGGGAGACAGCTGTCCTGTGTTCTAACTGAAATATGGAGACAGGTGTCCTGTGTTCTAACTGAAAGGGGGAGACAGGTGTCCTGTGTTCTAACTGAAAGGGGGAGACAGGTGTCCTGTGTTCTAACTGAAAGGGGGGGGACAGGTGTCCTGATTTCTAACTGAAAGGGGGGGGACAGGTGTCCTGTGTTCTAACTGAAAGGGGGGAGACAGGAGTCCTGTGTTCTAACTGAAAGGGGGGGACAGGTGTCCTGTGTTCTAACTGAAAGGGTGGGGGACAAGTGTCCTGATTTCTAACTGAAAGGGGGGGGACAGGTGTCCTGTGTTCTAACTGAAAGGGGGAGACAGGTGTCCTGTGTTCTAACTGAAAGGGGGGGGACAGGTGTCCTGATTTCTAACTGAAAGGGGGGGGACAGGTGTCCTGTGTTCTAACTGAAAGGGGGGAGACAGGAGTCCTGTGTTCTAACTGAAAGGGGGGGACAGGTGTCCTGTGTTCTAACTGAAAGGGTGGGGGACAAGTGTCCTGATTTCTAACTGAAAGGGGGGGGGACAGGTGTCCTGTGTTCTAACTGAAAGGGGGGAGACAGCTGTCCTGTGTTCTAACTGAAATATGGAGACAGGTGTCCAGTGTTCTAACTGAAAGGGGGGAGACAGGTGTCCTGTGTTCTAACTGAAAGGGAGATACACATGTCCTGTATTCTAACTGAAAGGGGGAGACAGGTGTCCTGTATTCTAACTGAAAGGGGGAGACAGGTGTCCTGTGTTCTAACTGAAAGGGGGGGACAGGTGTCCAGTGTTCTAACTGAAAGGGGGGAGACAGGTGTCCTGTGTTCTAACTGAAAGGGAGATACACATGTCCTGTATTCTAACTGAAAGGGGGAGACAGGGGTCCTGTGTTCAAATTGAAAGGGGGGGGGACAGGTGTCCTGTATTCTAACTGAAATGTGGAGACAGGTGTCTTGTGTTCTAACTGAAATGGGGAGACAGGTGTCCTGTGTTCTAACTGAAAGGGGGGAGACAGGTGTCCTGTGTTCTAACTAAACGGGGAGAAAGGTGTCCTGTGTTCTAACTGAAAGGGGGGAGACAGGTGTCCTGTGTTCTAACTGAAAGCGGGGAGACAGGTGTCCTGTGTTCTAACTGAAAGGGGGAGACAGGTGCCCTGTGTTCTAACTGAAAGGGGGAGACAGGTGTCCTGTGTTCTAACTGAAAGGGGGGAGACAGGTGTCCTGTGTTCTAACGGAAAGGGGGAGACAGGTGTCCTGTGTTCTAACTGAAAGGGGGGAGACAGGTGTCCTGTGTTCTAACTGAAAGGGGGGGACAGGTGTCCAGTGTTCTAACTGAAAGGGGGGAGACAGGTGTCCTGTGTTCTAACTGAAACGGGGAGACACGTGTCCTGTATTCTAACTGAAAGGGGGAGACAGGTGTCCTGTGTTCAAATTGAAAGGGGGGGGACAGGTGTCCTGTATTCTAACTGAAATGTGGAGACAGGTGTCTTGTGTTCTAACTGAAACGGGGAGACAGGTGTCCTGTGTTCTAACTGAAAGGGGGGAGACAGGAGTCCTGTGTTCTAACTGAAAGGGGGGAGACAGGTGTCCTGTGTACTAACTGAAAGGGGGGAGACAGGTGTCCTGTGTTCTAACTGAAAGGGGGAGACAGGTGTCCTGTGTTCTAACTGAAAGGGGGAGACAGGTGTCCTGTGTTCTAACTGAAAGGGGGAGACAGGTGTCCTGTGTTCTAACTGAAAGGGGGAGACAGGTGTCCTGTGTTCTAACTGAAAGGGGGGGGACAGGTGTCCTGATTTCTAACTGAAAGGGGGGGGACAGGTGTCCTGTGTTCTAACTGAAAGGGGGGAGACAGGAGTCCTGTGTTCTAACTGAAAGGGGGGGACAGGTGTCCTGTGTTCTAACTGAAAGGGTGGGGGACAAGTGTCCTGATTTCTAACTGAAAGGGGGGGGACAGGTGTCCTGTGTTCTAACTGAAAGGGGGGAGACAGCTGTCCTGTGTTCTAACTGAAATATGGAGACAGGTGTCCAGTGTTCTAACTGAAAGGGGGGAGACAGGTGTCCTGTGTTCTAACTGAAAGGGGGGGACAGGTGTCCAGTGTTCTAAATGAAAGGGGGGAGACAGGTGTCCTGTGTTCTAACTGAAAGGGAGAGACACATGTCCTGTATTCTAACTGAAAGGGGCAGACAGGTGTCCTGTGTTCAAATTGAAAGGGGGGGGGACAGGTGTCCTGTATTCTAACTGAAATGTGGAGACAGGTGTCTTGTGTTCTAACTGAAATGGGGAGACAGGTGTCCTGTGTTCTAACTGAAAGGGGGGAGACAGGTGTCCTGTGTTCTAACTAAACGGGGAGAAAGGTGTCCTGTGTTCTAACTGAAAGGGGGGAGACAGGTGTCCTGTGTTCTAACTGAAAGCGGGGAGACAGGTGTCCTGTGTTCTAACTGAAAGGGGGAGACAGGTGCCCTGTGTTCTAACTGAAAGGGGGAGACAGGTGTCCTGTGTTCTAACTGAAAGGGGGGAGACAGGTGTCCTGTGTTCTAACTGAAAGGGGGGAGACAGGTGTCCTGTGTTCTAACTGAAAGGGGGGGACAGGTGTCCAGTGTTCTAACTGAAAGGGGGGAGACAGGTGTCCTGTGTTCTAACTGAAACGGGGAGACACGTGTCCTGTATTCTAACTGAAAGGGGGAGACAGGTGTCCTGTGTTCTAACTGAAAGGGGGGGACAGGTGTCCAGTGTTCTAACTGAAAGGGGGGAGACAGGTGTCCTGTGTTCTAACTGAAAGGGAGAGACACATGTCCTGTATTCTAACTGAAAGGGGGAGACAGGTGTCCTGTGTTCAAATTGAAAGGGGGGGGGACAGGTGTCCTGTATTCTAACCGAAATGTGGAGACAGGTGTCTTGTGTTCTAACTGAAATGGGGAGACAGGTGTCCTGTGTTCTAACTGAAAGGGGGGAGACAGGTGTCCTGTGTTCTAACTAAACGGGGAGAAAGGTGTCCTGTGTTCTAACTGAAAGGGGGGAGACAGGTGTCCTGTGTTCTAACTGAAAGCGGGGAGACAGGTGTCCTGTGTTCTAACTGAAAGGGGGAGACAGGTGCCCTGTGTTCTAACTGAAAGGGGGAGACAGGTGTCCTGTGTTCTAACTGAAAGGGGGGAGACAGGTGTCCTGTGTTCTAACTGAAAGGGGGGAGACAGGTGTCCTGTGTTCTAACGGAAAGGGGGAGACAGGTGTCCTGTGTTCTAACTGAAAGGGGGGAGACAGGTGTCCTGTGTTCTAACTGAAAGGGGGGGACAGGTGTCCAGTGTTCTAACTGAAAGGGGGGAGACAGGTGTCCTGTGTTCTAACTGAAACGGGGAGACACGTGTCCTGTATTCTAACTGAAAAGGGGAGACAGGTGTCCTGTGTTCAAATTGAAAGGGGGGGGACAGGTGTCCTGTATTCTAACTGAAATGTGGAGACAGGTGTCTTGTGTTCTAACTGAAACGGGGAGACAGGTGTCCTGTGTTCTAACTGAAAGGGGGGAGACAGGTGTCCTGTGTTCTAACTGAAAGGGGGGAGACAGGTGTCCTGTGTACTAACTGAAAGGGGGGAGACAGGTGTCCTGTGTTCTAACTGAAAGGGGGAGACAGGTGTCCTGTGTTCTAACTGAAAGGGGGAGACAGGTGTCCTGTGTTCTAACTGAAAGGGGGAGACAGGTGTCCTGTGTTCTAACTGAAAGGGGGAGACAGGTGTCCTGTGTTCTAACTGAAAGGGGGAGACAGGTGTCCTGTGTTCTAACTGAAAGGGGGAGACAGGTGTCCTGTGTTCTAACTGAAAGGGGGGGGACAGGTGTCCTGATTTCTAACTGAAAGGGGGGGGACAGGTGTCCTGTGTTCTAACTGAAAGGGGGGAGACAGGAGTCCTGTGTTCTAACTGAAAGGGGGGGACAGGTGTCCTGTGTTCTAACTGAAAGGGTGGTGGACAAGTGTCCTGATTGATAACTGAAAGGGGGGGGACAGGTGGCCTGTGTTCTAACTGAAAGGGGGGGACAGGTGCCCAGTGTTCTAACTGAAAGGGGGGAGACAGGTGTCCTGTGTTCTAACTGAAAGGGGGGAGACAGGAGTCCTGTGTTCTAACTGAAAGGGGGGGACAGGTGTGCTGTGTTCTAACTGAAATGTGGAGACAGGTGTCCTGTGTTCTAACTGAAAGGGGGAGACAGGTGTCCTGTGTTCTAACTGAAAGGGGGGGACAGGTGTCCTGTGTTCTAACTGAAATGTGGAGACAGGTGTCCTGTGTTCTAACTGAAAGGGGGGGGGGACGACAGGTGTCCTGTGTTCTAACTGAAAGGGGGAGACAGGTGTCCTGTATTCTAACTGAAAGGGGGGGACATGTGTCCTGTGTTCTAACTGAAAGGGGGGAGACAGGTGTCCACTGTTCTAACTGAAAGGGGGAAGACAGGTGTCCTGTGTTCTAACTGAAAGGGGGAGACAGGTGTCCTGTATTCTAACTGAAAGGAGGGAGACAGGTGTCCTGTGTTCTAACTGAAAGGGGGGAGACAGGTGTCCTGTGATCTAACTGAAAGGGGGAGACAGGTGTCCTGCATGCTAACTGAAATGGGGGAGACAGGTGTCCTGTGTTCTAACTGAAAGGTGGAGACAGGTGTCCTGTGTTCTAACTGAAAGGGGGGAGACAGGTGTCCTGTGTTCTAACTCAAAGGGGGAGACAAGTGTCCTGTGTTCTAACTGAAAATGGGGAGACAGGTGTCCTGTGTTCTAACTGAAAGGGGGAGACAGGTGTCCTGCATTCTAACTGAAAGGGGGAGACAGGTGTCCTGTGTTCTAACTGAAATGTGGAGACAGGTGTCCTGTGTTCTAACTGAAAGTGGGGAGACAGGTGTCCAGTGTTCTAACTGAAAGGGGGTAGACAGGTGTCCTGTATTCTAACTGAAAGGGGGATAGACAGGTGTCCTGTGTTCTAACTGAAAGGGGGAGACAGGTGTCCTGTATTCTAACTGAAAGGGGGGAGACAGGTGTCCTGTGTTCTAACTGAAATGTGGAGACAGGTGTCCTGTATTCTAACTGAAAGGGGGGGAGACAGGTGTCCTGTGTTCTAACTGAAAGGGGGAGACAGGTGTCCTGTGTTCTAACTGAAAGGGGACTTCATTTGTCCAGTGTTCTAACTGAAAGTGGGGGAGACAGGTGTCCTGTATTCTAACTGAAAGGGGGGAGACAGGTGTCCAGTGTTCTAACTGAAAGGGGATGTCATTTGTCCAGTGTTCTAACTGAAAGGGGGAGACAGGTGTCCTGTATTCTAACTGAAAGGGGGGAGACAGGTGTCCAGTGTTCTAACTGAAAGGGGGGAGACAGGTGTCCTGTGATCTAACTGAAAGGGGGAGACAGGTGTCCTGCATGCTAACTGAAATGGGGGAGACAGGTGTCCTGTGTTCTAACTGAAAGGGGGGAGACAGGTGTCCTGTGTTCTAACTCAAAGGGGGGAGACAGGTGTCCTGTGTTCTAACTCAAAGGGGGAGACAAGTGTCCTGTGTTCTAACTGAAAGGGGGAGGCAGCTGTCCTGTGTTCCTACTGAAAATGGGGAGACAGGTGTCCTGTGTTCTAACTGAAAGGGGAAGACAGGTGTCCTGCATTCTAACTGAAAGGGGGAGACAGGTGTCCTGTGTTCTAACTGAAATGTGGAGACAGGTGTCCTGTGTTCTAACTGAAAGTGGGGAGACAGGTGTCCAGTGTTCTAACTGAAAGGGGGTAGACAGGTGTCCTGTGTTCTAACTGAAAGGGGGAGACAGGTGTCCTGTATTCTAACGGAAAGGGTGGGACAGGTGTCCTGTGTTCTAACCGAAATGTGCAGACAGGTGTCCTGTGTTCTAACTGAAAGGGGGGGGACAGGTGTACTGTGTTCTAACTGAAAGGGGGGGACAGGTGTCCTGTGTTCTAACTGAAAGGGGGGGGGGACAGGTGTCCTGTGTTCTAACTGAAAGGGGGAGACAGGTGTCCTGTATTCTAACTGAAAGGGGGTGACATGTGTCCTGTGTTCTAACTGAAAGGGGGGAGACAGGTGTCCACTGTTCTAACTGAAAGGGGGAAGACAGGTGTCCTGTGTTCTAACTGAAAGGGGGAGACAGGTGTCCTGTATTCTAACTGAAAGGAGGGAGACAGGTGTCCTGTGTTCTAACTGAAAGGGGGGAGACAGGTGTCCTGTGATCTAACTGAAAGGGGGAGACAGGTGTCCTGCATGCTAACTGAAATGGGGGAGACAGGTGTCCTGTGTTCTAACTGAAAGGTGGAGACAGGTGTCCTGTGTTCTAACTGAAAGGGGGGAGACAGGTGTCCTGTGTTCTAACTCAAAGGGGGAGACAAGTGTCCTGTGTTCTAACTGAAAATGGGGAGACAGGTGTCCTGTGTTCTAACTGAAAGGGGGAGACAGGTGTCCTGCATTCTAACTGAAAGGGGGAGACAGGTGTCCTGTGTTCTAACTGAAATGTGGAGACAGGTGTCCTGTGTTCTAACTGAAAGTGGGGAGGCAGGTGTCCAGTGTTCTAACTGAAAGGGGGTAGACAGGTGTCCTGTATTCTAACTGAAAGGGGGGGAGACAGGTGTCCTGTGTTCTAACTGAAATGTGGAGACAGGTGTCCTGTGTTCTAACTGAAAGTGGGGAGACAGGTGTTCTGTGTTCTAACTGAAAGGGGGTAGACAGGTGTCCTGTATTCTAACTGAAAGGGGGGGAGACAGGTGTCCTGTGTTCTAACTGAAAGGGGGAGACAGGTGTCCTGTGTTCTAACTGAAAGGGGAGGACATTTGTCCAGTGTTCTAACTGAAAGTGGGGGGGAAGGTGTCCTGTATTCTAACTGAAAGGGGGGAGACAGGTGTCCAGTGTTCTAACTGAAAGGGGGGAGACAGGTGTCCTGTGATCTAACTGAAAGGGGGAGACAGGTGTCCTGCATGCTAACTGAAATGGGGGAGACAGGTGTCCTGTGTTCTAACTGAAAGAAGGAGACAGGTGTCCTGTGTTCTAACTGAAAGGGGGGAGACAGGTGTCCTGTGTTCTAACTCAAAGGGGGAGACAAGTGTCCTGTGTTCTAACTGAAAGGGAGAGGCAGGTGTCCTGTGTTCTAACTGAAAATGGGGAGACAGGTGTCCTGTGTTCTAACTGAAAGGGGGAGACAGGTGTCCTGCATTCTAACTGAAAGGGGGAGACAGGTGTCCTGTGTTCTAACTGAAATGTGGAGACAGGTGTCCTGTGTTCTAACTGAAAGTGGGGAGACAGGTGTCCAGTGTTCTAACTGAAAGGGGGTAGACAGGTGTCCTGTATTCTAACTGAAAGGGGGGGAGACAGGTGTCCTGTGTTCTATCTGAAAGGGGGAGACAGGTGTCCTGTATTCTAACTGAAAGGGGGGAGACAGGTGTCCTGTGTTCTAACTGAAATGTGGAGACAGGTGTCCTGTGTTCTAACTGAAAGTGGGGAGACAGGTGTCCTGTGTTCTAACTGCAAGGGGGTAGACAGGTGTCCTGTACTCTAACTGAAAGTGGGGGACAGGTGTCCAGTGTTCTAACTGAAAGGGGGTAGACAGGTATCCTGTGTTCTAACTGAAAGGGGGAGACAGGTGTCCTGTGTTCTAACTGAAAGTGGGGAGACAGGTGTCCTGTGTTCTAACTGAAAGGGGGAGACAGGTGTCCTGTATTCTAACTGAAAGTGGGGAGACAGGTATCCTGTGTTCTAACTGAAAGGGGGTAGACAGGTGTCCTGTTTTCTAACTGAAAGGGGGAGACAGGTGTCCTGTGTTCTAACTGAAATGTGGAGACAGGTGTCCTGTGTTCTAACTGAAAGGGGGAGACAGGTGTCCTGTATTCTAACTGAAAGGGGGGGAGACAGGTGTCCTGTGTTCTAACTGAAAGGGGGAGACAGGTGTCCTGTATTCTAACTGAAAGGGGGGAGACAGGTGTCCTGTGTTCTAACTGAAATGTGGAGACAGGTGTCTTGTGTTCTAACTGAAAGGAGGGGGACAGGTGTCCTGTGTTCTAACTGAAAGGGGGAGACAGGTGTCCTGTGTTCTAACTGAAAGGGGGAGACAGGTGTCCAGTGTTCTAACTGAAAGGGGGAGACAGGTGTCCTGTGTTCTAACTGAAAGGGGGGGGGACACGTGTCCAGTGTTCTAACTGAAAGGGGAATACACGTGTCCTGTGTTCTATCAGAAAGGGGGGAGACATGTGTCCTGTGTTCTAACTGAAAGGGGAGAGACAGGTGTCCTGTGTTCTAACTAAAGGGGGAGACAGGTGTCCTGTGTTCTAACTGAAAGGGGGGGGGGGACAGGTGTCCTGGGTTCTAACTGAAAGGGGGGAGACAGGTGTCCTGTGTTCTAACTGAAAGGGGGAGACTGGTGTCCTGTGTTCTGAAAGGGGGGAGACAGGTGTCCTGTGTTCTAACTGAAAGGGGGAGACAGGTGTCCTGTGTTGTAACTGAAAGGTGAGGACATTTGTCCAGTGTTCTAACTGAAAGTGGGGTGGAAGGTGTCCTGTATTCTAACTGAAAGGGGGGAGACAGGTGTCCAGTGTTCTAACTGAAAGGGGGAGACAGGTGTCCTGCATGCTAACTGAAATGGGGGAGACAGGTGTCCTGTGTTCTAACTGAAAGGGGGAGACAGGTGTCCTGTGATCTAACTGAAAGGGGGAGACAGGTGTCCTGTGTTCTAACTGAAAGGGGGGAGACAGGTGTCCTGTGTTCTAACTCAAAGGGGGAGACAAGTGTACTGTGTTCTAACTGAAAGGGGGAGGCAGGTGTCCTGTGTTCTAACTGAAAATGGGGAGACAGGTGTCCTGTGTACTAACTGAAAGGGGGAGACAGGTGTCCTGCATTCTAACTGAAAGGGGGAGACAGGTGTCCTGTGTTCTAACTGAAAGTGGGGAGACAGGTGTCCAGTGTTCTAACTGAAAGGGGGAAGACAGGTGTCCTTTATTCTAACTGAAAGGGGGGGAGACAGGTGTCCTGTGTTCTAACTGAAAGGGGGAGACAGGTGTCCTGTATTCTAACTGAAAGGGGGGAGTCAGGTGTCCTGTGTTCTAACTGAAAGTGGGGAGACAGGTGTCCTGTGTTCTAACTGAAAGGGGGGGACAGGTGTCCTGTGTTCTAACTGAAAGGGGGTAGACAGGTGTCCTGTATTCTAACTGAAAGTGGGGGACAGGTGTCCAGTGTTCTAACTGAAAGGGGGTAGACAGGTGTCCTGTGTTCTAACTGAAAGGGGGAGACAGGTGTCCTGTGTTCTAACTGAAAGTGGGGAGACAGGTGTCCTGTGTTCTAAATGAAAGGGGGAGACAGGTGTCCTGTGTTCTAACTGAAAGTGGGGAGACAGGTGTCCTGTGTTCTAACTGAAAGGGGGTAGACAGGTGTCCTGTGTTCTAACTGAAAGGGGGAGACAGGTGTCCTGTGTTCTAACTGAAATGTGGAGACAGGTTTCCTGTGTTCTAACTGAAAGGGGGAGACAGGTGTCCTGTATTCTAACTGAATGGGGGGGAGACAGGTGTCCTGTGTTCTAACTGAAAGTGTGAGACATGTGTCCTGTGTTCTAACTGAAAGGGGGAGACAGGTGTCCTGTGTTCTAACTGAAAGGGGGAGACAGGTGTCCTGTGTTCTAACTGAAATGTGGAGACAGGTGTCCTGTGTTCTAACTGAAAGGGGGAGACAGATGTCCTGTATTCTAACTGAATGGGGGGGAGACAGGTGTCCTGTGTTCTAACTGAAAGTGGGAGACAGGTGTCCTGTGTTCTAACTGAAAGGGGGAGACAGGTGTCCTGTGTTCTAACTGAAAGGGGGGAGACAGGTGTCCAGTGTTCTAACTGAAAGGGGGAGACAGGTGTCCTGTGTTCTAACTGAAAGGGGGGAGACAGGTGGCCTGTGTTCTAACTGAAAGGGGGGGACAGGTGCCCAGTGTTCTAACTGAAAGGGGGGAGACAGGTGTCCTGTGTTCTAACTGAAAGGGGGGAGACAGGTGTCTTGTGTTCTAACTGAAACGGGGAGACAGGTGTCCTGTGTTCTAACTGAAAGGGGGGAGACAGGTGTCCTGTGTTCTAACTAAACGGGGAGACAGGTGTCCTGTGTTCTAACTGAAAGGGGGGAGACAGGTGTCCTGTGTACTAACTGAAAGGGGGGAGACAGGTGTCCTGTGTTCTAACTGAAAGGGGGAGACAGGTGTCCTGTGTTCTAACTGAAAGGGGGAGACAGGTGTCCTGTGTTCTAATTGAAAGGGGGAGACAGGTGTCCTGTGTTCTAACTGAAAGGGGGAGACAGGTGTCCTGTGTTCTAACTGAAAGGGGGGGGGACAGGTGTCCTGATTTCTAACTGAAAAGGGGGGGGACAGGTGTCCTGTGTTCTAACTGAAAGGGGGGAGACAGGAGTCCTGTGTTCTAACTGAAAGGGGGGGACAGGTGTCCTGTGTTCTAACTGAAAGGGTGGGGGACAAGTGTCCTGATTTCTAACTGAAAGGGGGGGGACAGGTGTCCTGTGTTCTAACTGAAAGGGGGGAGACAGGAGTCCTGTGTTCTAACTGAAAGGGGGGGACAGGTGTGCTGTGTTCTAACTGAAAGGGGGAGACAGGTGTCCTGTGTTCTAACTGAAAGGGGGGAGACAGGTGTCCTGTGTTCTAACTGAAAGGGGGGGACAGGTGTCCAGTGTTCTAACTGAAAGGGGGGAGACAGGTGTCCTGTGTTCTAACTGAAAGGGAGAGACACATGTCCTGTATTCTAACTGAAAGGGGGAGACAGGTGTCCTGTGTTCAAATTGAAAGGGGGGGGGGACAGGTGTCCTGTATTCTAACTGAAATGTGGAGACAGGTGTCTTGTGTTCTAACTGAAATGGGCAGACAGGTGTCCTGTGTTCTAACTGAAAGGGGGGAGACAGGTGTCCTGTGTTCTAACTAAACGGGGAGAAAGGTGTCCTGTGTTCTAACTGAAAGGGGGGAGACAGGTGTCCTGTGTTCTAACTGAAAGCGGGGAGACAGGTGTCCTGTGTTCTAACTGAAAGGGGGAGACAGGTGCCCTGTGTTCTAACTGAAAGGGGGAGACAGGTGTCCTGTGTTCTAACTGAAAGGGGGGAGACAGGTGTCCTGTGTTCTAACGGAAAGGGGGAGACAGGTGTCCTGTGTTCTAACTGAAATGTGGAGACAGGTGTCCTGTGTTCTAACTGAAAGGGGGAGACAGGTGTCCTGTGTTCTAACTGAAAGGGGGGAGACAGGTGTCCTGTGTTCTAACTGAAAGGGGGGGACAGGTGTCCAGTGTTCTAACTGAAAGGGGGGAGACAGGTGTCCTGTGTTCTAACTGAAAGGGGGAGACACGTGTCCTGTATTCTAACTGAAAGGGGGAGACAGGTGTCCTGTGTTCAAATTGAAAGGGGGGGGGACAGGTGTCCTGTATTCTAACTGAAATGTGGAGACAGGTGTCTTGTGTTCTAACTGAAACGGGGAGACAGGTGTCCTGTGTTCTAACTGAAAGGGGGGAGACAGGTGTCCTGTGTTCTAACTAAACGGGGAGACAGGTGTCCTGTGTTCTAACTGAAAGGGGGGAGACAGGTGTCCTGTGTACTAACTGAAAGGGGGGAGACAGGTGTCCTGTGTTCTAACTGAAAGGGGGAGACAGGTGTCCTGTGTTCTAACTGAAAGGGGGAGACAGGTGTCCTGTGTTCTAACTGAAAGGGGGAGACAGGTGTCCTGTGTTCTAACTGAAAGGGGGAGACAGGTGTCCTGTGTTCTAACTGAAAGGGGGGGGACAGGTGTCCTGTGTTCTAACTGAAAGGGGGGAGACAGGAGTCCTGTGTTCTAACTGAAAGGGGGGGACAGGTGTCCTGTGTTCTAACTGAAAGGGTGGGGGACAAGTGTCCTGATTTCTAACTGAAAGGGTGGGGACAGGTGTCCTGTGTTCTAACTGAAAGGGGGGAGACAGGAGTCCTGTGTTCTAACTGAAAGGGGGGGACAGGTGTGCTGTGTTCTAACTGAAATGTGGAGACAGGTGTCCTGTGTTCTAACTGAAAGGGGGAGACAGGTGTCCTGTGTTCTAACTGAAAGGGGGGGACAGGTGTCCTGTGTTCTAACTGAAATGTGGAGACAGGTGTCCTGTGTTCTAACTGAAAGGGGGGGGGACAGGTGTCCTGTGTTCTAACTGAAAGGGGGAGACAGGTGTCCTGTATTCTAACTGAAAGGGGGGGACATGTGTCCTGTGTTCTAACTGAAAGGGGGGAGACAGGTGTCCACTGTTCTAACTGAAAGGGGGAAGACAGGTGTCCTGTGTTCTAACTGAAAGGGGGAGACAGGTGTCCTGTATTCTAACTGAAAGGAGGGAGACAGGTGTCCTGTGTTCTAACTGAAAGGGGGGAGACAGGTGTCCTGTGATCTAACTGAAAGGTGGAGACAGGTGTCCTGTGTTCTAACTGAAAGGGGGGAGACAGGTGTCCTGTGTTCTAACTCAAAGGGGGAGACAAGTGTCCTGTGTTCTAACTGAAAATGGGGAGACAGGTGTCCTGTGTTCTAACTGAAAGGGGGAGACAGGTGTCCTGCATTCTAACTGAAAGGGGGAGACAGGTGTCCTGTGTTCTAACTGAAATGTGGAGACAGGTGTCCTGTGTTCTAACTGAAAGGGGGGAGACAGGTGTCCTGTGTTCTAACTCAAAGGGGGAGACAAGTGTCCTGTGTTCTAACTGAAAATGGGGAGACAGGTGTCCTGTGTTCTAACTGAAAGGGGGAGACAGGTGTCCTGCATTCTAACTGAAAGGGGGAGACAGGTGTCCTGTGTTCTAACTGAAATGTGGAGACAGGTGTCCTGTGTTCTAACTGAAAGGGGGGAGACAGGAGTCCTGTGTTCTAACTGAAAGGGGGGGACAGGTGTCCTGTGTTCTAACTGAAAGGGTGGGGGACAAGTGTCCTGATTTCTAACTGAAAGGGGGGGGACAGGTGTCCTGTGTTCTAACTGAAAGGGGGGAGACAGGAGTCCTGTGTTCTAACTGAAAGGGGGGGACAGGTGTGCTGTGTTCTAACTGAAAGGGGGAGACAGGTGTCCTGTGTTCTAACTGAAAGGTGGAGACAGGTGTCCTGTGTTCTAACTGAAAGGGGGGAGACAGGTGTCCTGTGTTCTAACTCAAAGGGGGAGACAAGTGTCCTGTGTTCTAACTGAAAATGGGGAGACAGGTGTCCTGTGTTCTAACTGAAAGGGGGAGACAGGTGTCCTGCATTCTAACTGAAAGGGGGAGACAGGTGTCCTGTGTTCTAACTGAAATGTGGAGACAGGTGTCCTGTGTTCTAACTGAAAGGGGGGAGACAGGAGTCCTGTGTTCTAACTGAAAGGGGGGGACAGGTGTCCTGTGTTCTAACTGAAAGGGTGGGGGACAAGTGTCCTGATTTCTAACTGAAAGGGGGGGGACAGGTGTCCTGTGTTCTAACTGAAAGGGGGGAGACAGGAGTCCTGTGTTCTAACTGAAAGGGGGGGACAGGTGTGCTGTGTTCTAACTGAAAGGGGGAGACAGGTGTCCTGTGTTCTAACTGAAAGGGGGGAGACAGGTGTCCTGTGTTCTAACTGAAAGGGAGAGACACATGTCCTGTATTCTAACTGAAAGGGGGAGACAGGTGTCCTGTGTTCAAATTGAAAGGGGGGGGGACAGGTGTCCTGTATTCTAACTGAAATGTGGAGACAGGTGTCTTGTGTTCTAACTGAAAGGGGGGAGACAGGTGTCCTGTGTTCTAACTAAACGGGGAGAAAGGTGTCCTGTGTTCTAACTGAAAGGGGGGAGACAGGTGTCCTGTGTTCTAACTGAAAGCGGGGAGACAGGTGTCCTGTGTTCTAACTGAAAGGGGGAGACAGGTGCCCTGTGTTCTAAATGAAAGGGGGAGACAGGTGTCCTGTGTTCTAACTGAAAGGGGGGAGACAGGTGTCCTGTGTTCTAACGGAAAGGGGGAGACAGGTGTCCTGTGTTCTAACTGAAATGTGGAGACAGGTGTCCTGTGTTCTAACTGAAAGGGGGAGACAGGTGTCCTGTGTTCTAACTGAAAGGGGGGAGACAGGTGTCCTGTGTTCTAACTGAAAGGGGGGGACAGGTGTCCAGTGTTCTAACTGAAAGGGGGGAGACAGGTGTCCTGTGTTCTAACTGAAAGGGGGAGACACGTGTCCTGTATTCTAACTGAAAGGGGGAGACAGGTGTCCTGTGTTCAAATTGAAAGGGGGGGGGGACAGGTGTCCTGTATTCTAACTGAAATGTGGAGACAGGTGTCTTGTGTTCTAACTGAAACGGGGAGACAGGTGTCCTGTGTTCTAACTGAAAGGGGGGAGACAGGTGTCCTGTGTTCTAACTAAACGGGGAGACAGGTGTCCTGTGTTCTAACTGAAAGGGGGGAGACAGGTGTCCTGTGTACTAACTGAAAGGGGGGAGACAGGTGTCCTGTGTTCTAACTGAAAGGGGGAGACAGGTGTCCTGTGTTCTAACTGAAAGGGGGAGACAGGTGTCCTGTGTTCTAACTGAAAGGGGGAGACAGGTGTCCTGTGTTCTAACTGAAAGGGGGAGACAGGTGTCCTGTGTTCTAACTGAAAGGGGGGGGACAGGTGTCCTGATTTCTAACTGAAAGGGGGGGGACAGGTGTCCTGTGTTCTAACTGAAAGGGGGGAGACAGGAGTCCTGTGTTCTAACTGAAAGGGGGGGACAGGTGTCCTGTGTTCTAACTGAAAGGGTGGGGGACAAGTGTCCTGATTTCTAACTGAAAGGGGGGGGACAGGTGTCCTGTGTTCTAACTGAAAGGGGGGAGACAGGAGTCCTGTGTTCTAACTGAAAGGGGGGGACAGGTGTGCTGTGTTCTAACTGAAATGTGGAGACAGGTGTCCTGTGTTCTAACTGAAAGGGGGAGACAGGTGTCCTGTGTTCTAACTGAAAGGGGGGGACAGGTGTCCTGTGTTCTAACTGAAATGTGGAGACAGGTGTCCTGTGTTCTAACTGAAAGGGGGGGGGGACAGGTGTCCTGTGTTCTAACTGAAAGGGGGAGACAGGTGTCCTGTATTCTAACTGAAAGGGGGGGACATGTGTCCTGTGTTCTAACTGAAAGGGGGGAGACAGGTGTCCACTGTTCTAACTGAAAGGGGGAAGACAGGTGTCCTGTGTTCTAACTGAAAGGGGGAGACAGGTGTCCTGTATTCTAACTGAAAGGAGGGAGACAGGTGTCCTGTGTTCTAACTGAAAGGGGGGAGACAGGTGTCCTGTGATCTAACTGAAAGGGGGAGACAGGTGTCCTGCATGCTAACTGAAATGGGGGAGACAGGTGTCCTGTGTTCTAACTGAAAGGTGGAGACAGGTGTCCTGTGTTCTAACTGAAAGGGGGGAGACAGGTGTCCTGTGTTCTAACTCAAAGGGGGAGACAAGTGTCCTGTGTTCTAACTGAAAATGGGGAGACAGGTGTCCTGTGTTCTAACTGAAAGGGGGAGACAGGTGTCCTGCATTCTAACTGAAAGGGGGAGACAGGTGTCCTGTGTTCTAACTGAAATGTGGAGACAGGTGTCCTGTGTTCTAACTGAAAGTGGGGAGACAGGTGTCCAGTGTTCTAACTGAAAGGGGGTAGACAGGTGTCCTGTATTCTAACTGAAAGGGGGATAGACAGGTGTCCTGTGTTCTAACTGAAAGGGGGAGACAGGTGTCCTGTATTCTAACTGAAAGGGGGGAGACAGGTGTCCTGTGTTCTAACTGAAATGTGGAGACAGGTGTCCTGTATTCTAACTGAAAGGGGGGGAGACAGGTGTCCTGTGTTCTAACTGAAAGGGGGAGACAGGTGTCCTGTGTTCTAACTGAAAGGGGACGTCATTTGTCCAGTGTTCTAACTGAAAGTGGGGGAGACAGGTGTCCTGTATTCTAACTGAAAGGGGGGGAGACAGGTGTCCTGTGTTCTAACTGAAAGGGGGAGACAGGTGTCCTGTGTTCTAACTGAAAGGGGACGTCATTTGTCCAGTGTTCTAACTGAAAGGGGGAGACAGGTGTCCTGTATTCTAACTGAAAGGGGGGAGACAGGTGTCCAGTGTTCTAACTGAAAGGGGGGAGACAGGTGTCCTGTGATCTAACTGAAAGGGGGAGACAGGTGTCCTGCATGATAACTGAAATGGGGGAGACAGGTGTCCTGTGTTCTAACTGAAAGGGGGAGACAGGTGTCCTGTGTTCTAACTGAAAGGGGGGGGACAGGTGTCCTGTATTCTAACTGAAATGTGGAGACAGGTGTCTTGTGTTCTAACTGAAACGGGGAGACAGGTGTCCTGTGTTCTAACTGAAAGGGGGGAGACAGGTGTCCTGTGTTCTAACTAAACGGGGAGACAGGTGTCCTGTGTTCTAACTGAAAGGGGGGAGACAGGTGTCCTGTGTACTAACTGAAAGGGGGGAGACAGGTGTCCTGTGTTCTAACTGAAAGGGGGAGACAGGTGTCCTGTGTTCTAACTGAAAGGGGGAGACAGGTGTCCTGTGTTCTAACTGAAAGGGGGAGACAGGTGTCCTGTGTTCTAACAGAAAGGGGGAGACAGGTGTCCTGTGTTCTAACTGAAAGGGGGGGGACAGGTGTCCTGATTTCTAACTGAAAGGGGGGGGACAGGTGTCCTGTGTTCTAACTGAAAGGGGGGAGACAGGAGTCCTGTGTTCTAACTGAAAGGGGGGGACAGGTGTCCTGTGTTCTAACTGAAAGGGTGGGGGACAAGTGTCCTGATTTCTAACTGAAAGGGGGGGGACAGGTGTCCTGTGTTCTAACTGAAAGGGGGGAGACAGGAGTCCTGTGTTCTAACTGAAAGGGGGGGACAGGTGTGCTGTGTTCTAACTGAAATGTGGAGACAGGTGTCCTGTGTTCTAACTGAAAGGGGGAGACAGGTGTCCTGTGTTCTAACTGAAAGGGGGGGACAGGTGTCCTGTGTTCTAACTGAAATGTGGAGACAGGTGTCCTGTGTTCTAACTGAAAGGGGGGGGGGGACAGGTGTCCTGTGTTCTAACTGAAAGGGGGAGACAGGTGTCCTGTATTCTAACTGAAAGGAGGGAGACAGGTGTCCTGTGTTCTAACTGAAAGGGGGGAGACAGGTGTCCTGTGATCTAACTGAAAGGGGGAGACAGGTGTCCTGCATGCTAACTGAAATGGGGGAGACAGGTGTCCTGTGTTCTAACTGAAAGGTGGAGACAGGTGTCCTGTGTTCTAACTGAAAGGGGGGAGACAGGTGTCCTGTGTTCTAACTCAAAGGGGGAGACAAGTGTCCTGTGTTCTAACTGAAAATGGGGAGACAGGTGTCCTGTGTTCTAACTGAAAGGGGGAGACAGGTGTCCTGCATTCTAACTGAAAGGGGGAGACAGGTGTCCTGTGTTCTAACTGAAATGTGGAGACAGGTGTCCTGTGTTCTAACTGAAAGTGGGGAGACAGGTGTCCAGTGTTCTAACTGAAAGGGGGTAGACAGGTGTCCTGTATTCTAACTGAAAGGGGGATAGACAGGTGTCCTGTGTTCTAACTGAAAGGGGGAGACAGGTGTCCTGTATTCTAACTGAAAGGGGGGAGACAGGTGTCCTGTGTTCTAACTGAAATGTGGAGACAGGTGTCCTGTATTCTAACTGAAAGGGGGGGAGACAGGTGTCCTGTGTTCTAACTGAAAGGGGGAGACAGGTGTCCTGTGTTCTAACTGAAAGGGGACGTCATTTGTCCAGTGTTCTAACTGAAAGTGGGGGAGACAGGTGTCCTGTATTCTAACTGAAAGGGGGGGAGACAGGTGTCCTGTGTTCTAACTGAAAGGGGGAGACAGGTGTCCTGTGTTCTAACTGAAAGGGGACGTCATTTGTCCAGTGTTCTAACTGAAAGGGGGAGACAGGTGTCCTGTATTCTAACTGAAAGGGGGGAGACAGGTGTCCAGTGTTCTAACTGAAAGGGGGGAGACAGGTGTCCTGTGATCTAACTGAAAGGGGGAGACAGGTGTCCTGCATGATAACTGAAATGGGGGAGACAGGTGTCCTGTGTTCTAACTGAAAGGGGGAGACAGGTGTCCTGTGTTCTAACTGAAAGGGGGGAGACAGGTGTCCTGTGTTCTAACTCAAAGGGGGAGACAAGTGTCCTGTGTTCTAACTGAAAGGGGGAGGCAGGTGTCCTGTGTTCCTACTGAAAATGGGGAGACAGGTGTCCTGTGTTCTAACTGAAAGGGGAAGACAGGTGTCCTGCATTCTAACTGAAAGGGGGAGACAGGTGTCCTGTGTTCTAACTGAAATGTGGAGACAGGTGTCCTGTGTTCTAACTGAAAGTGGGGAGACAGGTGTCCAGTGTTCTAACTGAAAGGGGGTAGACAGGTGTCCTGTATTCTAACTGAAAGGGGGGGAGACAGGTGTCCTGTGTTCTAACTGAAAGGGGGAGACAGGTGTCCTGTATTCTAACTGAAAGGGTGGGACAGGTGTCCTGTGTTCTAACCGAAATGTGGAGACAGGTGTCCTGTGTTCTAACTGAAAGGGGGGGGACAGGTGTACTGTGTTCTAACTGAAAGGGGGGGACAGGTGTCCTGTGTTCTAACTGAAAGGGGGGGGGACAGGTGTCCTTTGTTCTAACTGAAAGGGGGAGACAGGTGTCCTGTATTCTAACTGAAAGGGGGTGACATGTGTCCTGTGTTCTAACTGAAAGGGGGGAGACAGGTGTCCACTGTTCTAACTGAAAGGGGGAAGACAGGTGTCCTGTGTTCTAACTGAAAGGGGAAGACAGGTGTCCTGTATTCTAACTGAAAGGAGGGAGACAGGTGTCCTGTGTTCTAACTGAAAGGGGGGAGACAGGTGTCCTGTGATCTAACTGAAAGGGGGAGACAGGTGTCCTGCATGCTAACTGAAATGGGGGAGACAGGTGTCCTGTGTTCTAACTGAAAGGTGGAGACAGGTGTCCTGTGTTCTAACTGAAAGGGGGGAGACAGGTGTCCTGTGTTCTAACTCAAAGGGGGAGACAAGTGTCCTGTGTTCTAACTGAAAATGGGGAGACAGGTGTCCTGTGTTCTAACTGAAAGGGGGAGACAGGTGTCCTGCATTCTAACTGAAAGGGGGAGACAGGTGTCCTGTGTTCTAACTGAAATGTGGAGACAGGTGTCCTGTGTTCTAACTGAAAGTGGGGAGGGAGGTGTCCAGTGTTCTAACTGAAAGGGGGTAGACAGGTGTCCTGTATTCTAACTGAAAGGGGGGGAGACAGGTGTCTTGTGTTCTAACTGAAATGTGGAGACAGGTGTCCTGTGTTCTAACTGAAAGTGGGGAGACAGGTGTTCTGCGTTCTAACTGAAAGGGGGTAGACAGGTGTCCTGTATTCTAACTGAAAGGGGGGGAGACAGGTGTCCAGTGTTCTAACTGAAAGGGGGAGACAGGTGTCCTGTGTTCTAACTGAAAGGGGAGGACATTTGTCCAGTGTTCTAACTGAAAGTGGGGGGGAAGGTGTCCTGTATTCTAACTGAAAGGGGGGAGACAGGTGTCCAGTGTTCTAACTGAAAGGGGGGAGACAGGTGTCCTGTGATCTAACTGAAAGGGGGAGACAGGTGTCCTGCATGCTAACTGAAATGGGGGAGACAGGTGTCCTGTGTTCTAACTGAAAGGGGGAGACAGGTGTCCTGTGTTCTAACTGAAAGGGGGGAGACAAGTGTCCTGTGTTCTAACTCAAAGGGGGAGACAAGTGTCCTGTGTTCTAACTGAAAGGGAGAGGCAGGTGTCCTGTGTTCTAACTGAAAATGGGGAGACAGGTGTCCTGTGTTCTAACTGAAAGGGGGAGACAGGTGTCCTGCATTCTAACTGAAAGGGGGAGACAGGTGTCCTGTGTTCTAACTGAAATGTGGAGACAGGTGTCCTGTGTTCTAACTGAAAGTGGGGAGACAGGTGTCCAGTGTTCTAACTGAAAGGGGGTAGACAGGTGTCCTGTATTCTAACTGAAAGGGGGGGAGAAAGCTGTCCTGTGTTCTATCTGAAAGGGGGAGACAGGTGTCCTGTATTCTAACTGAAAGGGGGGAGACAGGTGTCCTGTGTTCTAACTGAAATGTGGAGACAGGTGTCCTGTGTTCTAACTGAAAGTGGGGAGACAGGTGTCCTGTGTTCTAACTGCAAGGGGGTAGACAGGTGTCCTGTACTCTAACTGAAAGTGGGGGACAGGTGTCCAGTGTTCTAACTGAAAGGGGGTAGACAGGTGTCCTGTGTTCTAACTGAAAGGGGGAGACAGGTGTCCTGTGTTCTAACTGAAAGTGGGGAGACAGGTGTCCTGTGTTCTAACTGAAAGGGGGAGACAGGTGTCCTGTGTTCTAACTGAAAGTGGGGAGACAGGTGTCCTGTGTTCTAACTGAAAGGGGGTAGACAGGTGTCCTGTGTTCTAACTGAAAGGGGGAGACAGGTGTCCTGTGTTCTAACTGAAATGTGGAGACAGGTGTCCTGTGTTCTAACTGAAAGGGGGAGACAGGTGTCCTGTATTCTAACTGAAACGGGGGGAGACAGGTGTCCTGTGTTCTAACTGAAAGGGGGAGACAGGTGTCCTGTATTCTAACTGAAAGGGGGGAGACAGGTGTCCTGTGTTCTAACTGAAATGTGGAGACAGGTGTCTTGTGTTCTAACTGAAAGGAGGGGGACAGGTGTCCAGTGTTCTAACTGAAAGGGGGAGACAGGTGTCCTGTGTTCTAACTGAAAGGGGGGGGGGACACGTGTCCAGTGTTCTAACTGAAAGGGGAATACACGTGTCCTGTGTTCTATCAGAAAGGGGGGAGACATGTGTCCTGTGTTCTAACTGAAAGGGGAGAGACAGGTGTCCTGTGTTCTAACTAAAGGGGGAGACAGGTGTCCTGAGTTCTAACTGAAAGGGGGGGGGGACAGGTGTCCTGTGTTCTAACTGAAAGGGGGGAGACAGGTGTCCTGTGTTCTAACTGAAAGGGGGAGACTGGTGTCCTGTGTTCTGAAAGGGGGGTGACAGGTGTCCTGTGTTCTAACTGAAAGGGGGAGACAGGTGTCCTGTGTTGTAACTGAAAGGGGAGGACATTTGTCCAGTGTTCTAACTGAAAGTGGGGTGGAAGGTGTCCTGTATTCTAACTGAAAGGGGGGAGACAGGTGTCCAGTGTTCTAACTGAAAGGGGGAGACAGGTGTCCTGCATGCTAACTGAAATGGGGGAGACAGGTGTCCTGTGTTCTAACTGAAAGGGGGAGACAGGTGTCCTGTGATCTAACTGAAAGGGGGAGACAGGTGTCCTGTGTTCTAACTGAAAGGGGGGAGACAGGTGTCCTGTGTTCTAACTCAAAGGGGGAGACAAGTGTCCTGTGTTCTAACTGAAAGGGGGAGGAAGGTGTCCTGTGTTCTAACTGAAAATGGGGAGACAGGTGTCCTGTGTTCTAACTGAAAGGGGGAGACAGGTGTCCTGCATTCTAACTGAAAGGGGGAGACAGGTGTCCTGTGTTCTAACTGAAAGTGGGGAGACAGGTGTCCAGTGTTCTAACTGAAAGGGGGAAGACAGGTGTCCTTTATTCTAACTGAAAGGGGGGGAGACAGGTGTCCTGTGTTCTAACTGAAAGGGGGAGACAGGTGTCCTGTATTCTAACTGAAAGGGGGGAGACAGGTGTCCTGTGTTCTAACTGAAAGTGGGGAGACAGGTGTCCTGTGTTCTAACTGAAAGGGGGGGACAGGTGTCCTGTGTTCTAACTGAAAGGGGGTAGACAGGTGTCCTGTATTCTAACTGAAAGTGGGGGACAGGTGTCCAGTGTTCTAACTGAAAGGGGGTAGACAGGTGTCCTGTGTTCTAACTGAAAGGGGGAGACAGGTGTCCTGTGTTCTAACTGAAAGTGGGGAGACAGGTGTCCTGTGTTCTAAATGAAAGGGGGAGACAGGTGTCCTGTGTTCTAACTGAAAGTGGGGAGACAGGTGTCCTGTGTTCTAACTGAAAGGGGGTAGACAGGTGTCCTGTGTTCTAACTGAAAGGGGGAGACAGGTGTCCTGTGTTCTAACTGAAATGTGGAGACAGGTGTCCTGTGTTCTAACTGAAAGGGGGAGACAGGTGTCCTGTATTCTAACTGAATGGGGGGGAGACAGGTGTCCTGTGTTCTAACTGAAAGTGGGAGACAGGTGTCCTGTGTTCTAACTGAAAGGGGGAGACAGGTGTCCTGTGTTCTAACTGAAAGGGGGAGACAGGTGTCCTGTGTTCTAACTGAAAGGGGGAGACAGGTGTCCTGTGTTCTAACTGAAAGGGGGAGACTGGTGTCCTGTGTTCTAACTGAAATGTGGAGAAAGGTGTCCTGTGTTCTAACTGAAAGGGGGAGACAGATGTCCTGTATTCTAACTGAATGGGGGGGAGACAGGTGTCCTGTGTTCTAACTGAAAGTGGGAGACAGGTGTCCTGTATTCTAACTGAAAGGGGGGAGACAGGTGTCCTGTTTTCTAACTGAAATGTGGAGACAGGTGTCTTGTGTTCTTACTGAAAGGAGGGGGACAGGTGTCCAGTGTTCTAACTGAAAGGGGGAGACAGGTGTCCTGTGTTCTAACTGAAAGGTGGGGGGACACGTGTCCAGTGTTCTAACTGAAAGGGGAATACACGTGTCCTGTGTTCTATCAGAAAGGGGGGAGACATGTGTCCTGTGTTCTAACTGAAAGGGGAGAGACAGGTGTCCTGTGTTCTAACTAAAGGGGGAGACAGGTGTCCTGTGTTCTAACTGAAAGGGGGGGGGGACAGGTGTCCTGTGTTCTAACTGAAAGGGGGGAGACAGGTGTCCTGTGTTCTAACTGAAAGGGGGAGACAGGTGTCCTGTGTTCTGAAAGGGGGGGTTACAGGTGTCCTGTGTTCTAACTGAAAGGGGGAGACAGGTGTCCTGTGTTCTAACTGAAAGGGGAGGACATTTGTCCAGTGTTCTAACTGAAAGTGGGGGGAAGGTGTCCTGTATTCTAACTGAAAGGGGGGAGACAGGTGTCCA
Organism: Hypanus sabinus; assembly: GCF_030144855.1. Classification (NCBI taxonomy): domain Eukaryota; kingdom Metazoa; phylum Chordata; class Chondrichthyes; order Myliobatiformes; family Dasyatidae; genus Hypanus; species Hypanus sabinus. Next base: position 1,309,847 of record NW_026779010.1, read on the forward strand.
GTGTCCTAACTGAAAGGGGGAGACAGGTGTCCTGCATGCTAACTGAAATGGGGGAGACAGGTGTCCTGTGTTCTAACTGAAAGGGGGAGACAGGTGTCCTGTGATCTAACTGAAAGGGGGAGACAGGTGTCCTGTGTTCTAACTGAAAGGGGGGAGACAGGTGTCCTGTGTTCTAACTCAATGGGGGAGACAAGTGTCCTGTGTTCTAACTGAAAGGGGGAGGCAGGTGTCCTGTGTTCTAACTGAAAATGGGGAGACAGGTGTCCTGTGTTCTAACTGAAAGGGGGAGACAGGTGTCCTGTGTTCTAACTCAAAGGGGGAGACAAGTGTCCTGTGATCTAACTGAAAGGAGGAGGCAGGTGTCCTGTGTTCTAAATGAAAATGGGGAGACAGGTGTCCTGTGTTCTAACTGAAAGGGGGAGACAGGTGTCCTGCATTCTAACTGAATGGGGGAGACAGGTGTCCTGTGTTCTAACTGAAATGTGGAGACAGGTGTCCTGTGTTCTATCTGAAAGTGGGGAGACAGGTGTCCAGTGTTCTAACTGAAAGGGGGAAGACAGGTGTCCTGTATTCTAACTGAAAGGGGGGGAGACAGGTGTCCTGTGTTCTAACTGAAAGGGGGAGACAGGTGTCCTGTATTCTAACTGAAAGGGGGGAGACAGGTGTCCTGTGTTCTAACTGAAATGTGGAGACAGGTGTCCTGTGTTCTAACTGAAAGTGGGGAGATAGGTGTCCTGTGTTCTAACTGAAAGGGGGGGACAGGTGTCCTGTGTTCTAACTGAAAGGGGGTAGACAGGTGTCCTGTATTCTAACTGAAAGTGGGGGACAGGTGTCCAGTGTTCTAACTGAAAGGGTTAGACAGGTGTCCTGTGTTCTAACTGAAAGGGGGAGACAGGTGTCCTGTGTTCTAACTGAAAGTGGGGAGACAGGTGTCCTGTGTTCTAAATGAAAGGGGGAGACAGGTGTCCTGTGTTCTAACTGAAAGTGGGGAGACAGGTGTCCTGTGTTCTAACTGAAAGGGGGTAGACAGGTGTCCTGTGTTCTAACTGAACGGGGGAGACAGGTGTCCTGTGTTCTAACTGAAATGTGGAGACAGGTGTCCTGTGTTCTAACTGAAAGGGGGAGACAGGTGTCCTGTATTCTAACTGAATGGGGGGGAGACAGGTGTCCAGTGTTCTAACTGAAAGGGGGAGACAGGTGTCCTGTATCCTAACTGAAAGGGGGGAGACAGGTGTCCTGTGTTCTAACTGAAATGTGGAGACAGGTGTCTTGTGTTCTTACTGAAAGGAGGGGGACAGGTGTCCAGTGTTCTAACTGAAAGGGGGAGACAGGTGTCCTGTGTTCTAACTGAAAGGTGGGGGGACACGTGTCCAGTGTTCTAACTGAAAGGGGAATACACGTGTCCTGTGTTCTATCAGAAAGGGGGGAGACATGTGTCCTGTGTTCTAACTGAAATGTGGAGACAGGTGTCCTGTGTTCTAACTAAAGGGGGAGACAGGTGTCCTGTGTTCTACTTGAAAGGGGGGGGACAGGTGTCCTTTGTTCTAACTGAAAGGGGGGAGACAGGTGTCCTGTGTTCTAACTGAAAGGGGGAGACAGGTGTCCTGTGTTCTGAAAGGGGGGGTTACAGGAGTCCTGTGTGCTAACTGAAAGGGGGAGACAGGTGTCCTGTGTTCTAACTGAAAGGGGAGGACATTTGTCCAGTGTTCTAACTGAAAGTGGGGGGGAAGGTGTCCTGTATTCTAACTGAAAGGGGGGAGACAGGTGTCCAGTGTTCTAACTGAAAGGGGGAGACAGGTGTCCTGCATGCTAACTGAAATGGGGGAGACAGGTGTCCTGTGTTCTAACTGAAAGAGGGAGACAGGTGTCCTGTGATCTAACTGAAAGGGGGAGACAGGTGTCCTGTGTTCTAACTGAAAGGGGGGAGACAGGTGTCCTGTGTTCTAACTCAATGGGGGAGACAAGTGTCCTGTGTTCTAACTGAAAGGGGGAGACAGATGTCCTGTATTCTAACTGAATGGGGGGGAGACAGGTGTCCTGTGTTCTAACTGAAAGTGGGAGACAGGTGTCCTGTATTCTAACTGAAAGGGGGGAGACAGGTGTCCTGTTTTCTAACTGAAATGTGGAGACAGGTGTCTTGTGTTCTTACTGAAAGGAGGGGGACAGGTGTCCAGTGTTCTAACTGAAAGGGGGAGACAGGTGTCCTGTGTTCTAACTGTAAGGTGGGGGGACACGTGTCCAGTGTTCTAACTGAAAGGGGAATACACGTGTCCTGTGTTCTATCAGAAAGGGGGGAGACATGTGTCCTGTGTTCTAACTGAAAGGGGAGAGACAGGTGTCCTGTGTTCTAACTAAAGGGGGAGACAGGTGTACTGTGTTCTAACTGAAAGGGGGGGGGGACAGGTGTCCTGTGTTCTAACTGAAAGGGGGGAGACAGGTGTCCTGTGTTCTAACTGAAAGGGGGAGACAGGTGTCCTGTGTTCTGAAAGGGGGGGTTACAGGTGTCCTGTGTTCTAACTGAAAGGGGGAGACAGGTGTCCTGTGTTCTAACTGAAAGGGGAGGACATTTGTCCAGTGTTCTAACTGAAAGTGGGGGGAAGGTGTCCTGTATTCTAACTGAAAGGGGGGAGACAGGTGTCCAGTGTCCTAACTGAAAGGGGGAGACAGGTGTCCTGCATGCTAACTGAAATGGGGGAGACAGGTGTCCTGTGTTCTAACTGAAAGGGGGAGACAGGTGTCCTGTGATCTAACTGAAAGGGGGAGACAGGTGTCCTGTGTTCTAACTGAAAGGGGGGAGACAGGTGTCCTGTGTTCTAACTCAATGGGGGAGACAAGTGTCCTGTGTTCTAACTGAAAGGGGGAGGCAGGTGTCCTGTGTTCTAACTGAAAATGGGGAGACAGGTGTCCTGTGTTCTAACTGAAAGGGGGAGACAGGTGTCCTGTGTTCTAACTCAAAGGGGGAGACAAGTGTCCTGTGATCTAACTGAAAGGAGGAGGCAGGTGTCCTGTGTTCTAAATGAAAATGGGGAGACAGGTGTCCTGTGTTCTAACTGAAAGGGGGAGACAGGTGTCCTGCATTCTAACTGAATGGGGGAGACAGGTGTCCTGTGTTCTAACTGAAATGTGGAGACAGGTGTCCTGTGTTCTATCTGAAAGTGGGGAGACAGGTGTCCAGTGATCTAACTGAAAGGGGGAAGACAGGTGTCCTGTATTCTAACTGAAAGGGGGGGAGACAGGTGTCCTGTGTTCTAACTGAAAGGGGGAGACAGGTGTCCTGTATTCTAACTGAAAGGGGGGAGACAGGTGTCCTGTGTTCTAACTGAAATGTGGAGACAGGTGTCCTGTGTTCTAACTGAAAGTGGGGAGATAGGTGTCCTGTGTTCTAACTGAAAGGGGGGGACAGGTGTCCTGTGTTCTAACTGAAAGGGGGTAGACAGGTGTCCTGTATTCTAACTGAAAGTGGGGGACAGGTGTCCAGTGTTCTAACTGAAAGGGTTAGACAGGTGTCCTGTGTTCTAACTGAAAGGGGGAGACAGGTGTCCTGTGTTCTAACTGAAAGTGGGGAGACAGGTGTCCTGTGTTCTAAATGAAAGGGGGAGACAGGTGTCCTGTGTTCTAACTGAAAGTGGGGAGATAGGTGTCCTGTGTTCTAACTGAAAGGGGGTAGACAGGTGTCCTGTGTTCTAACTGAACGGGGGAGACAGGTGTCCTGTGTTCTAACTGAAATGTGGAGACAGGTGTCCTGTGTTCTAACTGAAAGGGGGAGACAGGTGTCCTGTATTCTAACTGAATGGGGGGGAGACAGGTGTCCAGTGTTCTAACTGAAAGGGGGAGACAGGTGTCCTGTATTCTAACTGAAAGGGGGGAGACAGGTGTCCTGTGTTCTAACTGAAATGTGGAGACAGGTGTCTTGTGTTCTTACTGAAAGGAGGGGGACAGGTGTCCAGTGTTCTAACTGAAAGGGGGAGACAGGTGTCCTGTGTTCTAACTGAAAGGTGGGGGGACACGTGTCCAGTGTTCTAACTGAAAGGGGAATACACGTGTCCTGTGTTCTATCAGAAAGGGGGGAGACATGTGTCCTGTGTTCTAACTGAAATGTGGAGACAGGTGTCCTGTGTTCTAACTAAAGGGGGAGACAGGTGTCCTGTGTTCTAACTGAAAGGGGGGGGACAGGTGTCCTTTGTTCTAACTGAAAGGGGGGAGACAGGTGTCCTGTGTTCTAACTGAAAGGGGGAGACAGGTGTCCTGTGTTCTGAAAGGGGGGGTTACAGGAGTCCTGTGTGCTAACTGAAAGGGGGAGACAGGTGTCCTGTGTTCTAACTGAAAGGGGAGGACATTTGTCCAGTGTTCTAACTGAAAGTGGGGGGGAAGGTGTCCTGTATTCTAACTGAAAGGGGGGAGACAGGTGTCCAGTGTTCTAACTGAAAGGGGGAGACAGGTGTCCTGCATGCTAACTGAAATGGGGGAGACAGGTGTCCTGTGTTCTAACTGAAAGGGGGAGACAGGTGTCCTGTGATCTAACTGAAAGGGGGAGACAGGTGTCCTGTGTTCTAACTGAAAGGGGGGAGACAGGTGTCCTGTGTTCTAACTCAATGGGGGAGACAAGTGTCCTGTGTTCTAACTGAAAGGGGGAGGCAGGTGTCCTGTGTTCCAACTGAAAATGGGGAGACAGGTGTCCTGTGTTCTAACTGAAAGGGGGAGACAGGTGTCCTGCATTCTAACTGAAAGGGGGAGACATGTGTCCTGTGTTCTAACTGAAATGTGGAGACAGGTGTCCTGTGTTCTAAGTGAAAGTGGAGAGACAGGTGTCCAGTGTTCTAACTGAAAGGGGGTAGACAGGTGTCCTGTATTCTAACTGAAAGGGGGGGAGACAGGTGTCCTGTGTTCTAACTGAAAGGGGGAGACAGGTGTCCTGTATTCTAACTGAAAGGGGGGAGACAGGTGTCCTGTGTTCTAACTGAAATGTGGAGACAGGTGTCCTGTATTCTAACTGAAAGGGGGGGTGACAGGTGTCCTGTGTTCTAACTGAAAGGGGGAGACAGGTGTCCTGTGTTCTAACTGAAAGGGGAGGACATTTGTCCAGTGTTCTAACTGAAAGTGCGGGGGAAGGTGTCCTGTATTCTAACTGAAAGGGGGGAGACAGGTGTCCAGTGTTCTAACTGAAAGGGGGGAGACATGTGTCCTGTGTTCTAACTGAAAGAGGGGGAGACAGGTGTCCTGTGTTCTAACTGAAAGGGGGAGACAGGTGTCCTGTATTCTAACTGAAAGGGGGAGACAGGTGTCCTGTGTTCTAACTGAAAGGGGGGGACAGGTGTCCTGTGTTCTAACTGAAAGGGGGGAGAGAGGTGTCCTGTGTTCTAACTGAAAGAGCGAGACAGGTGTCCTGTGTTCTAACTGAAAGGGGGAGACAGGTGTCCTGTGTTCTAACTGAACGGGGGAGACAGGTGTCCTGTGTTCTAACTGAAATGTGGAGACAGGTGTCCTGTGTTCTAACTGAAAGGGGGAGACAGGTGTCCTGTATTCTAACTGAATGGGGGGGAGACAGGTGTCCAGTGTTCTAACTGAAAGGGGGAGACAGGTGTCCTGTATTCTAACTGAAAGGGGGGAGACAGGTGTCCTGTGTTCTAACTGAAATGTGGAGACAGGTGTCTTGTGTTCTTACTGAAAGGAGGGGGACAGGTGTCCAGTGTTCTAACTGAAAGGGGGAGACAGGTGTCCTGTGTTCTAACTGAAAGGTGGGGGGACACGTGTCCAGTGTTCTAACTGAAAGGGGAATACACGTGTCCTGTGTTCTATCAGAAAGGGGGGAGACATGTGTCCTGTGTTCTAACTGAAATGTGGAGACAGGTGTCCTGTGTTCTAACTAAAGGGGGAGACAGGTGTCCTGTGTTCTAACTGAAAGGGGGGGGACAGGTGTCCTTTGTTCTAACTGAAAGGGGGGAGACAGGTGTCCTGTGTTCTAACTGAAAGGGGGAGACAGGTGTCCTGTGTTCTGAAAGGGGGGGTTACAGGAGTCCTGTGTGCTAACTGAAAGGGGGAGACAGGTGTCCTGTGTTCTAACTGAAAGGGGAGGACATTTGTCCAGTGTTCTAACTGAAAGTGGGGTGGAAGGTGTCCTGTATTCTAACTGAAAGGGGGGAGACAGGTGTCCAGTGTTCTAACTGAAAGGGGGAGACAGGTGTCCTGCATGCTAACTGAAATGGGGGAGACAGGTGTCCTGTGTTCTAACTGAAAGGGGGAGACAGGTGTCCTGTGATCTAACTGAAAGGGGGAGACAGGTGTCCTGTGTTCTAACTGAAAGGGGGGAGACAGGTGTCCTGTGTTCTAACTCAATGGGGGAGACAAGTGTCCTGTGTTCTAACTGAAAGGGGGAGGCAGGTGTCCTGTGTTCCAACTGAAAATGGGGAGACAGGTGTCCTGTGTTCTAACTGAAAGGGGGAGACAGGTGTCCTGCATTCTAACTGAAAGGGGGAGACATGTGTCCTGTGTTCTAACTGAAATGTGGAGACAGGTGTCCTGTGTTCTAAGTGAAAGTGGAGAGACAGGTGTCCAGTGTTCTAACTGAAAGGGGGTAGACAGGTGTCCTGTATTCTAACTGAAAGGGGGGGAGACAGGTGTCCTGTGTTCTAACTGAAAGGGGGAGACAGGTGTCCTGTATTCTAACTGAAAGGGGGGAGACAGGTGTCCTGTGTTCTAACTGAAATGTGGAGACAGGTGTCCTGTATTCTAACTGAAAGGGGGGGTGACAGGTGTCCTGTGTTCTAACTGAAAGGGGGAGACAGGTGTCCTGTGTTCTAACTGAAAGGGGAGGACATTTGTCCAGTGTTCTAACTGAAAGTGCGGGGGAAGGTGTCCTGTATTCTAACTGAAAGGGGGGAGACAGGTGTCCAGTGTTCTAACTGAAAGGGGGGAGACATGTGTCCTGTGTTCTAACTGAAAGAGGGGGAGACAGGTGTCCTGTGTTCTAACTGAAAGGGGGAGACAGGTGTCCTGTATTCTAACTGAAAGGGGGAGACAGGTGTCCTGTGTTCTAACTGAAAGGGGGGGACAGGTGTCCTGTGTTCTAACTGAAAGGGGGGAGAGAGGTGTCCTGTGTTCTAACTGAAAGAGCGAGACAGGTGTCCTGTGTTCTAACTGAAAGGGGGAGACAGGTGTCCTGTGTTCTAACTGAAAGGGGGGAGACAGGTGTCCTGTGTTCTAACTGAAAGGGGAGGACAGGTGTCCTGTGTTCTAACTGAAAGGGGGAGACAGTTGTCCTGTGTTCTAACTGAAAGGGGGAGACAGTTGTCCTGTGTTCTAACTGAAAGGGGGAGACAGGTGTCCTGCATGCTAACTGAAATGGGGGAGACAGGTGTCCTGTGTTCTAACTGAAAGGGGGAGACAGGTGTCCTGTGATCTAACTGAAAGGGGGAGACAGGTGACCTGTGTTCTAACTGAAAGGGGGGAGACAGGTGTCCTGTGTTCTAACTCAAAGGGGGAGACAAGTGTCCTGTGTTCTAACTGAAAGGGGGAGGCAGGTGTCCTGTGTTCTAACTGAAAATGGGGAGACAGGTGTCCTGTGTTCTAACTGAAAGGGGGAGACAGGTGTCCTGCATTCTAACTGAAAGGGGGAGACAGGTGTCCTGTGTTCTAACTGAAATGTGGAGACAGGTGTCCTGTGTTCTAAGTGAAAGTGGAGAGACAGGTGTCCAGTGTTCTAACTGAAAGGGGGTAGACAGGTGTCCTGTATTCTAACTGAAAGGGGGGGAGACAGGTGTCCTGTGTTCTAACTGAAAGGGGGAGACAGGTGTCCTGTATTCCAACTGAAAGGGGGGAGACAGGTGTCCTGTGTTCTAACTGAAATGTGGAGACAGGTGTCCTGTATTCTAACTGAAAGGGGGGGTGACAGGTGTCCTGTGTTCTAACTGAAAGGGGGAGACAGGTGTCCTGTGTTCTAACTGAAAGGGGAGGACATTTGTCCAGTGTTCTAACTGAAAGTGGGGGGGAAGGTGTCCTGTATTCTAACTGAAAGGGGGGAGACAGGTGTCCAGTGTTCTAACTGAAAGGGGGGAGACATGTGTCCTGTGTTCTAACTGAAAGAGGGGGAGACAGGTGTCCTGTGTTCTAACTGAAAGGGGGAGACAGGTGTCCTGTATTCTAACTGAAAGGGGGAGACAGGTGTCCTGTGTTCTAACTGAAAGGGGGGGACAGGTGTCCTGTGTTCTAACTGAAAGGGGGGAGAGAGGTGTCCTGTGTTCTAACTGAAAGAGCGAGACAGGTGTCCTGTGTTCTAACTGAAAGGGGGAGACAGGTGTCCTGTGTTCTAACTGAAAGGGGGGAGACAGGTGTCCTGTGTTCTAACTGAAAGGGGGGGACAGGTGTCCTGTGTTCTAACTGAAAGGGGGAGACAGTTGTCCTGTGTTCTAACTGAAAGGGGGAGACAGTTGTCCTGTGTTCTAACTGAAAGGGGGAGACAGTTGTCCTGTGTTCTAACTGAAAGGGGGAGACAGTTGTCCTGTGTTCTATCTGAAAGGGGGAGACAGTTGTCCTGTGTTCTAACTGAAAGGGGGGGAGACAGGAGTCCTGTGTTCTAACTAAAGGGGGAGACAGGTGTCCTGTGTTCTAACTGAAAGGTGGGGGACAGGTGTCCTGTGTTCTAACTGAAAGGGGGGAGACAGGTGTCCTGTGTTCTAACTGAAAGGGGGAGACAGGTGTCCTGTGTTCTGAAAGGGGGGAGACAGGTGTCCTGTGTTCTAACTGAAAGGGGGAGACAGGTGTCCTGTGTTCTAACTGAAAGGGGAGGACATTTGTCCAGTGTTCTAACTGAAAGTGGGGGGGAAGGTGTCCTGTATTCTAATTGAAAGGGGGGAGACAGGTGTCCAGTGTTCTAACTGAAAGGGGGAGACAGGTGTCCTGCATGCTAACTGAAATGGGGGAGATAGGTGTCCTGTGTTCTAACTGAAAGGGGGAGACAGGTGTCCTGTGATCTAACTGAAAGGGGGAGACAGGTGTCCTGTGTTCTAACTGAAAGGGGGGAGACAGGTGTCCTGTGTTCTAACTCAAAGGGGGAGACAAGTGTCCTGTGTTCTAACTGAAAGGGGGAGGCAGGTGTCCTGTGTTCTAACTGAAAATGGGGAGACAGGTGTCCTGTGTTCTAACTGAACGGGGGAGACAGGTGTCCTGCATTCTAACTGAAAGCGGGAGACAGGTGTCCTGTGTTCTAACTGAAATGTGGAGACAGGTGTCCTGTGTTCTAACTGAAAGTGGGGAGACAGGTGTCCAGTGTTCAAACTGAAAGGGGGTAGACAGGTGTCCTGTATTCTAACTGAAAGGGGGGGAGACAGGTGTCCTGTGTTCTAACTGAAAGGGGGAGACAGGTGTCCTGTATTCTAACTGAAAGGGGGGAGACAGGTGTCCTGTGTTCTAACTGAAATGTGTTGACAGGTGTCCTGTATTCTAACTGAAAGGGGGGGAGACAGGTGTCCTGTGTTCTAACTGAAAGGGGGAGACAGGTGTCCTGTGTTCTAACTGAAAGGGGAGGACATTTGTCCAGTGTTCTAACTGAAAGTGGGGGGGAAGGTGTCCTGTATTCTAACTGAAATGGGGGAGACAGGTGTCCAGTGTTCTAACTGAAAGGGGGGAGACAGGTGTCCTGTGTTCTAACTGAAAGAGGGGGAGTCAGGTGTCCTGTGTTCTAACTGAAAGGGGGAGACAGGTGTCCTGTGATCTAACTGAAAGGGGGAGACAGGTGTCCTGTGATCTAACTGAAAGGGGGAGACAGGTGTCCTGTGTTCTAACTGAACGGGGGGGACAGGTGTCCTGTGTTCTAACTGAAAGGGGGGGACAGGTGTCCTGTGTTCTAACTGAAAGGGGGGAGAGAGGTGTCCTGTGTTCTAACTGAAAGGGCGAGACAGGTGTCCTGTGTTCTAACTGAAAGGGGGAGACAGGTGTCCTGTGTTCTAACTGAAAGGGGGGAGACAGGTGTCCTGTGTTCTAACTGAAAGGGGGGGACAGGTGTCCTGTGTTCTAACTGAAAGGGGGAGACAGTTGTCCTGTGTTCTAACTGAAAGGGGGAGACAGTTGTCCTGTGTTCTAACTGAAAGGGGGAGACAGTTGTCCTGTGTTCTAACTGAAAGGGGGAGACAGTTGTCCTGTGTTCTATCTGAAAGGGGGAG